>NC_142540.1:23313750-23636562 GCF_056151865.1 Erythranthe guttata | reverse complement strand
ATGTTAAATCGGTTAAACCGAACCGAAATTTTGGTACGCCAACATTTCATACCGTTTACCGAACTGAATTTACCGAACTGAATATACGATTTGGTTCGGCAAATAAACGAATTACATAAATTTTACGTAATATTTTAAAGGAGGGGGTTGCTGTAATTACCCAAACAAGAGAGGTATTTTCGTAATTTGGCCATACCTCAGGGGGGGTGACGGTAATTTGGCAAAAAATAAGATTAAATAAAATTGTTCTGTGTAATAATCTTACAGTAGTGATGTCGTAGTTAGTGTCGATGTGTTTATCACTAGCCGGGTCCCACTCTTGAATATCCATGCCGTTTACGATACCACTAACGGAAGTCTTGCGTAGAATATTGTCCAGCTCGACTCCTTTGTCGACGCCGGAAACGAGTTCCTCCGCGTAGTGAGGGCTCACCGTCACAACGCTCGTCGATTCCAATATCCCGGCTTTCATCCAGTTTATTTTACGTCCCTTCACCGGCTTCTCGTACCTGAAAATAAGTAACCGGCAATTTTTTTCGTAGCCATGCATATTATTATTATATATGCTTGTATTTTATTTTCATACCCGTCGATGAAATCGAACGAACTTCTGAACTGATCGGGTAGGTTAAGAAGGTTGAAATCCGCGAACGAGAATCTTCCTTGATAGGCAATGTTGTGTATGCAGAATGCAACCTTTTTAGCAATTAAACAATTCCAAATTAGTCCTTAACACACACACACACACACACACACACACACACACACACACACACACACATATATAAATAATGAATTGATTATCTCGTTACTTTGGCATCGGTGTAGATTCCTCGGGATTGGTACATACTCTTGAGGTAGCATGGAAGCAGAGCAGTGTGCCAATCATTAGCAACGAAGACAACATCCTCACCTAAAACGAAGAAAATATCGAGGATGAGGCACTCTTTCCGATTTTCTTTATTTATTTTTTTCGGCAAATAACGGCTTAATTATCGTAAAACCTAATGCCGAGGATACGAACCATATGGTCCGGAGAAATATTTGCTGCTAGTTAGATTCAAAACCCTCGGAGCCTCCAAAGCAGCCTACGAGTCGCAACAGAACGAACATGCAACTAATTAACGACCGTTGAATGATATTAAAATATGCTTAATTAGATGATCGAACATAATTAAATCGGACCTGACACAGTAAGCTGAAGCGCAGTTGGTTATCCTGGTAATCTGTTCCGGCATTAGGGCCGTAAATCATCGATTTTGTTTTTCCGCGAACCTTTTAGCCGTACAAAAAATAAACCGACAAACGTAAGATCGATCCGGGATATAAATGAATTGCATTTATAAAAAACACACCTTCTCAAGAAATATTGGATGATCGACGAAAACACGGTCGACTCCACGCTTGTAGCAGTGGAAGAATCTGACGGTCTCTAGTTTATCTCCGACTTTAATCTGTAGCAATTAATACTAATTACAATCGAATCTTGCAATAAAAAGAAATGCAACTTGATCGATCGATAAAGAGTTAAAACCTCAACAGTTACGGAAGTGTCCCATGCGTCTTTATACTGATCGTACCGTGGCGACACCGTCATCACTCTGTGCCCGTTTGCCTACACATCAAAATCGATTATTTTAACATTTAAAAATAAATTAAAAAAATATTAAAAAAATAAAAAAGATGCTTACAGCCATAGCTGGAGGCAAACCACCAAGAACATCACCAAGGCCGCCAGTTTTGCTCCACGGACCAACCTCAGCTGCGACGAATACCAAGTTCATCCCGGCCCCACAAATAATATTTCCGGACAACGCCACGTCATTCTCGGTTTTCTTCACTGTGGTCCTCCATTGTTGTTTAACATTGTTCTTCTTGGTTTGGAGAAGAAGCATATCGACCCTGTTGGTTAGTGATGATCGCAATCCATAGTGAGTTACGGGTTGGCTCTTGAGGGCAATTTGGGCCAGATTTATCGTGGAATCTACTAAAGATGCTCCGCCATTTATATGCGACACGAACTGCGACGCTGTTACTGTTGCCATTTCTGTATAATAATAAACAAGAACATAAAGAAACCCTTTCGGTTAAGCTCAAGCATTCAAATACCAAAATTTTCGACTCTTTCAACATCCGATTTTTCGAATTCTGAAAACGCAGTAAGAACAGATTCCAATTATTAACTGATCATAAGTTATGAAATAAACAGATCATAAAAATATAACAATTTTTAAACTTCTCAAGGTTTAATGAATTTTGTTCTAAATTAAAAAATGGAGTTTTAATTATAGTTTGTACATAATTCTACTGTAATATTAACATTAAAAACCTTATTCGACATTAATTCTATTTTTTTTTTACTTTTTAATTAAAATTTGTTCGTTCGAGCCGCGACACAGCAATGGAACTGGAACAGCAGTGTCGGCGACACTTGTACAAACATGATCATATAAATTCATAACACACAAAGAAGGTGAAAACCCGCAAAAGAAAAATCTCAAAAGAAGAAACAGAAGCAGCAAAATCATTAATCATTGTCATTAATAAATACCGAAATAAAATGTGGTCGCAAAAAAAAAAAAGAAAAAAAGAAAAGAAGAGTCAAGATTTGGAGACGAGTAATAATCGGAAAAAAATTTAGCTGCTTACCAGTTCACAGAAGATAAGTGAGGTTTGTGAGGCGTTCGTACGTTAATGGTGGTGATGAATGATTAAATTTTGTACCTTCAATTTATACATACACTACTGCTGAAGCAGATAAATCACGTGGGTGGAATTTGGGTCCGGGGAATCATGAGAATATGCGAGAAAAATTGAGGTCCGTTGTTTGATTTTTTTTTTTTTTTTTTTTTTTTTCTTTTTTCTTGATAAGAATGTTTTTGAGTGTACTGGTTAAACAACCATAAAACGACGACGGAATTTTGTTTGATATTTTGTTGCTAATTCACGGCTACAAACTTTCTGGGTCCATGTAAAATGATGTTCTCTGAACCGGACCGGTCGGTTTATCCGGTGAATGAACCGGGTTTTTTTTATCAAAATAAAATAATGAAAATTTGCAGAGAGAGAAAGGAGTGTGCGGCGCTGGAGAGAGAGAAATGAGGAGCCAAGATGATATATTAGGGGTTTGGGGGCCAATTAGTAATTTACATACAACTGCAAACTAAATATAATATAATGATTTGGTGCAATTTGTTGAATCATTTTTTTGTTAATAATGTATCTAATTTTTAAAAAACGTGGTTAATTTAGAATAAAAATTAGGGTAAATTCCACTTTACCCCCTCGTACTCTGCCCGAGAGTCACTTTACCCCCTCGTACTCTCAATTTTATCGATTTACCCCCTTGTACTTGTACAATTTCCCAATACAACCCTCTCCTTCAACTTTTGCCGATTTTGACTCTGACACCGTTTGGTCAACTCTGTAAATTACAAAATTGCCACTGCGTATAACGCGTCGTTTCTTCTCCGTCAATATTGTCGTTTCTTCTTCTCCCACCACTTCCCATTCCAAGATATCCTCAAATTGAAGCCCTAAACTTAGCAAAAATCAAGACCCAAAAATTGATTGATTTCACCCAGTGCAAAGAAAAAAATATTTGAATGTGTGAAACTTTCTTTTTTCTAAACTCGAGAGTCAAAATCGAAAAAAGTCAATATTTACATCAATATTTTGACTCTTGACCAAACGGCGTCAGAGTCAAAATCGAAAAAAGTTGATGGAGAGGGCTATATTGGGAAATTGTACAAGTACAGGGGGTAAATCGATGAAATTGAGAGTACGAGGGGGTAAAGTGATTCTCGGGCAGAGTACGAGGGGGTAAAGTGGAATTTACCCTAAAAATTACAATTTTGAAGTTTTTGCATACAATTTATAACGTAATGTTTATATATTACTTTTCTATTATTTTATTTAAAAAAAGTTTTTTTTAATATCTCACTTTATATAATTTATAAACATAAACATATCATAATAATCATAATAATATTATTATTATTATTAAATTCGATGAATCTAGATGAGGTTGGGAACACCAATGATGAAGTTGGAAATACAAACATCACTTTAACTAATGTATTTGAATGCAGAGACAAAGAGACACACTATTTGATATTCAAGAATTTTTTGCCAACTTCCAACATAATGTTAGATGAATTATTTTTGTATTAAAAATATTTATTAAAAAAAACTACTGCACTATTTCGAACGTTGCTTCAAAACGAGCGTAGTCGTTATTACTTTAATCAATCTTCTAATACACAGAATCTATTACGAAACTGTCATATGATAACCATCGACTGTAATAATTACACGAAAGCGAAAGCAATAACGTTTCGAATTTACTTTGGCTATTCCACAAACTAAGATCAACTACAACAAGAAACTTGAGAGAGAGAGAGAGAGAGAGAGATAAAATAATATGCCTTCAAAACTAAAGAGTATAACTGAATGAGGTTAATTTTGTAAACATTCTCAAAATCAACAGTCGAATTAATTCTGTCTCTCGCCCACGATTAAAAACACGAATAGTTAGAGCAAATTAATCTCACAGTCTAAATCCTTCAACACAAAAGTCGAGATGTGCTAACATATAAGAGCACAAAAATAAAAATAAAAATAAAAAATACCGAGCATAAATAGATAACGCCATATTATTCTTCATTCCAAGTCCGGGCATTCGAGAGCAACTTTAATCTTCTGAATTGTGGAGCTTATGAGAGTGTGCACAGTGGCAACTGACTCCATGTTTAGCTGCTTCGACCGAGAGCTGCAGCACACCAATATCTGGAAAGCGACCGTTAAGAGGGAGCCGCTTGTTGTGCTTGAACTAGTAGTTGCAGAAGCTCCACTTCCCTTGTTGCTCGTGAAACGGCCATCGCTCGAGATTATGAATCCCGAGGGTAGGATCGGGATCTTCATCGTGTCCTCACCGTTCACAACTGAACTGACAGCTGGCAAATCTATTGGGGCGTATACTATAGTTGCCCCCAAGGAGTCTATGCTACTCTCTTGAAGTATCAATATGTTCTCTTTCGGCACAAACGGCTGCAAGGAAAGTGATTTCATGAGTTTAATTTTTATTAACAGCTTTGGAATTAAGACTCGGAAATTTGTAATTTAAGTTTCATGCATTATCTGGAAGTCTGTTAACGAAATGGTTCACATAATCAAGAAATGAGTTCGATATTTTTCCAGATTTAATAGTGTTGCATTATTAATCTAACAAATTATGCCTCATTCAAATGTTGGTAGCAATCGACTGGGAAACGGATATGCACATATAAAAGTTGGACCTCAAGAAGCAGCAATAGCCCTAAAACGAATAAAGAATGTACTGATACACATTCAGAATACAATTTTATATACCTATTTACCTTGTTAAAGTCATTGACTGTACTACTACATGTTTGACTTCATAGAGCACGAATAATTCTGATTCCTTTATATATTAACATGTACAACATATCCCAAAATTGAAAAAACAAATCTCCATCCATATGCATGTAATGAAATAAGCGTGACAGTCACACAATTCACGATTATAGATTATTTAGAGTGATCTGGTCATGTATCGTGGATTGAATAAGGGTATTAATTATTAATAATAATATCACACTACCGAGAAGTACAGAAACTAACCTGGATAACAGAGATGCAATTTCCAGGATCTGCGCCAGTCGAGATGCGTGCAATTGCGTTCACGGGATTTCCACTCGATAAGATATCCCACTGCATTGGAAATACATTTTTAGTCTTCCTACACCTATTTATGAGTTTCTATACCCAAAAAAATAATGTCAACGTATTCTAACCTGAGCTCTTTTCTTCTCATCTCTAAAGAACTTAAAGAGATTCTCAATTGAAAACGGAAGCCAGAGAGACGTCGCTGCACTAACAATCAAACCGTCGGGTTGTCCTTGTCCATCGCTTTTTCGAAGTGAGACTCGAACTCCACTGTTATTCAGTTCTGACAAATAAGGAAAGTCGAGTCTGTCTGACATGCCCAATACTTCACAAAAGTTCTTTATCATTCTGTGAGATAGCTTCATTAGGTTTCTCCGACCTTCAGATGAGTCAATGACTGGGACAAAAAAAGAAAACGAGAACCATTTTATGCTCAATTTTCGAGGGTTGATACCATCATAACACTAAATAAAACTAGTAAGAGGAACGTGCATTTGCACGTAGTTTTATATAATTATAGTAAAATTAACATTAAAAGATACAATGTAAACAAACATTTGATAAGAATCTAAACAATACAGAGTACTCCAAACCTTCAAATCTCCACCATATGAAGATAGGGAGTATAATGTATTAAATTCATTAGTTGTAACATCAATCACACTTTACCTAATTCATATTTTAATTTAGTGGTAGCAATATATATATATATAGGTACTAACAAAAAGTTGAAAAACACAAATGTTCCTACTTTTAAAGTAGGATAGATGACATAGTAATACCTCCTTCAAGTTCATGTGTGGGTCTAGCAGTTAGCCCGGTTGAATATGTAAACCTCTCACACATCCTTTGAAGTGTAGCTATCCACCTTCTGGCTCCGTATGCTTGACAACCGCATACCAAGTCTCTATAGAGGCGATGAGTCAGCGTTTTATCGTCCACTTGAATATGCTCGATCCATGTAATCTATAAGGAAGAGAAAGGTCCAATAGTATGTGGTATGTGATCAAGGAGATGCATAATGGAAGGAAATAGTTACCAATGGAAAATTATTAACGCAGTTGAAACAAATAAAATTAGTTGTCGTCGATATAGGGGTATATTTATGAATTATGGTATATAAATTTGTGTGTGTGTGTGTGTGTGTGTGTGTGTGTGTGTGTCAATTAATATTAACTATCAATCTGCAATTGATTATCAAACCATGTAAATAATTAAGGAAGCACCAAAAAGATTTCGAGATTTGATATTGAGACGTGTCGCTAATTTATTGAAATTATAAAAATGGTTCAACAACTGTCCGACAGGTGTCCAATGGAAACGTGTTCGACATGCGGATACTTTAAGAAGTTGAAGTAATCAACAAAACTTAAAGCTAAAAATGTAAAACAACAATTACTTTGGGGGATTAAATAATGTGGGAAAGCACAAATAAAGAATGCCAAGCTTCTATGTTATTTAGTCATAAATCCACATATGGCTGGTGGCAGCTACGTGTTTTGAACTCATTCTATTAATATTTAGTTCCAGCTAAAATAGATCAAATCACAAGTTTCTCTATCTAAAAAAATCAGCAAGCGACTGCATCAAAATCTAAAATACGTAACTATGGAACCGAGAAAATCATTTCAAATGTTTACTTATGTGGTAGCATTACAAAACACAATGAAATCAAATTCTTTTGAGCTAAATCTCTACTTGCAGAAAACATAAGCACGAATCCCAAAACGTTTCCGGTCATATTAATGCAAGATGTAGCTTCCTCGTCATACTATCATTAATGCACTAGCAAAATAACTCTCTGCCAGAATAGATTCATTAATTACTAAGGAACGTGTTCTATACATATTATTTGTGCCCGTCAAAGATTTTTGAATCCGTTGTTAAAATCATTTATCTTATTCATGACTGTTTTTTTTCCATTATCAATTTATCGTCATCTTAATATTAGCTGCTGAGGATGGAAATCAGATAATATAATGAACATGAAGACAAGTGCGGGTCTACCTTACAACCCCACCCCCACCCAAGACAAATACAAAAATAAAAAATAAAAAATAAATAAAAAAATAAAAATAAGTAGGAGTTTATTGAACTCACGTTTGATTTTTCATTTGAAATCTCCTCAATCATAAACCCTGAAGGAAGTTTCCAGGAGCGAGTAGGGGCAGCATCTTGGATCTGTTTGATGAAATCGTAGGAAACATCTACCATCACCCAAGTACTTGCACTAAGCTGTCGGCAATACCGAATGAAAAAGAATTCACGAGGAGCCACAAGAGGTGACAGAATGTGCATTTTCTCATACATCTGCATCAATACAATTATTATACACAATTTTATCCAGACAAATTTTATAATAATACACATAAGTACAGAATTGAATGTTCTTACCAAATGTAAAGAACCGCCGAAACTTCCAGTATCAAGTACATCAATGGTCCTTGCTTTTGTAACAATAGTCGGAAACATGTCCTTCCACTTATTCTGGGAAATCATCAAGATACAATTTCTTTCAGTTAAAAGCAGAACATTGAACACAGCACATTGGAAAAGGATTTAAATTTCATACCGAATCAAGAAGCATTTCGACTAAATTAATTGCCGGCGCTGCCACCTCGCCGGAGTCTTTCGATGATTCCATTCTAGCACTAGAAGATTTAAAATGATTGGGCTTAGGGAAAAGCTTATCGTAACTGTCGCGGTGCAGCATATATCTCCCATCAGATGGAGAAGTGACCCACACTGGTTCTTTCATACGTAATAGCTCCACCAGCTCATCCATGGCTGCAATGGCTGTCTCGACGATGATGGATTTATCCATCTCTTTTATCCCACTCGGATTATAAGGTGAATTGATCATCTCTGGATGTCTCGGTATTTGTTCATGATCAAGAGGGACTGTAGTTTCCACACGTTTGCCAGGAAAACTATTTCCAGGAACATTCGACAAGTTCTCAGTACCAGGTGGCATGTTTGAATTCTCCACGTAATTGGAAAAGAACCCCATCGTTCTTTCATGCTGAACAAGTGTCATAAAACAAACATTAAGAAGTTCGCCTAAATTAAACATATCAAAATGTTTGATTAATAACAATTAATGCAATGCTTTCGAATGTTAATCTGTGATTTATTTCATGATTATTTGATATACACGTGTACTCAATAACGGAACTTGAAAGAAAAACAGGCCACTCTGTCATATAATTAACGTAAGACAATTTTAAGAAACAAGCAAGGGTTGCTTAGAGACAAACCACCTCCTCTTTCAGACGTGCATTTTCCATCCTCAACATCTGTAAACTCTGCTGGCTCTCTTCATCCCCAAGAGCCGCACCATGACAAGCCGGACACATGATGTTTTTCAGCGCCTCTCGCATTGCAAGATTCTCACAATGAATTCTTTCGTTTTCAGCCCGAAGGGCGTTGTTGTCAGCTCTCTCATTCTGAGCCTGCAATATATTCCCAAAAAAAAAAATCATTAAAACATCATCAATGCATATGAAACATGAGACACGTAAAAAAAAGGGCAACATTAAAAAAATGTCAGAAAAGATTTTCACGTGGATGAATTAATATATATACATTATATATATATATATATATATATATGTATATATATATATATATATATATATATGAGAATCAGAATACATGTATCAAGTATATACACACAATAGAGCACCTTTTTCTGAGTCCTTTTGTTTTGGAACCAGAACTTTATCTGCTTAGGATCAAGGCCTAGTTCGGTGCTCAATTGACGTCTCTGATTATCATCAGGGTGTGGGCATTCCTTAAAAAACCTATAAGAGTGTCATAAATTAAAAAAAAAATCATTAACCAGAAAATCAGAGGAGAAAAAATAAACATTTATGAGATCGACGATAGTAGAAATTCAAGAAATCGTACACGTGTTCCAAAACATCAACCAAGAAGTTCGTAAAAGTGATCCATTAGAAACATGATCACGGTCCGAATTTACAGGATCAAAATTTTATTTATTAAACTTTCTATAACAAGTTATCACGACAAAAACCTATATTTCCTTTTGAAACTCTGGAAGTTTTTAGTTGCGGAAAATTTTCAAAAACCTTCTCGATCCTAAGTTAATAGATCAAAGATGAAAAATGTCTTTCTTTTGTCAATGTGCATCAAAATATTTACCAATCTCCATCTCTGTAAATAATAGAATGAAATCACTGAAATTCTCCATGACAAATAATAACAAAAACAGAGAAATTTGTTTCAAATGCGTCGTGTAAATGCAAAAAAGGTCTGATCGGCCGTGCAAATGAAGGCTTAGAAAAACCAAATTGAAGAAAAAAAAAACAAGTTTCAACAGAGAATAAAATATCTCAATAATTGCAGGAGTTGTAAAAATCAATAGTACGTTTCAAGATGCTGAATTTGTTGTGCAGAGTGACGATGATATTGCTTCTTGCCCTTTCGAGAGTCGGAAGCTTCTTCATCACCGGATCCACCTCTTCCATATGGTAAATCCATTTCTCTACCTCGAAGACGAATAGTTGTTTCTGATGTTGTTTGCGACTCCTTTACAACAGAATTCCTGTAAAACAAAAGCAAAGTGAGGAAATCAGATACAGTAAATAATGAGCTGTCGTTTTAGCCAGAAGTAAAACTTGGCAAATGAAATTTGTGGAAAACAAAAATAAACACGTAATGATTCGCATCGTCTTCTCATTTGTTCTTGAATCTAGACACGATTTTTGGTTGGCTAATTTATCTGTAACAACAGTATTGAATACAACTATCATTTATTCATAATCGACAGAACTCACCTTTCTAGGACGTACACCAGTATCAGTACGAATACATGGATACTTGGTGTCTAATTGCATTATATATAATTATTATTAGTACAAATAGGATTTTTTCTTGGACACTCTGTCATATTGAAAATTTACACTTACTTTGATGAGAAGTTAAAACTCTAGATTTACGGGGCCAAACTTCAGAATGAAACAATTAATAGTGTATGCAGTAAAAAAATAATTTAAATCATTTTACAGAAGTGGTACATCGTGTTGAATATAAAGGATAAACAAAGCAAATCTTAGTATTAATTACCGCTTCTTCACAAACCGCGTCAAGGATTTCGATGATAAATATAATATAAACTTGTTTAGTAATATCTCACAATTTCCTTTTTATTTAATTTACCTTATCAGGTTAATTGATAATTTAAATTCATGATTTGGATACAGCCATTTATGTCACAATCTGCAAGTGTTATTCACAGTCATTCAAAATCTCTCATGTGGATTTTGACAGATAGTGAATCAAATACGAAAGAATTTTGCATTTAAGGCTACGAATACATTTTTCTAAAGAGGGATGCATTAATACTTTTCACAAAAATTACGGTATTCTTATCCCAAACAACTAATCCGCGTATTTCAGAGTCAGAGTGCTATTCTTATATGTGCAGGGAATTATATGAACGTTACTCGAAATTTTAATTTTCACCATGTTCCTCCTTAAACGTGTTTAAATAGCCGTACCTCTCAAATTTAAATCATTAGCATTGTAAAAATATCAATCCAAATAGCATTGCATGCTTGTTCAAGTTTGGGAAGTGGATGCTACACAACTTCACAGGAGAGTACTCTTACAATAGCAAATAAGAGAAATAACAAAAGAGAGGCGTTTTAGTAGTTTCCGACAACTAATAGCTCGACAAATAGAATAATTATTCCAGATAAAAAAAAAAAAATTCAATATCAGAACCCACTCACATAGACAGATACTGTAAATACATTTTATTAATCAATTGTTCTTTTTGGTATGCATCACAGTTTATACTTCAAAGATCAATCTAAACCGCTTTAGGAAATGTTCTTACAAAAAAATAAATTAAGTAGGGAAAAATTGAATCAATGCATCTCCAATAGCTCAAGTTGTTTTAACCTATATAAATACGTCTTCATAATAGCTGTCGGATAACGTATTTAATATTATACGGAGCAATAATTAACAGTTTAAGCGAACTAGAAATAATTTTGCTGGCATAACTTATTACGACAAATGTCTCGCTTGTGAGTCTCGGACAACTAGTTCAATTCATGATTTGAGGCATATGATCATGCAATTCCTGCATATACTCTGATCTTCACTCCGAAACCCTAACTAATTGAGGTCATAAGCAAAAACGAAGCAGCCATTATATCTTTTTTTTTTCAGTAATGGAGTAACAATCAACATGCCGCAACTAACTTGAGATAAGATATTGTAATATAAATGAGAAAATACCCCAACTCCTTGTTTCTCCCCTAAAAAACTTAAGGCTTCATTAGCATTGAATAATTTGAGATTACTCGATTTAAATTGATTCCAAATGAGAAGGATTTGAAATGACACCAAACAAGAACGATTTAAAATCCACCACAATTGCTCAAAAATTAACTTAAAGTGAGAGCTAACGATTTGCAGTCTATTGTCAAACGACTCAATCCAAACAACCTCAATCGATTTGTTATATATCAAGAACGCATCAACTGATATACATGTTCGTTAATTTGGAAAACAATCCGTACTCGTATGAACTTCTTATCTGGACACATTAATTTTCGGGTGATAATTGGCTAGTGGAAATTCTTCATGGCCCACTACCATGCAATATGAAGTTTCATCAAACGTTCAAAACTTAATATTCTTAGATGGGATAGGCGTTTTGAAACATAAACGTAGAAATCTTCCTTTGTAATTATTTCCTGCCTTACTCTTCACCAATAAAATGTGATCCTTCATTAAAGAACAAAATGCAGCCTAACAGAAATTTGGAAACCTAAGCAATGAATAAACAGTAAAACCACTAAATTCAATAGACTGAATTCAAGAGACAGAGTTGCAAGACACTCACTGGCTCAATGTGCAGCACATATTGCACGAGGTACAAGCGCTTGCAGCATGATGTAAAAAATAACACGGTTCAACTCGACCGCGCACAAATTTCACACACCGGCGAAGTTCCGGCAGCGGCAATTTCTTAGGTCAGGCGCCGCCGTATTTCTTCATTCTTCCCTCGCATTTCTTCACACATAGCATGAGTAAATTACGATGAGAAAATTGAAATTTGATTTGTTCGATAGGTGAATGCAATTCGACAATCGAGGGTTTTGAAGTTTGGAATGGAGGAGCAACCACCACTCCGCCGCCGGCTACTAACCCTATGGCCGAGCTCCGGTTCGACCTAGTGTTGCGATTTGGTTCTGCCATTTTCTTCATCACGAAAATTGAATAACTAGTGTAATGTACTCGCACTTAAATTTGATTCGAATTTAGTTTGCCGGTGAAATAAATAACCTAGCTATGGTGAATTTCATAAACAAATAGCTAAAAGAAAAAGATAATAATTCATAAATTTGTAAATTCAAAACTAAAAAAAAAAAAAAAAAAAAGTTAGGATTTTGTGAGTTTTGTGTACGGGTGTAAACGAGTCGACCTGGCTGTTTTTGCGAGCTCGAGCTCGCATCCATTTTGACGAGCTCAAGCTCTTCGAGTATTGTTTTTCTGAGCTCGGGCGAGTCGAGCTTGTCGAGTTCCAGCCTGAGTCATTTTGTGTATTTTTATTTTTTTATTAATATTATTAGAAATTTAGTATTATAAATTAATAATAAAAAAATGACATTGTAATTTATTTTTAATTATCTATATGAATTTATTATTTATTTTATATTAATTATATTTTAAAAAAAATAAAACAAAAAAAAAATTACAAACCGGCTCGCAAGCTCGGGAACATCTTAAAATGAGCTCGGGTTCTACTCGTCAGAAAACTCGAGCTCGGAAAATCGTTCTCAAACTCAGATTCTTCATGTTCACTTTGTTCCTCCACATATGCACTTACGATTCATATGACGATTGTTTGCGAGAATGTTAATTTTGAGAACTAAAGAAAAATTTAAAAGTTAGAAAATTTATCAACGCATTCGTTTCATATAAAAGATAATGTCTTGTTTGGATGACGAAACAAATGGAGCCGCCAAAATTATACCACCGTCTCCGGGAGGTGGCTCGAGAGTAGCTTTAGGCAAAGCTTCAATGTAATTAAGTTGAAATCTGGTAACGAAGATCGGCAAGCTTAGGTCGAGAATTAGGAAGACCTCCACCATGAGTTCTTCGTTTTTAGCAACGTCGACTAGAGAATTTACCATGGTCATATCTCCTCGATCGACCGTCGCTCGCTCCGGTGAAGAATCAACTACCTCAACTTTTTGCGCCGAGGAGGATAATCGGCTAACTTTATTATCCTTCAGTCTCACTTTGAAAACCCAAATTTGCTTCGTGATTTGAGACTTCTTCTTCGCCAAAAAAAAAAAAATCCGAGATTAATTTCAACATGTTTATCTTCCTTGCCTCCAACATGGTAAGGATCTACCTATATTAGACGACTAGTTAAATTTTCGATTTGAAAAAGTGTTGCATTCTCCAACAAATGTATAGGAAGTTCTGGAATTCAGATCTAGACCTAAGCAAATGGTAACTCGTTGTGAGGATTAAATTTCTCTAAACTGTAACTCGGAGAAAATCAAAATATGACAATAATTTAACTTCTTCACTTTAAATCCTCCGAAAAAATTTAAACCGATAAGAAAATTTGCAGACAACCAAACTAATGAACGCGTGTTATCTTTCGCTTTTTTCCATAGGTAGATTGTAATTAGCATGTTTGTTTTTATGTTGGAGCAATTCGGAACGTACTAAGAAACGAAGATGAAACAGCAAGACAATACAAATTAAAGAACGACAACGAAAAACTAACATGCTAATTACAATCTACCTGTTGAATATTCTATCTAGAACAAATCAAGAAAATTCAAAAACAATCATAGGTACACGATGTCTCATCAATATCTCGATTAAAAATACTCATATGAAAAAATGTTGACTGCAAATAGTGAGTTTTTTTTACTAGAACAAAATTGGAAAAGATCATACTTGCGATACATGGATCGTTTTTACGGATATTGGACAACATGGTAAATCTCAAACGAATTTACCAAAGAAACTTTCATGCCAATTGTTGGGATATGAATCCCAAGACCCAATGATAAATTCGAACTAAATTTAATAATTTATTTGACGTTTAAAAAAAATTCTAGCATGCATACTTATATTTTAGATGATTGCAGAACGATTTCAGTATAATTTCCATGAATACAATTTTCCGGATCTGTTGTGATATCGAATTCATATATTCCATATGGGATATCTTAAAAAAACAAAAAAAAAAATAATAATAAATAAACGTATACATAAATATCGATAACCCATTCAACACTTGATTTGTCATAACAAATTAAGAAATGATTTTGGTAGTTTTCCATTTTATGCTTTAGTTTTGAATTATTTTTCGATAGATTGTTTTTAGTTTTTTTCTTTATACATAAATATGGACCATTGTTCCAATTAATTCCATTGCAATTTTTCTTTTATGTCAATAAACTAATGCAATAATTCACATATTTATTTCAAATTTGCATATCCTATATTACATTTTACTTACCTTTTTGATCTATTATACACCACCACTATAACTTCATGCATCCATCCTTTTTACACCATTTACCCACATTAAAAACCATCAATAATCGAAGTTCGATATTGTACATCGTGTTCATCGTTATGCGATATAGCATATATTGTTGATCTTCTTTATACTATTATGTGTATATAAGCACTATATTCAACTATTTGCTTATATTTTTTTGCGGACGACATGTGTTTATATGCATTCGGCCCCCATTCAGAATATTTTTAATGCATTCGGCCCCTCAGACTTAAAATCCTGGTTTCGCTAAAGTAAACTTTGATAATGGAGTTTTTGAGATATTGTACACTATATGTGATATAGTGAATGATTTGGTATATTTGTGCACTATGTGATAGCATATATATTTATTCACAAACTGTGTTTTTCTCCCAAAAAAAAAATATGAGAATTTGAGCATATGCTAAAGTGATCTATTCTAGACATCTTATTCTTATATTGTGTTTCAGCCGTACGTTGCTTCTAAAGAAAAATACAGTGGCATCAATGAATGCGAATTGTAATTTGGTTACATTTGCAATAATATTTCTTGATTTTAAATTATATATATCGTTTATTTATTATTCTATCTCACTCTTAATGTTGTTTATATTTTATGTTATTAAGCAACAATTGTATATGTAACATTGATATATCATAATAAAATTTGTTGTAGTTTGAAATAATCAAATATTGTATTCGGTAATTTGTTGAAAATATTTCGAACCATGTTATTATTATTATTATTATTATTATTATTATTATTATTATTATTATTATTATTATTATTATTATTATTATTATTATTATTATTATTATTATTATTAAACATTGGAGTATTGACAAGTGGGGCAATGTATAAATTATTAAATATTATCCGTTTATGGGTAGACAACTTGTTATCTGGACACGTTATTATGAAATTGCACGTGAAGTTTTGAGTGGTCCTTTCAGAATAAATATAACATGTATATATTTCATCCCTTACTTTTGATGAATTTTATATTGTAACATTCACCATACACACCTGAATTTATTCATGCACATTTCACATATTTATGCATCTTATTTTAGAGTGAAATATTTATTAACTTTTATATATATGTAATCTATAGTAAGCTGTTTACCCTATGTTCATAATATTTTTTTTTAATGTTATATGGTATATAAAAAAAATAATTGACAAATTTAATGTTCATTTATTTAATTAATTAACTTAAAATAATTTTATCTCAATGATCAACAATTCAATGAAGCAAATTCCCAAATCCCAAATGTACCAATTTCCTAGTCAAGTTAGTTTAGGGTTTTTTTTTCTTTTTTTTTTTCTTTTTTTGTAATCACTTTATTTTTTTCTTCCCCATAATTATTATCTCTTTTTTTTATGTTTACCGAATATTTTTACACTAAATTGATTTAGTATATAATTTAATTTACTATATTTAATAGAAAATATTCATAAAATGATCATGTACATTTTATTAACGGAGAGAAAAAAAAAATAGAATATGGGTTTATACTTTATAGTAGGTCCCACAATAGACAGCATGATAATTCATATTTTATTAAAATTAATTCCACATGTCACTTAGGGTGTGTTTGATAAAATTAAGCACTGGATGCTAAACGCTGAATAAATATCTGAATGATTAAGAATAGTATCTGAATACTGAATGCTGAACGAGTAAGTTTATTTGATAATTGAACATCTTTTGCGTCTGAATAATATAATATTACTATATTAGCCCTAACCATAAATTTATTTACTAGCTGAATTATTAGTAATTCTAATTTTACAATTAAAAATTATAAAACTAATTACAATATTAAAAGCTTTCGTGGAAGGTCTTTTATTTGGAGAACCATTTATTATGCAATATAAAATAATTTAATTAAAATCAACTTTTCATGAAAAGTCAGAATTGAAAGTTATTCTTTAATTTACTGTCATATATACAACAGTCTTCTTCCCTCATTGAGTCCTGCCCCTATCTGCCATCCTCAATTTGCCGAAAGAATTACATCGTCATCGGCCAACCAACTATCGATTCAGTTCTATCTCCGGCGAGCTCCCTCAGCTAGTGTCGATGGAGACTGACACCGATTCTCGTTGTGATAATTTGAAGCCTATTATTTAAATATATAGGTGCGTATATATAAAATTGCTTAAAGCTTTTTCATGGCTGCTCAAGTAATTTCAGTAAAATTGGTTAATAGAGGAGGAAGAGACGATGGTGTTGAAGATACTAATTACTTATTTGTGTTCAAACATTTGACATAAAGGAAGAGAGAGACAATGGGTCAAAGAATGCTCAATGTTTTTGGGGATATATTTGTCTAAAACCCATTCAGATGTATCTCTTAATCAATAAGTCAGATTTTGTAAACTGAATCGCTCAGCGGAAATTGGTTTCATTCAGATCTATCCATCAAACGCACTAAATGGCTTACTGCTGACCGAATAAGAGATGAGGCGTGTTCAGAGCTCATTAAGAGCTCAACAAACAGAGCCTTAGTCGGTGGCATCCGTTTTGTTCAGTTTATCGGGTGATCCGTTCCTAATTAGAACCCTATATATAATATTAATTAACAAATTTTGGATGAAATTCAGTGAGGAGGGACAAAAAAAAGAAAAGCTTTAATTACCTGAAAAATCATAACACAAGTTTCATATTTTTTTAGGTGAGAAAATTTTATTGATATGCGAAAAATTGCATTAGAAAGACCTAAATATTAAATTTCATTTTTTTTATTTAGAGCTCTTTGATATTCCCCTCAATACTTCTTTTAATAGAGAAAGACTCAAAGTATTTTGTATCATTTGAGAAAAACCCACTCCAAATTTATGTCACCTATTTTTCCATTTACGTCCCTCCACCTTACACACTATCCCCATGACCCATTAGTCATGTCTTTCTCTCTTTCCCTTTTTTTTAATATATTATTATTATTATTATTATTATTATTATTATTATTATTATTATTATTATTATTATTATTATTATTATTATTATTATTATTATTATTATTATTATTATTAATTTATTAGGGTAAAATTCATTTTGCACCCCTGTACTATGATAAATATATCGTTTACCCCCCTGAAGTATTGAAAACATCAAATACACCCCTGCCGTTAGTTTTTTTCTTCTAATTTCGTTAGTCAAACCCTTTGACCGACTATTGCAAAGAAATGTTGGCTTTTTTTTAACGAAAATACCCCAAAAAATTTCTATATATAGATTTCAGGGCTTTTAGTTTTCATTTTTTGTGGGTTTTGTGCCGTTAGTTTTCCTATATATAGAAATTTTTTGGGGTATTTTCATTAAAAAAAGCCAGCATTCTTTGCAATAGTCGGTCAAAGTGTTTGACTAACGGAATTAGAAGAAAAAAACTAACGGCAGGGGGGTGTTTGATGTTTTCAATACTTCAGGGGGGTAAACGATACATTTATCATAGTACAGGGGTGCAAAATGAATTTTACCCAATTTATTATTATTATTATTCATTTTTTTTTTTAATATTTTTTTAATCTTTTTCTTTTGTTTTTTAACTTTTTTTGTCTATCAGGTATGTTAATCGGCTATGAAGCATATTAAATCGACTATGATGAACTATAGTCGATTAAGGAATCGACTACTAAAAATAACAAATCACAACTACAAAAATGCAAACTCAACTATATTTTACAAAAACAAACAATATACAAACATTATAATTGATTTATACAATTTAAATCAATAAACAAAAAATCCAAAAAATAAAATAAAAATTTGAGTCAATGAAGCATATTAATCGACTATGATGTGAAGAATAGTCGATTAAGAATCTGCTACTAAAAATAACAAATTAAAACTGCGTAAAAATGCAAAATCAACTATATATTACAAAAACAGAAAATATAGTACAAACATTATAAATGATTTATACAATTGGAATCAATAAACAAAAAATTCAAAAAAACTAAATAAAATCGGAGTCGATCAACCTTAATCGACTGTCAGAGCATAGTCGATTAGCTTAATCGACTATGAGCATGTACATAATCGATTAAGGTTTCAGTCTGCGCGAAATTCTCTACACGTGTCGTCAGTGGCGAATTCAGGATTTCCGCCAAGGGTGTTCGAAAGTGAGTATAATAAAAAAAAAATTAAATAATATTTAATAAATATGATGGCTGAAAAATTCCGGGAGTTCGGGGGCAGCGCCTCCTAACTTTTTTTTTAATAGTATAAGCTCAAAAAAATACAAATATGTAAAAACAAAAAAAAAAGAAAAAAAAAATGAGGAACCATGTAGCAGATTGGGAATCGAACCCTGCACCTTGCCACTTGAACTACCAAAACAACCTTATAAGATTTTCACAGTTAATGGTATATATCATATATATACAAAAATATATTTTTTCTAAAAACCAAGGGTGTGCAGCTGCACACCCTTGCCCACTACTCGATACGCCACTGCGTGTCGTCCTCCGTCCGATCCAACAAAAAATCATAAACTCTGCCTCTCCATCGTCACCACATCGCCGCCACAACACACCATCACCACCTTACTTTGATATTATGACGGTTTTTTATTACAAATAAATAAATAAACTCACAACTCGCACTACCAACCAAAGCAAAACTACCACCCATCAAACTCCGATTCTGGCGACAAATCAACAATTTTACCTCTTTTCGCCACCGATGTAGCAATCCTAGCATTCGAATTCAGAATCATTGTCAAAACCATTTATAATGTTTCATGGGTGCTTCCTCTTCTTTCTTTCTCCATCTTCCGGCGATCGGCGGCAGCGGCGGAGAAGATTGCTGGAAAAAACAGAGGAAAAAAAAACAGAGAAGAGAGAAAAGCTAGAAACGTAAAAGCGGCAGACTGAAAAATTAAATATAAGATTAGGGTTTTGAAAGACTATAATAGACAACTAAGGGTAGTTTTGAAATTATGAAAATATCATATGGATTGAATATTAGCTAATAAGGGAGTTTTGTCTAATTATTTTTGGGAGGGAGTGTTTCCTTAACTATATTTCCTAGATGGGGGTTTTCTCTAATTTTTCCTTTTTATTTATGTGATTCGATTTGAATTATGGTAAAAGAAAAAAAAACCCATTTAAATTTATTCTTTATAAAATGGGGTTTGTGAGGAGCATAGTAGTTAAGTCGCGAGATACCGCGATATATATCGCGAGACGGTACGGTTCCAATCAAAACGATACAACTCATAATATGTATCGGTTATGCATAAATACCGTTAAATATCGCGAGATATCGTATCGTATCGACATGTCACGATACGATACAATATTTACGATATTAGTCAAAATATTAAAAAAATTTAAAAATATTGAAAATATTAAAAAATAAAAGAAAAAAAGAAGAAAACGGAATATTCACATTATCTGGGCCTGAAAACGAATTTCAATATTATTTAATGTTTTTTACATATATTAGATCCAAGAAATTTACACGCCAAGATTTATATTGATAAGAGAAAATAGTAAAAGGCCAAAGTTGGAGTTGATGAAGTTGAAGAGATTGATGAACATGAGAAGACACTCGTTTGAAATTGGTGGATGAAAAAAATTTAAGTTACATTGATCGTGAAGATTATGAGTGATAGATTAGTTTTTTACAAATTAGAGATCAAAATTTGAACTTTATTGATGTTATTTTTATGAGCAGTTATGACTTCTGTCATATTTTATGATAGATTATTTTTTTTAAGAAATTAGGAATGAGTGGTTTGACTTTAAAATATTAAATTTTACATTTTATAGTATTTTTATTATGTAAATATATATATATTTTATTATTTTTAATAGTTAGTTAAGTATCGTACGATACGATACGATAACGACACGATACGATACACGGAAAAAAACGATACGCCGATATTTTTCGATTCGATAACCATGGAGGAGATCCCTCATCAACCATCTTTTAATATATATTATAAATAAGGGTAAATTCCACTTTACCCCCTCGTACTCTACCCGAGAACCACTTTACCCCCTCGTACTCTCAATTTCATCGATTTACCCCCTTGTACTTGTACAATTTCCCAATACAGCCATCTCCTTCAACTTTTGTCAATTTTGACTCTGACGCTGTTTGGTCAACTCTGTAAATTACAAAATTGCCACTGCCTATAACGCGTCGTTTCTCCTCCGTCAATATTGTCATTTCTTCTTCTCCCACCACTTCCCCTTCCAAGATATCCCCAAATTGAACCCCTAACTTAGTAAAAATCAAGACCCAAAAATTGATCGATTCCACCCAGTGCAAAGAAAAAAAAAATATATGAATGTGTGAAACTTTCTCTTTTCTAATCACCAGAGTCAAAATCGAAAAAAATCAATATTTACGTCAATATTTTGACTCTTGACCAAATGGCGTCAGAGTCAAAATCGAAAAAAGTTGACGAAGAGGACTGTATTGGGAAATTGTACAAGTACAAGGGGGTAAATCGATGAAATTGAGAGTATGAGGAGGTAAAGTGGTTCTTGGGCAGAGTACGAGGGGGTAAAGTGGAATTTACCCTATAAATAAAGGCAAACTTAATACACAAAATTACTCTCAATCCTTTAAAACTTCTCACTTAATAGGCTTCATTTGACTTTTAACTTCAATAATTCATAAACAATTAAATTTAAGTCTAACGTACCAAATTAATTCATTGGATAGTTGAAATTACGCCTTATAGGCTAAACTAACTGGATATATAAATTACTATTTTTAATCCATGTAATAATTGTAATTAGCCCTCATAAATCGAATTAATTATATAACATCACCTTCATTATTCACTGTCGATACAAAACATAGGAAATGGTATAATATATTCATTCCCCATTACCATTTCATTTCAATAATCGACTTCTATTCATACGTCACTTATTCATTTATTCATGCATATCGATCGTGCTGTTTATAGGCAGTAGGTAAAAGGAAATGCATGATTCATTCACCCAATAGCCAATCAAGTAAAAGAAACATGATCTCAAATTATAATGAAATTTTGTCACTTTTTTCCGATCTCTACTTTAATTTGTACGCGCTTTCAGACAGTGGGATTGTAATAATAAATTAAAAAAAAAAAAAAAAAAAAAAAAAGAAAAATTAAATATTTGCATAATGTATATAGAATATAGGCGACATCTTTTGACTTGGTAATAACCGGGGAACGCGGCACTCCGAAATCCCAATCATATAGGAACCTGCCCTCCATTTTCCCACTTGTCATTCTTTTTTCTTTTTCCATTTCTTTTATTAATTACTAGTTTTTATTTTTATTGATAAACTTTGAGTATTCATTGTATTCGAATATTCGATTCTACATCAACCAAATACGACTAAGGCCATCTCCAACAGCTCATTTAAAAATGGTTTGTCTATATCTATAATTTAGCATATCAACAGTGTTATACACCACCACTTTTAACATCACACTCCAACAACATTGTTTGTATTTTACATAATTATTATATTTTATTATTTTTCAAAACTTATTTTTTAATTAATTTCAAAAAAAATTATTTCAAAAATTATTTCAAGGACCATAGTCCAACAACTATATTGTAAAAATCATTTAAAAATTTATTAAAAATAATAATAATAACTAATATTTTAATATTATTAATAAATAAGTATTATATATAAATATTTTTGTCAATATAATTTAAAATTAGGATAATTTAATTAATTAAAAAAATTATTTGGAGTTGAACTACCATATTTTGTGGTTGAATGGGATTTAGTATGATTATTTTATTATTTTAAATGTTTACACAATTTGTTAAAAAATAACTTTGATTTTCCAAATTTGAGAAACCAAAGTTACATTTTTACATATTCTAAGCTTTTGCATTTTGTTGTTGGAGATGTGGTTTTTGATTCAAATTGTGTAAAATATGTAAATTATAGGTTTCCATCACCTTGTTGGAGTTGCTCTAACCCCATCCTAATTATGCATCATCGTATATACATAATAGGGTAAATTATACATACATCCCAGAGATATGTTAAAATACTTTTAAGGTCTCTATAAAATCGATAATTACAGCCACACCCTTGAAACAATTACTGGAAACCAAGATTTCATGTCTTGGGGACTCATATGCACTATATTTGTTCCTCGCGGGGCCGTTAATGCAACCATAGAAGAAAATTTATAAATCTTATATAAAATAAGAAATATTTAAGAAATGTTATGAGAGTCATGTCACTCTCTAGCTCTATGTTGTCTCCACCACTGTC
Source organism: Erythranthe guttata (assembly GCF_056151865.1). Classification (NCBI taxonomy): domain Eukaryota; kingdom Viridiplantae; phylum Streptophyta; class Magnoliopsida; order Lamiales; family Phrymaceae; genus Erythranthe; species Erythranthe guttata. Next base: position 23,613,063 of record NC_142540.1, on the reverse strand, counting down.
TGAAACTAATAGACCGTTAGAACCCTAATAGAACAACTTATCCAATGCATTATTCTGTTAGGGTTTCTAACAATGTTTTATGGAGTGATTGTAATTATCGAGACTACAAGGGTCTTAAAGTTATTTTAGTATACTCCAGGGATGTGTGCGTAATTTATCCTACATAATAGGATATTGTAACATGTCATACATGGGATGACCCAGCGGTTGGAGCTAGTGAACCTGTGTCAATTGATACAAATTCGAATCTCCTAACTAACAGTCCCTAGATCGAGTTTGTGACTTATGGTTGACTGCAATAATTTTTACTGGTTCCTCAATTCTCCTCTTTGTGTCTTGAACCCACGTACTAGGTAGGTGGAAGACGCTTACCAAAGCTACATTATCTTGACTTGACTAAAGAAATAATAAATAATGTGCTGAATTATATAATCTACCTATAAATCTTGTTTTAAAGTTAACAATATTTACAATCTACCTACAAATCTTGTTTTACTTTTAAAGTGAACACAATTTATACAATCAAATCACAAAAAAAATTGAATAATAGTCAATTAAATGTTTCATTTTTAACACGTCGAATGAATTGACTGACTAGTAATAACCTCAATAAACACATGGGCTGACCCAAATCACGTAACTCTTGAATAGTTTTGCAATTTTCCACCAATTAAATAATTTTTAGGCCCTACCACAATTAAAATAATGGGTTTATTAGGGATAACCCCCTTGTTCATATTTTCTAATGAGGTAGATCCAATTAATTTTTCCCTTTTTGAGATACACCCAAATTTGCCAACTTGACAAAATATATTATGTAATTTTCCTTTAATACCCCTTTTTTATTTTGTTTTATTTTTGAACGGTATTTACTTTCTTAACTACGTGATATGAGATTGCTGATATGTTGCCTAAAATCACGGAATAAAATTACGTGAGTATATTGGCGGTTTCTATCAAATCTTGTACAACCGGTTTTGAAGAATTTATCCAGCGTTTCATCGTTTTCCATCGGATTTGAAGATAGGTTCGGATTTCATCGTTTTCATCGTTTTTTATCTTTTTCCATCGTTTTCATCGTTTTCAATCGGGTTCGGATTTGAACCGGTTTTGAAGAATTTATCCAGCGTTTCATCGTTTTTCATCGTTTTCCATCGTTTTTTCACCGGCGTGGAAATAGGTTCGGATTTAAGCGTTCATCGTTGTCCGTTAGAAGATGATGATGTTTGTTTGGAAAAGGATTGACAGAGTTAGAAGAGGATGGTTCACGCAGATCGGACCAGAGTTGTTTTATATGAGCTTCGTAGTTGGTTTATGCAATAATCGGAATAATTGTTCGTTGTGGTCGAGTTCATGTTTTTTATCCCGATCGATAGTTGGTTTATTTGTTTATAACAGTCGATTTAAGTGTGTTGGGTAGTACATTAAAATATAGTTCGTAGTCTTTTTTAATTTAGCGTATGGATTTTGCATTTTAAGTTTATTTTTGATGATATTAATGTATTGTCATTCAAATGTATTTGCAGTCTATTTAATCATTTTTTAGTATTCTGCATTTTTCATTTTGTTTCATGATTTTAGGTTTTTTCGATGGCGAATTTCGTACGGATTTTGTTGAGGTTTGGTGGGTTGGTTGCTATAAAGAGGTGTTTACGATGTAATGGCTCGGTAACTTCGGTTAAGTGTTAAACCGTTGTAATACAGTAGTATACTATTATGAATACCGCATGATACTACCATTATCATTTTATTATACTATTATGATATTATTAATGTACTAGAGTTTTTTAACTCGACATATTGGTTTGATTGTGTTATGATGTGTTTTATGTATTTTATCAAAACCCTAGATTGAAATTATGAGATTATTAATGTTCTATTTTATTGGTTATGTTGGAATACTTTACGTTGGTGTTGTTCTCAATGTTCTTGTCATTTCAGTGGTATATTGTTTGTAACACAATTTCATATCACTAATATAAACGTAATATTCTATCATAGCAGATTAATGTACTATATTGAAATTATTAATATACTATGTGGTTGAATAATACGGGATCCATAGTCGATTAACGAGATCCATAGTCGAATTAGATCAATAAGATAGTCTATTACACGATATAAGGAAAATTACCCTAATTGATTAGTATTTCAAACAAACATATTATTCAGTTCCATATATATTATTATTTTTTCATATATATTATTATTTACCCTAATCGTTTTCATATAATAAGGAAAATTACCCTAATTGATTAGTATTTCAAACAAACATATTATTCAGTTTCCATATATATTATTATTTTTCCAATAGTCAATTAACTAAACCCATAGTCGAATTAGATACATGGGATAGTCTATTAAAAGATATGAGATAGTCTATTAAGTTTAAAACACAAATCCGCCGCCGTCACTTCTCAAATCTAGGGTTTTGATGATTCTTCGGCCCATAGTTGATTAACGAGATCCATAGTAAAATTATACTAGTGGGATAGTCTATTAAATGATATGGGATAGTATATTAATACAGATGTAATTCGACTATGCATCTCGTTAATCAACTATGGGCCGAAAAATTATCAAAACCCTAGATTTGAGTAACCCTAGATTGGAGCAGTGACGACGACGGCGACGGCGGCGAAAGACGATATCACTCCTAAATTGATTGTTACGACCTTGGATGCGGGAGCGGCGGAGGTCTTGGTCGTTTTTGGCGGTCTTGGAGGTGGAGGTGGTCGGATGTGGTGGTGGTGGAGGACTAGGCGATGGTGGAGGTGTTGCTTATGGCCAATATCGTTGTTATCGTCGTTGGCCACCGGCGACAACGGTGACGGAGGTGGCGGCGGTCGGAGGTGGAAGCGGCGAACCCGGCGGGAAAATAGGGAGGGATTTCGGAGTGCAGAAAATCGTCAATCGCCGGTGTATAAATTTATGGTTTTCTATGGGACGTTTTGCAGATTTTGAGAGTGGTTTTGTGGGGATAGTGTTTTAACGGGAAAATAGAGAGGGATTTGATATTATTTCAAAAGGTAAAGTAACGGGATTTGTGGGATTTGATTGAGGGTACTTATGTAATTTAGAAAAGTTTGGGTTTTTATCAAAATGACAAATTTAAATTTGGATCTACCCCTATTATTTGAATGTTTAAGGGGGTTATATCTAATAGACCCTAAAATAATTTAATAAAAAAAAGTAATAAAAAAAGTGGGCCCCACTTCTCCCACTTGTATTTTCACTCTATATATTGACCCTACCATGCCTTCACAATTCATCAAACTAGTCATTCATTCATTCATTCATAATAATCTCTCTCTCTCTCTCTTCTTTCTCTCTCTAAAACATTCTGGTTGGTCACAATGGTGCTCTCCAAGACAGTGTCTCAAAGTGACGTGTCCGTTCACTCCACATTTGCTTCTCGATATGTTAAGCATGCTCTTCCAAGGTGAGTAATTAAAAAGATTAACTAATTAATTAATTAATTAATTAATTGTTAAGTAATGAATTAATAAGTGTTGAATTAAAAAAAATTAGGTTTAAGATGGGGGAGAATTCGATACCGAAGGAAGCAGCGTACCAGATAATAAACGACGAGCTGATGCTTGACGGAAACCCACGTCTGAATCTGGCCTCATTTGTGACCACGTGGATGGAACCAGAGTGCGATAAGCTTGTTATGGCTTCCATTAACAAAAACTATGTTGATATGGATGAGTACCCTGTCACCACTGAGTTACAGGTCATCTCTCTCTCTCTCTCTCTCTCTCTCTCTCTCTCTCTCTCTCTCTCTCTCTCTACATGTATATGTTAGTTAATAATATCAAATTCATTTAGTATTAATTTTGAATGATATTATAATTATTTTGTCATGTTTTTCAATTTTATAAGTTTGCATTTTTTTTTTTTTGAAATAATTAAGATGGGGAAAAAAGAATAAGTTTATAATTTACCCTTATATTTAGGTGATCCTCAATCGTGACTCTAGAATAGATTATACGTGTATTATTTTTATGATCTATTTAGAGAATTGTTAGTATTTAAGGGTCTGTTTGGCGAAACTTAATTTAAACGACTGATATGCTTTAACATCTGATGAGCTGTTTTTAATAATGAGATTATAAACTAATTATTAGATGTTAAATAGAAAGATGTGGTGAAAGTATTTTTTTAAAAAGATCTTAATCAATTTACTTTTTAAAGTTTTAAAATATTTCTTAAAAATATTACCAAATACTCCGAAAAGAGCTTTTAAGCTCTTTAACATTTTATAAGCTGTTTTGAACAGAACTTTTTTTTATATATAGATTAAATTAATATAAAAATGAGTCTTGTATATTAAGTTAGGAATTGTTATATAATCTCTTGAAAAATAAAGAAAGTTGGTGGAGATTAAAATATGAAGCACCACCAAATGATGCCCAAAATTGAAAAGAAAATTCAACCAATTATTGTGTCGATTCGGAAGAAATATACTAAATATAACTAATTGTAGGATATTTTAGTTGTTTAAATTGAGCCCAATATAAATAAATACATATATATTAATTTCTCCTCATATAGTTAATCAAGAAAATAAATAAAATAAAATAATTTAATTGATTACAATTCGTAGAATATATGTATAGTATTTATGCATAATTTTTTAAAAATGTTTATTCAATATATACCTAGTTATTATTAATTAATATAAATATTGAAATATTGGACTATTAATATTATTTCTCATTTGTATGATTATTATATTATTATCTGACAAGCGCATGTTCTGATTGGTTTAATTGATGGGGACGTGGCGGGGTTGTACCTTATCAATAATTGTATGCTACAAAGTATTGTACCAAGGGTACCCCCAAGGGCATCAATAATTGTCCTCACTTAATTCTTGATATTATTATTCTTTTATTATTGATTAATATTTTCTTTGTTTTATAAGTATTATTTTGACTTTTCATTATTTTGTCGTATCTGCCGACTACCCAAAATCTTAGAGTAAATTGCAATCACCTCCCTGGTGTAGAGTGTAATTACAAAAAACACATTCATTTTAAGAAATTATATTTAGCCCGCTGCAATCTATAAATTTCTTACATTCACCCCAATAAAAGGGTGTTACTTTAAGAAATCTACAAATTACAGAGTGTGGATGTAATTCTAAAAACTAAAGGGTTTTTTTCGTAAATAAACCTTACCTAGAGGAAGCAGTTGTAATTTACCCTAAATTTTCAAAAGATGAAAATTGGATCACATGGAAAATAATAAACAATTAAGAACCCTTCAGTGAAAGCAATTTATCCTTCTTTTTTTAGTTTCCTTGCAATTTGCTTTTATTATTTAAAAAAGATCTTTTAAATATTTATATTTAATTTTGAAATTTGTCTCATCAAAGAAGTTGGAGATGGTGGGGCCGGGGATGTATTTATTTTTGTAGGTTTTGTAGAATTTTGTGTTACCTATTTAAAGAATAATAATATCTATATAAAATAGTTTCTTTTTTAATTAGTGGTCCCACCCCTCCATGATTAAAAGTCAAATATATAATTTTTATTTTAATACGTAGTGCAATAGTGTGGCCATTGATAGCTAGCCTCCCAACTTTTTCAAACAAGTAGTGGTAATATAATTAATATTTAAGTCTCAAGATAATGATAATTAAAGGTATAAAGTAACTAATAATATATCATAATTAGGACAAGAAAAATGTTAAAGAGCCCTTTAGTGAAAGCATTCTTTATTTTTTTTTTTGAAATTATCTTTTTTATATTCATAATTTTAATAACTAAAAAAAATTATTTTCCCAAAAAAAAATAAAACAGAATCGATGCGTGAACATAATCGCGCATCTATTCAACGCGCCGCTCGGAGAAGAAGAGACGGCCGTAGGTGTGGGGACCGTCGGATCATCGGAAGCGATAATGCTCGCGGGATTGGCATTCAAGAGGAAATGGCAAAACAAGATGAAAGCGCTCGGTAAGCCGTACGACAAGCCAAATATCGTGACCGGTGCTAATGTTCAAGTTTGTTGGGAGAAGTTCGCGAGATATTTCGAAGTGGAGCTCAAGGAGGTGAAGCTCCAAGAAGGTTACTACGTGATGAACCCCGACAAGGCGGTCGAGATGGTGGACGAGAACACTATTTGCGTGGCCGCTATCTTGGGGTCCACGCTTAACGGAGAATTCGAAGACGTCAAACGACTCAATGATCTCCTCGTCGAGAAGAATAAAGAAACGGGGTACGTTTACTATACGTCTAACTCTTGTATGATGTTTTTCATTTTTTTTTTGTTATCGCTTAAGATAGATATGTGCGCAATTTTCGTAGTTTGACCAAATTACCCCTCTGTGGATTTTCATCTTTCTAGTTTCATTAATCTATTTTTCATGCATGTCGGGGTAGAATTGAAAAAAAAATGAAATTAATTCAGGTTCGAAACTTTAAAATGACACTTAATATGGAAAAAAGTTAAATGATTAAGGGGACATTTTAGAATTAAAAAAAAAACGGAGGGAGTAATTATAAGCACTATAAATATGCGCAGAGGTGGAAATCGGAACACAATTTCATAATTTCACATATTTCAATACGATTTTTTTATTTTAATTTAGGTCAAAATTCCGATATTCCAATTATTTTTTGATTTATTTTACTGGAATAAATTTCTAGCCATTTGTTTCAAAATTACATTTAATATATAAAATCAACATTACTGCGAAATTTTGTATTATATTATAGACCAATAAAAAGGAATGAAATTTCCGATTCCCGCCCAATTCCTATACGAACAAAAAAAATCCGATTCCGGGACAAGTTTAATTTATTTAAAATTTATATATATGTGTGTGCAGATGGGACACACCAATTCATGTGGATGCAGCAAGTGGTGGGTTCATTGCACCATTTCTGTACCCGGAGCTGGAGTGGGATTTCAGATTGCCGTTAGTGAAGAGTATTAACGTGAGCGGACATAAGTACGGGCTAGTGTACGCCGGTATTGGTTGGGTTGTCTGGAGGACCAAAGATGACTTGCCTGATGAACTCATCTTTCACATTAACTATCTCGGAACTGACCAACCTACTTTCACTCTCAACTTCTCTAAAGGTCATTCATTGTTTTCGCATCTCTCTCTCTCTCTCTCTCTCTCTCTCTCTCTCTCTCTCTCTCTCTAATGAATTTTAACTAGGGGTGGAAACTGGAACGGAAAATTTCCGATTTTGGATCAATATTTTTCAATCCGAAATTCGGAGTTATGAATTTTCTGAAATTATTTGGATCGGAATTGGAATATATCTGAGATTTTCCGATTTCCAATCCAATTTTAAGTTCCGAAAATTCTAATTTTTTTCTTCGAATATTACACTTAAAATACCAACATTATTGTGTATTTTATATTTTAGGTGATCAAAAATTATAAATTTCCGAATTCCACATATTTCGATCCCATATTTTCTGATTTTGGAACGAATTTTTTATTCCAATTTCCGATACTCCAACTCCCATTTTTTCGAAACGGAATTAGAACTAGTTTTTCACTTCTGAAAAAAAAAATGATTTTTTTCTGAAAAGGCTATTCCCAATTTACGCACCTAATTTTAACATATATATATTTGTATTGCAGGTTCTAGTCAAATAATTGCTCAGTACTATCAACTTATTCGCCTGGGTTATGAGGTAATAATTACTCACTAAATTTTCAACACCATATTTTTATTATTGTTAATATTAGCAAATACCCCCTATAATTAAGTTTTGTTAGCAAGCTACCACTAAAGACTCACCATTTGCTGGCTTTATGCTAAAAAAAAGCATCATAGGGGTTGTTTTGTTAATATTAACAACATATGTAGTTTTTAGCAATTCGATATAATACACAAGTGCCAGCAGAACCTCGATAAATTAATAACCTCGCTTAAATAATAGTTTCTTCCGATCCCGACTCGGTCAAAACCTACTTATAAATTATTAATTCGGTAATTTAATATTTCGCTAAATTAATAGAATTTTGCTAGTCCCGACTGTATTAATTTATAGAGGTTTAACTATATTTATCGATTTATATCAAAAAAGAAAAACAGGAAGTTGAAATAGTAATCAACATTAACAATAAAAACAAAATTCAAGAAACTAATCATTGGATACGTACAAAATGCAGGGATACCGCAACATAATGGAGAACTGCCAAGAAAACGCGATGGTCCTAAAGGACGGCCTCGAGAAAACGGGGAAGTTCACCATAGTGTCGAAAGACGAGGGGGTGCCGCTAGTGGCGTTCAGCCTGAAAGACCACAGCCGCCACAACGAGTTCGAGATCTCCGAGATGCTCCGCCGCTTCGGATGGATCGTCCCGGCGTACACCATGCCGGCTGACGCGCAGCACATCACCGTACTTCGCGTGGTGGTCCGAGAAGATTTTTCGAGGACCCTCGCCGAGAGGCTCGTCATCGACATCGAGAAGGTCCTCCACGAGCTCGACACGCTCCCGTCTAGGGTTACGGAGAAGCTCAAGGTTGAGGAAGAGCACCATGAGGGTGTTAAGAAGACTGCCATTGAGGTGCAGAGGGAGATCACTGCTGCTTGGAGGAAGATGGTGGCCGATAGGAAGAAGACCAGCGGTATCTGCTAATTACGACGATTTTTACGAGTTTTTTTGCAACTTGTACCCCTGTGTTGTATCGGATTGCTGAAAACTACCCTAATGTTATTTTATTTGCAAAAATACCCCTATGATTTAACTTTTTTTTAGCAACCAGCACCCCTGTTCAGGGGGTGGTGTTGCTAAAACAAATTGAATCATTGGGGGCTTTTGCAGATAAAATAATATCGGTAGTTTTTTAGCAGTTCGATATAACAGAAAGGCACTAATTGCAGTAAACCGGGATTTTTATTTTCCGATTAATAACTCAATTGTCGCATTGAGAGTTGTGTTTTCTTAATTTTTATTTTTTTTCTCAAACTAGATGCTATTTAGTTTGAGCCATTGATGCAGTATTTGGTTCTTGGGTTGTGTAATTGTGTTTAAGGATACATTATTATTTTGTGTTTTTTTACTAATTTGTGATGTGGAGTATTTCGAAATTGCGATTCATTTCGATCAATTGAAACGTTGAAAACTTTTCTGTTTTTTTCAAAACCCAAGAATTTGTGCCAAGAAGAACAAAAGACTCGCGACTAGTAACTAGTCGTGTATTGTGTGTAAATCAAATGCGAAAAACTATTCGATGAATTTCACCAAATATAGCAGCATCTAAAGAAACCCCGTATTGAGAAAGAGAATATATCACCATTGCAGTAAATAATCATTGTCCCAAACCATTTCAACGAATAGGCAATAAATCGAATAAAAAGGTTTTTAAAATATACACGAATAATCTCTTCATTCATTACACATCAAGGCTATTACATTCATCGTCATTTGTCAGCCATGACGATATCGAGTTCGAAATATAAAGTAACCAAAGTAAATAACGAGGATTATAAATAAAGTGCATTTTCTTTCGTTTTTAAAATAATGAAAAATCCCTATTACCTCCACGAAGAACCACCGAGCCTTATCACCTCCTCGGTACCGCTAGGCTTGCTCGGACCACCCTTGTCTTCGCCTCCGTCCTTTTTCTGACTACCCAGATCACCGTACAAATCCTTAAGCTTTGCTAAATTACTGGACGCAGACGTCTTTTCCTTGCTTTCATGTCTTGAAGTACTAGGAATATTCTGCTCGTGTCTACTGTTTTCATGTATGCTCCGACTTCTGCTACGACTCCTGCTTCTGCTCCGACGAGAACTACCTTCTCTTCTGTCGTAATCTTTTCTATAGCTCTCACGTGACCTTCTGTCATAATCGTACCTCCTCTCTCTATCTCTGTCTCTGTCTCTATCTCTGTCCCTATCCCTGTCTCTATCCCTATCTCTGTCCCTATCCCTGTCTCTATCTCTGTCTCTATCTCTGTCTCTATCTCTGTCTGAATAATCTCGATCGGGTAAATCACGACTATGGCTCCGACGAGTGTTCGGCGACCTTCTGGAGTTTTCGTCTCTATCGTAAGATGGAGTGGAGGTGCGGCGGACTGGAGAGGAGCCCCTAGTGGAAGCACGGTGTGGGGCCCGTTGACCGAAAGAGACTGAAAGTGATGCTTTGACAGAAGGTGGTCTCCGAGCACTCTCCTCCGACCCACGCGTCGACTCGCCCGTGACTCCGCAGTGTTTAGTGGGCAGCTTCATTTTCTCGAGATTCGCTACTACAGTTCGCATCACTGGAACTGGGATTCGGGGGAAAAGCGTGTCGAAGTAGTACTGAAAAAATTCAAAAAAATAATAACCAATCGAGAATATTTAACGGCTGAGTCGATAAAAGTATAAAAACAAAAGCTGGTAACGGCTAACCTGTCCAAGAAGCAAATCAATTACATACGCGCCCATTGTTGCCGTTCGGCCATTAGAACCCGGAGAAAATTCCTGGATAGAAATTAACAATGTCCATAAAACGTTAAGCTATCTGATAGTCACGATCAAAAGTATAAAAAATTAAAAGATCAAAGTTAATGCACGGCTACAAAGTCATGCTCCCACAGAAACCACCACTATACAATTTGAGACGAGAATATAATGCCATTAGCAGTTCAAAACCTTCAAAAGAAATGAAAACCACGAACAGCCAGATATTTCATACATATTAAATCCTGAAAACTAATGAGACTTTTTTTTTCCGAACATGGTCACCTGAACAAGAATCATGCTGACGCACCACTGAGGAATCGTAAAATCGCTCCACCTGAGCCATCAGGTGTCAGAAACAAAACAGAAGAATCCCGAATCATACGGAAGAGATTTTGTCCACATAGAAAAATCACCAATTCATTGCAATAAACGATTATAAAGTCATTAAAATTGGAAGAACGTCTCGGAATTTCCAATTAAATCCCGATTGATACAAGAAAAAGATGCCGTAATTCCCTAGTCGATAAATGGTATTATGCACTGCTTATTAACTAGTTGCTATTAACAAAAACCGTGTAGCATGTATTCGTCTAATTTCAATTTGGTATTACTACACCGACAGATATCCATTATGATTCACAAAGTAACACGGACAAATTCTTAATATATTATAGTTACTAAAAAATTACACGATAAAAAATTTGAAAACTACGTCATATAAATTACTGAATGAGAAGAAAGAAATACACGGGAAAAAGTCACCTTTTTCATACCTCATCATCTTTTAGGTATGGTTCGTACCAACTCCATAAAGTCTTTGGATCTGCAACGTACCTTAAGTAGAGAAATCCAATCTGAAAAAGACAAGTACATAATCGTCATTCTCATGCCAAAAAACATAGGTTATACAACAGCAAATGGAAAAGAAATATATTAAAAAAAAAATTAAAAAAAAATTGTTACATTTATAAAGTTTATGAGGCCAAGGATCAAATGCATAATAACAATCTATTGAACTTTTTTTCTGTAGATCTCATAATACAATGAAATTTTAAATCTCCGAAATCCTAACTTCAGCTATTTTTAAATTATTATGGCGCGTTTCCAATTAAGTTTATAAGTTATTTCAAATTCTTCGCTTAAAAAAATCCAATTCCTTCCACCACAATGCAATCTAAGCTTATTCGACTTACTATTCACAATCACGGAGTCCACACTTCATAGTATTTTCACGTAATAGTTCTATAACTGTTTACAGTTCTAACTCAACACCTTATAAACTCTGTTACACAGATACGGCTAAAGGGACAAGTTTCCCCGTGTCAGATACGTTTTATCTGTAATATTTAAATACTTGGACACGGGTATCCAAAATTGACACGCGTGTCAAAGAAGGAAAAAAAGGTTTTTTTCTGAAAAAGCCCAAACCTATTCTACTTCTGTTGTGCCCTACTGCAGTATTATTCTTCTCTTTCCAACTATTCTGCCTACGTTGGACGAAAACTAATAATATATATATATATATATATATATATATATATATATATATATATATATATATATATATATATATATATATATATATGTGTGTGTGTGTGTGTGTGTGTGTAAATTTTAATATTGTAAAAAAGCAAAAAAAAAACTTTTTTAATAATTTACAAATAGACCCTTATATTTTTAATATTTACAAGTATCCCCCACGTTCCCGTGTCCTACTTTCCGTGTCTGCGTGTCGCCGTATCCCTGTTCCCGTGTCTATGTAACATAGCTTATAAATGATTAAATACAGAACCACAAAAGTCGCAAAAGCACCAATTTTTTTAATCCTCACAATACATAGTATTTTTCAAAGTCGCGCTAAGTAAAAAAATGTTTCGACACGAACTCTACTTACCGCTCTGATGTAAGGAGAATCGGGGTGCTTCAAAAGGCCATGCATTTGTTTGACGGTAAGTTTCATGGTAAAGAATTTGTAGAGAAGGCAAAACGCAGTCGAGGGCCCTCGACAGTTGCCAGTCATCCACGGCTCCACGTGCGTGACGGTTACGTAAATCTCGTCAATTACTTCATGGTAGGTTTTCAATCTCAAAAGGTCTCGAAAATATTCGGACGAAAGTATATTCATGCATAGCACCTTCTCCAGCAATTGGTCAATCGATCTACCGGATGACTTTATTTCAGCCATCGTTCATCAACCGGTACCCTGACCCAAAACAAATGAACAGTCGATCATCTGAAATCTCGAATACAAACTAAAAACCGAAAATTAAGACTGGGAAACAAAAAAATATATTTACCTACATAAATTAAAAAAAAAAATTAAATAAAAAGAAACCTCATTCGTTACAGATTCAGGTCAAAAGACATTTACTAAAACTATTTAAAAAAAAAAAAAAGTCCATAGAAATTGTTTAAAAATTCAAATTGTGAAACTTTCCCCATTAATTCTCATTCAAAATCCTCAAAATTAACAAAACGCTTCAGACTAATTAAAAAAAAAAAACCCATAAAAAATACATAAAGCCTAAAACTTAACTAGCCCCTAATTCCATGCTAAAGCTCAAAAATTCGAGTTCATAATACAAAAGTTATTTTTTTTTTTTTGCTTTTTATTAGTTAATATATAGCAAAAGGTTAATTGTGCGTACTGTTCAATTGAACATCAAACAATAATTTGGTTATAATTGCGCGTACTGTTCAATTGAATAACAACCCAGGAAGAAATTATTCGAAAATTAACGAGAATTTGGAAGGGTTTTCTTTACCTTGAATCAATGAATTGCAGAGAAAATATGGCGAGCTTTACTGCGCGAGCCCTAGGCCGAATTTGGGCAATAGAGCGAAAAAAGAAAATAATCCTACATTAATAAGTTGGGTTAAATTACAACCACCCCCTTCAGGTAAGGTGTAATTACGAAATAAACCCCTTTAGTTTTCATAATTTCATCAATTTCCTGAAGTATATCTCCGACTTATATATTACTCCTTTACGGGGTTAAAATGGAGAGTTGGATGTTACATCTGATTATTTACATCTGGATTTGAACCGTAGACTTGATTAAATAATTATTCACTAAGCACACATACACATGGGTGTGTGTGTGATTATGTGTTGATCTACGATTCAAATCCACTCATTTATAAATAACCAATTGTAGCATCTAATTTCCTCTTAAAATTAACAAAATCGGTTAGCTCTATAAATATTCTCTAAAATGTTCCAATTTTACGAATTTTATGTGCTGAAATGTTAAATGCCGTTTCAATTTTACTAATATCGTTTTGACTTCGAACCTTATTTTGACATATTTTCTATTTTGATTTTGGTAAAATTCGAAACACGAAAACTGTAGTCCTTTGGGTTAGTTTTTTAATTCAACTTAAATCCGCTAGATTGGATGCCGTGTGACAAAGTTATGCATGAATGAGTCACATTTTGAATTTTAGATACCTCAATACATTAAATACATTAAAGTTGTGAGCATTATCCATTGATTCATGTATATATTTCTCGTCTGACATCCAATTTTGGTGATTCAAGTTGGATTAGAAAACTAACTCAAAATACCATAAATCTTATTTTCGGGTTTTGCAAAATTTAGAATAAAAAATGAACAAAATCACGTTTGAAGTCGAAACGGTATTATTAAAGCTCGAACGACGTTTATCAGTTATCACATCTCTTTTACGTGTCCTACTTATATATTATTTTAACACCAAATACCCCAAGGGTGTAATTGTAAGATATTTATTCTTCGAAGGGGTTGATTTTCACAATTGTTGATATCTAAATTTTGATCATTTTCGTATTTTAGTTTTTTTTTTTTTTTTTTGAGTAAATAGCACTTATTTAATTCTCCTGTGGTTTGAATATTTTGCACTTGACCCCTTGTGTGTTGGCATTTTGCACACGACTTCCTTATGGTATGAAATTAGGCGCATAACCCCCTTGTGGTTTTGACATTTTGCATATGACCCCCTTATAGTATGAAATTAAGCACATAACCCCCTTGAATAGAAAACTGGAAAAGAATAAATTATCATAAATACTTTGTTTCTTAAAAAAATAAAATTCAATAACAACTATAATATAATATATTATATAGAAAATAGTAAATAACAGTCATGATTAATAATAATATTAAAGTTATTAATCTTAAAGCTTTGAAATATGTAGAATTATTTTACCGAATTATAATTGAATAAAGAAATTGACAGTTCATAATTTTATATCGATTTTAGTCCTTTTATATTTGATTTGTAGCATATGAGATTTTTCAAATTGGTTTCTAAACTTAAATAAATTGTCAATCGTCCAATAACTATTATTATATACCTTTTGTGTTGTAAAATTAAAAAAAACATAAGGGGGTTATGTGCCTAATTTCATACCATAAGGAGGGTTATGTGCAAAATGTACAAACCACAGGAAGGTTATATGCTTAATTTCATACCATAAGGAGGGTCATGTGCAAAATGTTCAAACCACAAGGGGTTAATTGCTATTTACCTTTTCCTTTTTATATATATAATTATATCCTTCATAATATACAATTATATTATTATGCTCTTCATAATAATTCAAACATAAGAACATAATTCTACCCTTAATAATATAATAAATAAATGTCGATCAATTGGTCACTTGATGATTGACTTTGTTGCAATTGAACTATATCTTTACAAAAAGAAAATAAAAATAAAAATAATCATGAATAATTTTAGACGATCATGTGAAATTAAAATTTCAGAGCTTGCTTAATTACTGGTTTAATTCAATTTTGCATCCTTAAAATATCGTATTTTGACACTTTTCACCTGTAAAATATAGTATTATGGCACTTTGCACCTTTAAAATAAAATAATAATACTTTGCATCTTTAAAATAAAACAATAATACTTTGCACTATCGTACACAATAAATTATTCACAATGTACTCTGAATTGAATATTTAAAACTTAACGAGGATAATTTCATTTTTATTGGATTTTTATTTATAGGGTGCGGAAAATATACTAAATTGTTATTTTCTTCTATCTCCAACATAATTTCGAGCGTACAAATTGCAAAAAAAAAACTAGTTCAAAAAAAAAAAAAAAGTGTTCTCATTAATTCATTCGATTGATAGATCTTTTATTATAATTGGTAAAAATATTTGTTAGAAATATTTGAAAGAAAATATAATTTTCAAATAACTTGATAATAAAGTAGTTTTTGAAAGAGTTCTTTTGTCCCTTTTATTTTTATTAAAATATTTTTTTTGTGTTTTTTTTTTGAATATGTTCATTTTATCAAGCGCTTATATAATCGATTAGCGCATAATTTAGCTTCGTTGCATTTTTCCACCTATACTGAAGGAGCCAATTTACCTTCGTATTTAGCCAATTTGGCAATTGATTAATATATCAAGGTTTTCCCTAAAAAAAAAATATCACTAATAAATACAATTATAATATATAATATATTTTTCTTATTATAATTGTTATTGCTATATATTTAGATAATCATTTTCCCCATTTTTAAAACACTTTCCGGTGGATCGTAAATACTTGCACCAAAAGGCGAAATCCCTCGCCCCCTGGGCCCCCATCACTTGATTTATGGTATTAGTGGTTAAAGTGGCAAACACCTAACTAGGCTGTAGGTGATTAGTCTTAATTCTTAAAATCATAATGGACGTGCCTAATTACAACTATTTGTATCCCACTCTCTCCTAACCGCGCGTGGCCTTAGTTACCTTCAAAATTGATCCATCTTATTAAATGAGATCGAGATCTGTGCTACTTTCTCTCTCTAAAATTCCTCTCCTCTTTCTAAAACTGTAATATTTCAGGTCCACTGAATTATAAACCCATTTCACTCTGCGACTCTTTACGGTGTTTTGTGAACCAAAAATGGCGAGAGGAGGAGAGTGGCGCGCCGTCGTTTTGCTGCTCCTTTGCACTGCTTTTCCGGCGGCGAGATCCGACGGATCAGATCACAAGTACAAAGTCGGCGATCCGGTGCCGCTGTATGCAAACAAGGTCGGCCCTTTTCACAACCCTAGGTAAATATTCCTCTCCTTTTCGTGATTTTTCCTTCGAATGTTCTTATTGTATATGACTCTAGATACTGCATTGGTGAAATTTTGGTTGGGGATTTGATTGCTAGGGCTTAATTGCATATTGGGGGATTTTTGTGTGTTGTTGATTTGGTTGTTATTGCTTTAATTTTTGATCGATTGGTGATTAGTTGGTTTGTGAAATTTGGGGATGATTGAGATCATTTCTCCTTGTTGATGGACACTGTTAAACAAGACCAGAATTGAAGGGAGTGGGTTTTTGGCTTTGATTTTTACATGCTAAAAAATTGGTGGCTATGGTACAAATCTAACCCGTGTACGGTACTAAATGCAATTTGTAAACTTCTAGGGTTGAGTGTAGTTTAGGACATGCCATTTATCTATGGCAGATAATACAGCTTCATCTTGATACTGTTGAAGGGGGTTTTCTTGAAATAAGTAAGGTTGAAGTGGAAAATTCATGGTTGTTAACTGGTATTAAGCCAATCACTTTTTTTTTATGGAAGAGGATTTCAATGACTGTGTTCAATTCATTTCCCTTCTAGCGTTAGAAAACCAAAAAAAAAAAAAAAGAAGCAAATATGGAAGAATCAAAAGCATTGTGAGTAATGAAGTGATTATTCCTTGTATAATTATCCCATTTAGTTTTTTGATGAATGCCACAACTCCACCTTAAAAAAATTTAAGTCCTCAATTTTAGTTAAAAATTTGGCTGGAACCTGGTTTTAAACAAAAAACATTGGCAAACACACACGGATGTTGGCCTTAAAAGCAGTAAGGTAGCTTTTCATGATGTATTCTCGAGTAAGGTTTCTCTGAGGTGATCAACTGCTTTATTTTTGCAATATGCATGCAATTTTATTTTAAGTATGATTATGTATTGCATATATTTGTTTCAAAATGTTAGCATTATCACCTATTAATTTCCTTTTGTTATGCTCATATCCTGTTATTTGTTCTAATCTGCAGCGAAACATACCGTTACTTTGATCTCCCATTTTGTTCTCCAGGTAAATCTTATTCTCCTTTGCTTTTTTTCTTTCATGTCAAATTCCTTATTTTTGCTAACATTTCGTGCTAACAGGTGATGTTAAAGATAAAAGTGAAGCTCTTGGTGAAGTGCTAAATGGAGATCGTTTGGTCAGTGCTCCATACAAGCTTGACTTTCTGGCTGACAGAGAGTCAGAAGTCATTTGTAAAAAGCAGCTGTCAAAGGAAGAAGTTGCTGTGTTTCGAAGTGCGGTAGCAAAAGACTACTATTTTCAAATGTACTATGATGACTTGCCCATATGGGGTTTCCTCGGAAAGGTTGACAAGGAAGGCAAAGCTGATCCCAGCGAGTACAAATATTACCTATTTAAGCATCTCCATTTCGAAATATTTTATAACAAGGATCGTGTGATTGAGATCAATGCACGCACAGACCCCAGTGCTCTTGTAGACCTTACTGAAGATAAGGAAGTTGATGTGGAGTTCGTGTACTCTGCCAAATGGAAAGAGACTAATATTGCTTTTGAGAAGAGGATGGAGAAGTACTCTCATTCTTCTTCACTACCTCGCCACTTAGAGATCCATTGGTTTTCAATTATCAATTCATGCGTGACTGTTCTCCTCCTCACTGGGTTTCTTGCTACGATTTTGATGCGTGTGCTAAAAAATGATTTTGTCAAGTAAGATAGTCTTTTCATTCCTCAACATTTAGGAAAACGATGATACTGCAAAGTATTTAACAATAATTTTCTTGTTTCACCAAAGATATGCCCATGACGAGGAGGCAGCAGATGACCAAGAAGAAACTGGGTGGAAATACATTCATGGTGATGTTTTCAGGTTCCCGAAGTACAAGTCTTTGTTTGCTGCTGCTCTTGGAAGTGGCACTCAGCTATTTACCCTGTAAGTAGGTCTTTAGAGGTTGCATTTTCTCGGCAAAATGTACTCATGGTTACTGGATTGTGGAATATTTTCTTTATTGGAGATAAATTGACTTTATTGAAATTTTCCTTTTTCCAGGGCGACTTTTATATTCTTACTTGCTCTTGTTGGTGTATTTTATCCTTACAACCGTGGAGCTCTTTTTACTGCACTGGTGGTCATATATGCTCTTACGTCTGGCATTGCAGGCTATACAGCGGCCGCTTTCTATTGCCAGTTAGAGGGGACAAATTGGGTTAGTAAATTTGCGCCAAACACCATTTCTTTAGTTTCATCTTGAATTGCCACATATGTTTATGTTCTGTAAAAGTTCTCTGGATTTCCTGTTTTAAGATGGATTTCTTCTTTTTAAATGTGATGTTTTCTGGATACTATTTGGTCAATGAAGCTGAGGAGACAAGTTGCAGAGATTTCATTTACTGTGAAGCTTTTTAAGCTTTGAGAAGACTTAGTTTTTCTTTGTTATTATCTTCAGTTGTCTTCCCAATCTTTGTTATGAAACTTTGATTTTAAAAATGAGTTGAACTCTTGAGTTTCTGCCAGGCCAGTGCTGGATTAGTATGAATATTGCCAACATAAACGAGACAAGTTAACCAGCAGCAATCTATTATATATCTTTTAGTTTACGTGTGTACATATTTGCCTGCCTGACCTGTTACTGATCTTAGATTACGTTCTCTCTTTACAGGTCCGGAATTTATTACTAACTGGAGGCCTGTTCTGTGGGCCACTTTTTCTCACATTCTGCTTCCTAAACACTGTTGCCATTGCTTATCATGCAACTGCCGCTCTCCCATTTGGTACCATTGTGGTGATTTTTCTGATATGGGCTCTTGTGACGTCACCTTTATTAGTGTTGGGAGGGATTGCAGGAAAGAACAGTAAGGCAGAGTTTCAAGCTCCTGTTCGTACCACAAAATATCCTAGAGAGATTCCGCCGCTCCCTTGGTACCGTTCAACTGTGCCTCAGATGGCTATGGCCGGCTTCTTGCCATTCAGTGCCATCTATATTGAACTTTACTACATATTTGCCAGTGTCTGGGGTCACAGGATTTACACCATTTACAGTATTTTATTCATTGTCTTCATTATCCTCCTGATTGTCACTGCATTTATTACTGTGGCGTTGACATACTTCCAACTTGCTGCTGAAGATCATGAATGGTGGTGGAGGTATGTTTTCATGTTGAATTTGCTTAAACATTAGAGATGCCAAATATGTGGTGTATTCATTCTTGATGATGCTTTATCCCCCTTGTGAGCTGTCTCTTGTGTTCAGTTTTTTTATTTACTTGTCATCTTCCTTTTCCCCCCTCCATGGGGGACGCAGAGGGGTATGCGTGTATTGTTGCTAATGGGAAGTGGTTTTAGTTCTCTCCATTTCTCGCATGGGAAGGAAAACCTTAGCTACTTGTTTTGCCTTTTTATAACAATTCTGATGTGTTATGTCACTTGATGACATAGTTGTTTATTTCTTCTCTCCTGGTCAAAATCTCTCTGTTATTTGGACAAACTATTTCCGGACATTTGAAATCATTTTAGGTGTTGACATGTTAAGAGCACTTCTTAAACTTCATTGAGGTCCCCGACCAACAAACCGTAACAGAGTGTTTTAGATATGTAACTGAATAATTTGGTCTTACTTTTCAGTGTTTGAAGTTCCTCCATGTAAAATTTATTGGCTAACAATGAATAAATAAGTAGATTATGTTCTACTTTTTGTGGCTGCTTAACATTTGAACTCTTTGAATTTTTGTCCCTATCAAATCAGGTCTTTCCTTTGTGGTGGATCAACGGGCTTGTTCATTTACGGCTACTGTCTGTATTACTACTATGCACGGTCGGATATGTCGGGCTTTATGCAGACCTCATTCTTCTTTGGGTACATGGCTTCTGTGTGCTATGCTTTCTTCCTAATGCTCGGAGCTGTAGGTTTCCGTGCCTCTTTATTCTTTGTTCGCCACATATACCGCTCGATAAAGTGCGAATGAGAAATGGGATTTGACAGGTATATAATATATGTTTTCCTCGATTACCTTTTTCAAATTTTAACCTATTATTAAGTCTTGAGACTTACTAGTTTTAAGCTTATGTTTACAGAAGAAGAATATTGTTGATTTGTGAGAATGGCGGTGTATCGTACGATAGGTAAAGTGGCATGACAAAGGTATTGAAAATGGCAGTATTCTGTAGGAAAATCTCCACTGTGGAAGCATTTCTGAGCAAAAGAAGTAGTTTACTGTCTAAACTTATATCAAATAATAGTGTATGGTTTTCGTTATTTGCTATAGTTTCAATTTTTCTTTTTTTTCTAAAAGATTTTGTATGAAAAGATATGAAAGAGGTTAACAAATTTGATCAGTGCATTCCGGCGGGTGTTGCGTATTTCCAGTGGCGTATTTGAGTAGAAAATGCCGCTTTTGGTAAATTACGGCCACCCTGAGGTAACGTCAAATTACCAAAAAACCCCTCACGTTTGAGTAATTACAGTCACCCTCTTAACTATGAATCTTCTTATACGTCCACCTTTATCGTGTTAAATTCAATATAACCTTTTAAATTACGTGGAATGTTCTCTAGTTCGTACTCGTTCTGTGTATAAATGCAAGTTTCTGATGCACCACAATTTAATGTTTTAAAATGTATGAGATAAAACGGGTAAATATTAGAGAATATTCAACATAATCTAGAAGATATCACTAAATTTGACTCTGCAACGGGTTGGACGTGTAAGAAGATTCATAGTTTAGGGGTGGTTGTGAAGGGATTTTTTTTCTTCGTAATTTGGCTCGCCTCATGGAGTGGCCGTTATCTACCCTGAAACTTTTAAAATTAAGACTGTTTTTCTTTTGTTATTTAAATTTAATTTAATTTTTAACAAGTGTTTTCTATATCACAAAATCTGAATTACCCATTACAAAATTCCTTCAGACAAACTTTCAAAAACCCTGTCTACAAATTTAGTGTTTAGTTATTTATTTGCCTCTCCCTGTGTATTCAACCAAAATGGACATACAAATTTAATTCCTCTTCCCCCATTCAAACTTTCGAAAATGCAACAACATAATAAACACAAATTCAAAAAATATATTTTCTTGAAAGTTTATTAACAATATCTGTCCATTCCACTAAATACACGTAAATATAGAGAATTAATGTTTTTACCGACATTATTTCACCAAATGATGGAACGAACTCAAAATTTGGGGTGTTTGGTTGGAGAGACGAAGTCCTAGAAAGAGAGCAAGAACATCGTCTATTTCCATATGATATATATTGGGCTATTGGAATAAAATGTAGTTGAAAATGCTTTTTCTTCCAAGAATCAAAAAGTGAACCGAGCAGGAAGCACTACTTCTCTTCGGAAACCTTGAAGAATGTGTATGAAAGAATCAAGTTGTTGATACCCTCCATTTTCGGATCTGTTTCAAACTCGGGGTCGATGTAAAAGAACACCTACACACATATATTTTTTCATCGTTAAAAATAAAAAAAATCCTCAAGCAAAACATTTGACGACGCACTGAGAATAGGAAATTTACATACCGGCATGTCAATCTGTTCGCCTGGGAGAAGTCTTTGCTCTTCAAAGCAGAAACATTGTATTTTATTGAAGTAAACTGCTGCCTGAAAATGGATAAAACGAGATAAAATTCCAAATCAACCACTACCAATCAGGTACTAGACAAAGATATTAAAGCATTTGACGAGGTTACGTAAACGTAATAACAAATTCTTGTACACTTAATACATATTTTCGTATTCCATTAGGGAGCAAAGTTGTTGAAATACAACAAACAAATTCAGATAACTGTCTTGTTTAGGAAATCACTAGCAGAATATCTGACACCATGCCTCAAAAAGATCGGGATCTAAAAAAACATCGAGACTCGTATATTTTGGAGAAAAAGAAAAGAATTGCCAGGGAGTTTATTATAGAAAATAGCAATATCCATACCTTCATCGGAGTAACATTATAAGTCGATACGCCAGTTATCGGAGCTGCACTTTTATTTTCAGCAGTGTAAAAAGCAAGCGCACTCTCCCCTGGCTTTACCCTTACCTATAAGTTATTAGCGCACTCGATTACGACAAATGAGTATAATTCTATTTGAGCACAAGGCAAAACATGCATAATTCTACTTGATCACCTCTCTCTGCGTGGGAACAAACTTCCACGGCATCCCATCTGCCACGTCAGCATTGAACTGCACAACAATCTCCCTGTAAACACATGCAATAATGTGTGTCATACAAAACAAAAATTTTGTCGAGCTTGAACCATAACTATCTACATTGATCGTGGAACGTGCTATACAGAAGATTCCAAGTAGTAAATAATATGTCCTCGCCTTATTCAATTTTCAAATTAAAATTCAAGAAACAAATACGATTGTGAAAATAAGGGAAGACTTAACATATGATGTAGCAACTGTCCCAGAAAACGATGGTCTTAATCATAAGAAACGAAATGAAAACTCTGTAGAAAATCCACGATGCAGATAGGAAAAACAAAAAAAGTCAAAGGAACAAAAAATTATCTTATTCCACACACACACACGCATACACACACAGACATATATATATGCATGTGTGTATGCATCTTCAAGATTTTGCTTAAGTCACTTTGTAGCAAGAACGACTAAAAATTCATTAAGTGCACGCATTTCAATCCAAGTTCTCAATGTCTATATCCTATTCAAAGAAATCGACTAGCAAATTATCGAGATAAGATATTCACAAACCTAGACGCGACAGTTCCATCCTTCGAATGACGAGCAATCTTTTCTTCAACACTCTGGCAAAAAGATCAACACGCATTCCATCACGAAATTTATAAACAAAGAATATATAATAACAGACGAAAAAATAAGTGAAAAAAAAAACATTTCACCTCTCGACGCTGAACAGTGCCCCCATAACCAGTAGCTTGACAAAATCTCCGATACAGAGGAACCGCAGCATAACTACACCCCACCATAGCAAATACCAATCCGGTCAAGTATAAAAGCATCTTGTTCGATTTCTTTTCCATACTAGCAGCAGCAGCATTATTATGAGTCGAGTATCGCCGCCCAAAATTGACCGAACACGATCCATTATTCGAGATTAAACCCCGACACACGAACCCAAATGTTCGCGAGTATATATTTTTAGCAGCATTATGAGTAGAATATTGCCGCATGAAATTGATCGAACACGATCGATTATTCGACAGTAAACCCCGACATTCGAACCCAAATACCCGCGAGTATATATTTCTATGGCTTCCACCAAACGAAGAAATCGAACCCTCGGCATCAAGCAGGTGCCTTTCTTGAAAAAAACATATATTCAAAATAAATTTATATGTAACAAATAACAATAACAAGAAGATGTACCTAACATTCATATAAGAGTGCAAAAAAAATTCAAAATAAATAAATAAATAATTACCTGGATAAAAAGGGGGGTTGATGAAGAGGGGTTTTAACATAAGAAAATAAACGGTGAGTTCCTCTCATAGTTCACCGGAATGCCGTTATAGCGGCCGGAACGGAGGCCACCGCCGACAAAGTTCAGTCAATAGCGGCTGGCGTGTTCTAAAATCTAAAAGAAGCGATTTATCAGCCGGAACGGCAATATATGCTGGCGGCGATTATCGGACGGAACGCAGATCGAACGGCTTCTGGCGGTGTTCGTCGCGGCGGAGGAAATGGAATTTAGGGCTGGTGACGCCGACAATTTTATATTTGTTCTGATTTCATCACTTCAGTTTTCAAATGTTTCAACTCAGTCCCTAAATTTTATGATTTCTATTAAAATAAAGAAATATATTCAAAACTTACTTTAACCACTAAATTGGAATTTTCTGCATCTTTTCACATTGGTTAAATTACATCAACACCCCTGAGTTATGCTAAAATAACTTTAAGGTTCCTGTGTGGCATCGATAATTACACTAACCTCCTGAAATGTAGTTATAAACTCTAATGGGATAATTCATTGGATACGTTATTACAATAGAGTTCTAACGGACTATTAGTTCCACGAAGTGCTAGAGACAACCAAGAGTTATGGGTGATTTAAGAAATGTTGGGGGAATCCTGTCACCCCCTAACTCTATTTGTCTCCACCACTAGCTAAAGTAACAGTCCGTTAGAACTCTATCGGAATAACGCATCCAATGCATTATCTCATTAGAGCTTCTAACTATGTTTCAGAGGGGTGAGTGTAATTATCAATACCACATGGATCTTAAAGTTATTTAAGCATACCTCAAGTGTGGGTGTGTAATTTACAATTTCACATTTTACAAATTTAACGGTTCTAACTTCTAAGGCCCATTTTAGTTGGGCTGATCCGGGTGGATAGTTCCTCTAATCCACTCGGATCTCGGCTTTGGTTCAGCCCAAGCGGGTGTTGGATTGCACTTGGGCCCGGGTATGGATCATGGAATTAGGCCACTTTTCGTTGATGGGATGGGGTGGGATGGGATAAATTGGGGCTTCATAGGGAAATTACACTGTATGAATTAGTAAAATATGGATGGTATCTCGGGTTTGGTTGGTTGGATACGGATATGTGGGATTGAATCTGAGGCAAACTCAGGAATGGTTGGGAGGATTGGGTGAGATAATTTGGTTAATTACATTATCACCCCTTGCAAGGCTTTTTTATTATTATATATATATATATATATATATATATATATTGTCCAGGAGATGAGAAATACAATATAATATATCGTTTCAACTTATTTTTAAATTTTATTTGTTCCAAGTTTTGTGGTAAAAATAAATAGTGCAAGAACAATAGTATGTATATAATATATTAAGTTGGTTTAGTGTAAAAATTAATACTAATGGAAAAAAAAAATACAATATTTCTAAGTTTTTAGTCAAAATATGGGCTTTTCCTATCTCAATCTCGAATTTTCGAAATATTTAGGGATACAGATATACCAGGATTTAATAGTATGGGACGGGATTGAGATTTTAAATTTTTATCCCGAATCCCGAAATCCCGATCCCGAAAATCCCGAATTCCCGAAATTCCGTCCCGAACTCACCCGTACTTATAAGCCCTTTTTATTATTATATTACCCCCAGTAATTTTTAAAATATTGCTTGCTGCACCCATTCTTTTCCTCTCATTTCCTTTAATTATAAAATCAGCCCTAACATTTTTGGATAATTACATTTCCGCACCATCCAAGCCCTTTTTATTATTATATTACCCCCAATCATTCTTAAAACATTGCTTGCTGCACCCATTATTTTCCTCCCATTTTCCTTTAATTATAAAATCAGCCCTAACATTTTCGGATAATTACATTTCCACCCTTCACAAGCCCTTTTTATTATTATATTATACACCAGACAATATTTAAAATACTGCTTGCACCACCCATTTTTCCCTCCCATTTTACTGTAATTATAAAATCAGCCCTCACATTTTTGGATAAATACATTTTCACCACTTTCAAGGCCTTTTTATTATTATATAATACATCTGACACTTTGTAAAATATTGCTTTGCTGCACCCATTCTTTCCTCCCATTCTCCGTTAATTATAAAATCAGCCCTAATATTCTTGGATAATTACATTACCGCCCCTTTTTAGACAACACCCCATTTTACAATTCTTTTATGCATTGACGTTGTTCGTCGGAAGTTTGAAGCAAAAATGTGTTGTTATTTCCACCCCTGTGTTCATTAATATTCTTAACATAATCACTTATGTTAATTGTTAATAATGTTAATTTTTTTGGTTTTAGCAGTTTTATGCCACAAATACGGAAAATTAGCTGGTGAATTTTGAAATTTCAAATTTTATACACTGTAAATCCACAATTCGAGCTTGTAGGAGAGGAGTAAAGGAAGAAATGTATAAAGTCTTTTAAATATTTTTGCATTATTAACAATAGTAATATAATATTATATTATAGGGCAAATTACCAAAACCCCCCTGAGGTAAGGCTGAATAACGAAAATCCCCCCCTTGTTTGCGTAATTACGAAAATCCCCCTGAGGTATGTTGTCATCTTACAAATTCCCCCTACGGTGTTACTTCTGACGGAATCTTTTTGATTCCATGGAATATTCCTCCGAAAATGACATTCTTGCCCTTGAGGGGTAATTGTAAGCATATTAATTATTTAGGGGGTAAATTGTAATGTATTTAAAAAATGTAGTTATTTTAATTTTAAAACTATAATGTATTTCTTCATTTTATAATTATTAAAAAGATAAAATGTATATAAAATAATTAAAGATAACATTAAAAGTTTTTATTTCTTTTTTAATTTTTTTATATATTTTTTTATTCAATAAAATCGAGGTTACGTATTTTTGAAATACTCTCGTATTTCTTATTTTATGCTACAAATATTTTTAATAGTTTTTTTAATATTATGGTAATTGTCAATGTTTTATTATATTTTTTCGTCAAAAGTAACACCGTAGGGGGGCTTATAATACTTAAAAAACGTAGTTATTTTAATTTTAAAACTATAACGTATTTCTTCATTTTATAATTATTAAAAATATACAAAAAGAATATATAAAATAATTAAACATATCTTGTAACATAATTTTTTTTACTTGTTTTGTATTTTTTTTTTATATATTTTATATTTTTTTATTCAATCAAAACGAGTTTACATATTTTTGAAATATTCTCGTATTTCTTATTTTACGGTAAAAATATTTTTAATAATTTTTAATATTTGTTTAATTATATTTCAATTTTAAACAAACGAAATGTAAAAAGTATATATTAAATACAAATAAATCATAATATTCCATTGAGGGGGATTTTCGTAATTACGCCTTACCTCAGGGGGGTTTTCGTAATTTGTTTTTTTTCTTTTATTTTTTACATATTTAACAGAAGGGTATAATAGACTTTTCACGTTTTCTGTTAAAAAAAATTGGTCAACCGTTAGTCAAGGGGGATTTTCGTAATTACGCAAACAAGGGGGGGATTTTCGTTATTCAGCCTTACCTCAGGGGGGTTTTGGTAATTTGCCCTATATTATATTAAATACAAGCTTGTCTTCATTCAAAACAAGAATAATATAATTGCAGCACTTTTCCCTCTATCAGAGCTTGCATGAGAGGAGTAAAGGAAGAAATGTGTAAATTATTTTACAACACTTTATGCATTAAATATAATATCAGTATTATATTATATTAAATTACATACAAGCTTGTCCTCATTCAAAACAAGAATAATATAATTGCAGCACTTTTTCCTCTATCGAGGTTGCAGGAGATGGGTAAAGGAAGAACTCTGTAAATTCTTTTAAAACACTTTATGCATTATTTACAATATCAAAGTTGTATTAATATTAAATTACTATATACAATTTTGTCTTCAGAAAAACAAGAAAAATATGTTTGCTGCACTTTTTTCCTCTTCCCTCTCCCATCCCATCATGTGTCTATCAACCACATCAATGAAAGGAGAGAATATTATGTCAAAAATGGATCCGATAAGATTTTCACCTCCTTTACTTTCAATTATTGCTTCTGGTACATGATTTCATGGTGATAAAGGGTCTCTTATTCACGTAGTTACTACTCTATTTAAGTGACCAGCCCAAAGGGATTTACCCACCCATTCCACAGTAGCATCAATATTCCTAAGAAAATCTACTAAAAAATGGCTCCTAAGAAGTCAATAATTTTCCGCCAAGAAGAATTCTTGTACGAGTTAAACTAGGATCAAAAGATCGATAGCACATTCATACAATTTTTGGCATACGAGGCACGGGTCGGCAACTTCGTTGTTGGAAATGACAACAATTCATCATTCCTCATGGCACAAAGTGTGATCCAAAAAAAGCACGGCGAGTTTTTCTCACTCAAGTACATTGGTAAGAAATTGGGGATCCTAAAGACTAGGCACACAACTTTCGGCTACATGTTATCACTTCCGGGGGTCGAATACGATGAAACAAGTAACGTGGTCACCGCATCTGGTGAGGTTTGGAAAACAATCTTGAAGGTAATGTGTTTTGGTTTATGTTTCGCTTTCATAAATTATTTGAATAGCTGTTGAGTGTAATATATTGCTGATCAAATATTTTCCTTTCTTAGGCACACACATTCGCTTTCGCGTATCGAACATATGGGGATAGCGAATGGGAGGAACTAAAGACAATATTTGCACCTCGTGTCGTCGAACAAAAACCGGGTGATGAGGTGATTGTTTTGTCATCGGACGACGATGAAGCGGCTCCGCCGGCACCGATTCCATGTACGGTTGATTTTCGAGGCAACGACAATACTATTTCTATGTGCCTAGTCTTTAGGATCCCCAATTTCTTACCAATGTACTTGAGTGAGAAAAACTCGCCGTGCTTTTTTTGGATCACACTTTGTGCCATGAGGAGTGATGAATTGTTGTCATTTCCAACAACGAAGTTGCCGACCCGTGCCTTATACGCCAAAACTTGCATGAACGTGCTATCGATCTTTTGATCCCAGTTTAACTCGTACAAGAAGTCTTCTTGGAGGAAAATTCTTGACTTCTTAGGAGCCATTTTTTAGTAGATTTTCTTAGGAATATTGATGCTACGGTCGAATGATTGGGTATATAGTAATTTAATATAATACAACTTTGATATTGTAAATAATGCATAAAGTGTTTTAAAAAGAATTTACAGAGTTCTTCCTTTACCCATATCCTGCAAGCTCGATAGAGGGAAAAGTGCTGCAATTATATTATTCTTGTTTTGAATGAAGACAAGCTTGTATTTAATATAATATAATATTATATTACTATTGTTAATAATGCAAAAATATTTAAAAGACTTTACATTTGTTCCTTTACTCCTCTCTTGCAAGCTCGAATTGTGGATTTACAGTGTATAAAATTTGAAATTTCAAAATTCACCAGCTAATTTTCCGTATTTGTGGCATAAAACTGCTAAAAACCAAAAAAAATAACATTATTAACAACTA
Organism: Erythranthe guttata; assembly: GCF_056151865.1. Classification (NCBI taxonomy): domain Eukaryota; kingdom Viridiplantae; phylum Streptophyta; class Magnoliopsida; order Lamiales; family Phrymaceae; genus Erythranthe; species Erythranthe guttata. The sequence continues at coordinate 23,583,690 of NC_142540.1, read as the reverse complement.
ACATAAGTGATTATGTTAAGAATATTAATGAACACAAGGGTGAAAATAACAACAAATTTTTCCTTCCAACTTCCGACGAACAACGTCAATACATAAAAGAATTGTAAAATGGGGTGTTGTCTAAAAAGTGGTGGTAATGTAATTTTCCGAAAATGTTAGGGCTGATTTTATAATTAATGGAAAATGGGAAGAAAGAATGGGTGCAGCAAAGCAATATTTTACAAAGTGTCAGGTGTATTATATAATAATAAATAGGGCTTGCAAGGGGTGGAAATGTAATTATCAGAAAATGTCACGGGTGATTTTATAATTAAAGGAAAATGGGATGAAAGAATGGGTGCATCAAGCAATATTTTAAAAATTGACAGGTGTATAATATAATAATAAAAAGGCCTTGAGATGGGTGGAAATGTAATTATCCAAAAATATGAGGGCTGATTTTATAATTACAGGAAAATGGGAGGAAATAATGGGTGGTGCAAGCAGTATTTTAAATATTGTCAGGTGTATAATATAATAATAAAAATGGCTTGCAAGGGGTGGAAATATAATTATCCGAAAATGTTAGGGCTGATTTTGTAATTAAAGAAAAATGGGAGGAAAGAATGGGTGCAACAAGCAATATTTTAAAAATTGACAGGTGTATAACATAATAATAAAAAGGGCTTGGAAAATGTGGAAATGTAATTATCTGAAAATGTTAGAGCTGAGTTTATAATTAAAGGAAAATGGGAGGAAAAGACTGGGTGCAACAAGCAATATTTTAAAAAATACTGGGGTAATATAATAATAAAAAGGGCTTGGAAGGTGTGGAAATGTAATTATCCAAAAATGTTAGGGCTGATTTTATAATTAAATGAAAATGGGAGGAAAAGAATGGGTGAAGAAAGCAATATTTTCAAAATTACTCGGGGGTAATACAATAATAAAAAGGGCTTATCATGTGTGGAAATGTAATTACCCGAAAATGTTAGGGCTGATTTTATAATTACAGGAAAATGGGAGGAAATAATGGGTGGAGCAAGCAATAATTTAAAAATTCACAGGTGTATAATATAGCAATAAAATGCCTTGCGAGGGGTGGTAATGTAATTAACCAAATTATCCCACCCAATCCTCCCAACCATTATCGAGTTTGGCTCATTTGGATTCAATCCCATAGATCCGTATCCAACCAACCAAACCCGAGATACCATCCATATTTTTTTACTAATCCATACAATGTAATTTCCCTATGAAGCCCCAATCCCATCCTATCCGAACTCATCCCTCCAACCAAATGGAGCTAACGGGATTGTTGTAATGTTGATATGACATTATTTTTTTATTGTAATATTATTTTGTAAATTATTATATTATAATTTAAATACTAGTAATTTTAGGGTTGGGCATGGGTCGATTTTATCGGCCAATCAATCCACTTTTTTTAGTCGATAATTTTTTTGTCGGGAATTTTAACCAATCCTTATATAAATAGGTTGGTCGGTGGTGTTCAGTTTAGTCGGTTGGTCGAGTAATATTGGCCAACTGACTTTTTTAATAACAAAAAATATTATAAATATTTAATTGTAATTCTTATTTTCTTAATGTTAAAAAAAATAAAATAATCAAAACTCAAAAAGTGAAAACACAAGTTTATAAACCTCTCTATGTACTATTTTATTTTATAATTCTTATTTTATATTCTTTATTGTACGTTTACTTATTTTAGAAGTTTAATAAAAAAATAATTTAAAGTTAATATATTTGCAACATAAAAAGTTTTCGAAAATTTTGAATATCCTCTGAAAAAACACTTAAAAATATCTTATTATTATATTAAAAAAAAATTAATAATAGATGGTCGATAATACCAACCAACCAGCCCATTGTTTACCCGACAAAGTTGGTTGTCAAATGTCAACCATTATCCAACCCATAATAGTCGGGTCGGTAATAGTTTTCAATATTTAGCAAAATCAGTTGATCGGGTCGGATAGGTAATTCGACGCTAATTGCCCAGCCCGACCCATGAGATATTTTTGGAATCAAATTTGTTGTTGTTGAGATATTGCACTGTGACAAGACTACTGATCCAAATGCGGCTGTCGATGCTTAGTTAATTGACGAGCTCTTTCGTCAACCGATTAGTGGTTCGATGGAGACTACATTGGACAAGAGTTTGTAGGCAATAAGCACTTCAAAGGTCGTTTACTCCTTTTTCGAAATGTTGAACTCAACAAGTGTATAGACGCAATTGGCAAGCGGAAACTTAGGATCCCGGTTGTAGTATCAGATGCTTTCCATATTTTATTGTTCGATGTCTTTCAAGGAAAATGTATGATTCCCGTCAAAGAGATTAGTACTACCACCGAGGGCAGTGCGGTGGTTCATGATTTCGAAATGCATTGGCTTTGGGGCACTCGACTTGTTATAATTGGGGACCTATGACAAATTTTTCTATATTTAGAGGGTGTTTGGCTAAGCTTATTTTAAACAAATGATAAACTCTTAGATAAGATGTTTTAAGAGCTGATAAGCTATCTACATCTTATTTTAAGTAGTAATTTTTAGAGTGTTTGGATAATAAACTTATTTCACATTTTTACTCATTATAAGATCTTAAATAAAAATGTGGGTTAGAAGTATTTTTAAAAAAAAATTTGCTCTCCAACACCTCATTTTTTTAAAAAATAAGATTTTTTTTTCTAAAAATTTACCAAATACTTTGGAAGAGTTTATAAGCTCTAAAACATCTTATAAGCTTAACCAAACACCCTCTTGGGTGTTTGGCTAAGCTTATTTTAAACAGCTGATAAGCTCTTACGTCTGATAAGATGTTTTAAGAGCTGATAAACTGTTACATCTTATTTTTAGGATTGATTTTTAGAGTGTTTGGATAATGATCTTATTTCTTATTTTACTTATTATAAGATCTTAAATAAAAATGTGGGGTAGATGTATTTTTTTAAAAAGATCTTATTTGCTCTCCAACAACTTATTTTTTTAAAATAAGATCTTTATTAAAAAAATTACCTAACACTTTGGAAGAGCTTATAAGCTCTAAAACATCTTATAAGCTCCTTTTAACATCTTATAAGGTTAACCAAAACACCCTCTTATTTGCATTTGAATGCTATTGTTTGTAACATTAACATAAATTATTTCTCTCTTAATTCTCAATGATGATTATTAATTAATTTGATTAATGAGAAAGTACCAGGAATGTGGTTAGAGTCCAAATTGCCAGCTGGCGAGGAAATCTTTTGTACAATTCAATTATCTTTCCGTAAGCAAAAGTACCATCAACCAATATTTTGACTAGTCATTCAATAAAAGCCTAATATATTAATAAATTAATTTTTTCTTATTGTTTTTTTTTTTTGGAGTTCAAACTTCTTTATAGTCAAAGAATAAATAAATTAAATTTCTTTTAACCTAAATTACCTGTCATTTCCGGCCTTGCAAAGCTGGATTCTGCTTATATTAATTCCTACACTTCTGATCATTTAATTAACAAAGGCAAGAAATATAAATTAGATCGATCAACTTATATATATTACTTTTCATTTATAATTGGATTTAAATTAATTTCAACATTGCAATAAAGGGAGAAAAAAAGTAAATCCAGATCCAGATTTAATTCAAAAATAAACAAATATACAATTAAAAGAATCATCTTTTGAGTACATCACCAAGTAATGTTTCTATCGAAATTAGTTAACACAAATTTTGCAAAATAACAAATGAATAAATAATTGTAGGATTTTTCTATCACACATTCAAACTTTCTCATCTATCCAACCATATTTTTATGATCTTGATAGATAAATTATTATTTAAAAAAAATAAATAAAGAAAGAAAAAAAAACTCAACTAATGAATGAATTAATGTTGTATGGCCCTTTCTCTCATAGTCTTTGAGTGCATCAATAATCCCTTTCTTGTTTTCGGCAAGAATTTCGACCAAAACCCTCGTTTAATATTCTTCCCGTTTTCGTCGCTTATGAAAGCCATTGATCTACTCTTGTTGAGCACAACATTCTTGAAAACCCTAGTAGATCTTCTGCTTTTCGATGACTCCATTAGTCGTTGGCGCGAATATTCGATCGCCATCGGAGAAGAACACGACGAAGGGTTCGAAGAAGAAGAGAGAGACGAAAGATCGTACGAAGAAGACGAAGAAGAAGGTGGAGGTGATAAGGAGTTGTTGTTATTAGTGATAGGTGTGGATATTAATTGTGAGAGCTTTTCACTTAGGCAAATGGAGCAAACCCCATGGGATTGTATGTGCCTCTTGTGCTTTTTGCAATTGGATCTACTAGTTGTAGATTCCATTTTAATTTGGGTGTCTTTTTTGTGTGTATAACATATGTATGCATGTAATATATATAAATTTTATGGAGAGAGAGAGAGAGAGATGTGGAAGTATATGCATGGGGGAATTTCCATGATGTTTCATAGGGGCTTCATAGGGTGCTTCAAAAAGAGGGATTTTTTTGACAAGTCTATTTTTGAGAGTTGGGTGTTGGATGTGTACTAAGGTGGGCTCTCTCATCATAAATTAAATTAAATTAAAGTAAATTAAATTATACTATATTATATTATATTATATTATATTATATATATAAATTAATACGACTAGCAACATTCTATTAATATTAGCGGAATATTAAATTATCGAACTAATAATTTAGTAGGTTTTTACTGAGTCAGGACCAGAAGAAACTATTATTTAAGCGAAATTATTAATTTATCGAGATTCTATATTTAAAATCTCGATAAAATAATAACTTCGCTTAAATAATAGTTTCTTCTGGTCCCGACTCGATAAAAACCTACTAAACTATTAATTCGATAATTTAATATTCCGCTAAATTAATAGAATGTTGCTAGTCCGAATGTATTAATATATATATATATATATATATATATATATATATATATATATATATATATATATATATATAGGGAGAGAGAGAGAGAGAGAGAGAGAGAGAGAGAGAGAGAGAGAGAGAGAGAGAGAGAGAGAGAGAAATCATAATGTGTAAAGTGGCGTGGAAGTATTGAACAACTTTTTCATCCACAACAGTAACTCCAAAGACCACCTAATCCACATATAAAAAAAATAATCTTAGAAATCAATCATATATTGATTCTTTATGACGTAGAATTTGAACACTATTTAATTTTCAAAGAAAAATTGGAATATATTGGCAACCGACATTACATTCTTTGGAAAATTGAAAATTAGATACTACACCTAATTATCTGCATTGAGTAGATTTAATCGTAGATTTATACAAAATCACTCACACACACCGTACCTATGTGTATGTGTACTTAGTGTATAGTTATTTACTCAAGTATACGGTTTAATTCCACCCGATACAAATAACTACGTATAGCTAGGGGTGGTAAACGAGATGAGCAGCTAATGAGCTCGATGAGCCGGCTCGAAAAAAGCTCGAACTTAAACTCGAGTTTTTCTAGCTAGAACTTATTTTAAGTTGTTCGTGAGCTCACGAGCCGGTTCGCGAACCTTATTTTTTAATTTTTTTTTGTTTTTACATATTATTTTTTATTTAAATAATGTATAATAATATAAAAATATTATAAAAATAATATAAAAAGAACATTTAAATATTAAAAAAAAAAAATAATTACAGTTTATTATTTATTTTGAATTTGTTTTATCATAATCTAATTTTATTTCTAATAATAAAAAAAAATCAAAATGAGTTTTGGGCTCGAGCTGGAGCTGGAGCCTGCTAAAAGAGGCGAGCTCGACTCTTTCACACCACCCATAGGTCTAGCATCTAACTCCCTTAAAAGCCACGGTTTTAGGACACCGTCATTGATTTCTAATTCCTAAACATGACTTCGTCATGTTTTCACATTTATTATTTGAAAAAGAAAAAAATGAACCAAAAAAGAAAAAAAGAGAAGGAAAATGAAAATAATTAAATTCATACATGTATTCTCTTTGTTAATAGGCTACCAATTTTATTTTTATTTTTTGTTTTTTCATCAACGAATTGATAAATAATTAAATACACATTCTTCAATTTATGAAAATATTAAAACTTTACTATATATGACTACACTACTCCTCGATCGGTTACTACTATTAAGTTCTATTGTCCAATTAGTAGAAGCTAGTAAAATTTTCGATTGATAAGATTCGTTTATATTCAAATTCACTACAAAAATTTAACGCCCCTACTACATGCTTAAATTAACAGCACTCCTCTCCCTTACGATTAATTTTATAGATGGTGACTAAAACATAAAAAGACAGTTTTAGCCTTAAAATTATTTTGGGTAAATTACAAACACCCCCCTGATGTATGGTCAAATTACAAAAATCCCCCTCTTGTTTGGATAATTACATCTACCCCCCTTAACTATGATTTTTTCTTACACCTCCACCCTTATTGTGCCAAATTCAACATAATCATCTAGATTCCGTGGAATGTGCTCTAGTTTGTACTCGTTTTGTGTAAAAATACAGTTTCCGATGCACCACAAACTGATATATACAAGCTAAAAATCGCATACTATGATCATCTTGCTTCATAATGTAGAGTTTGAATGGGATAAAACGGGTACACAAGTGATAATATTCCATATAATCTCGAAGATTCCACTAAATTTGAGGAGTTGAGGGGGTGGTTGTAATTATCCAAACAAGAGGGGTGTTTTTGTAATTTGACCATACCTCAGGGGGGTGTTTGTAATTTACCCAATTATTTTTAATTTTATAGGGGGGAGATGATGGAAACTCCCCAAGGGGATAAATTTAAAGAAGAGGAATTTCGAAAACAGAAAGGAAAAAAAAAACAATAAAACAGCGAAACATAAACAATGCTTTCGAAAAAATCACCGGAAAAATAGAGAAAATAGCCGGAAATAATATATGAAAAATCAGATTCCAGCAAAATGTCACCGAAAACTATTGAACGGTCGACATAAATTTTAAGTTGCCCCCGGAGATAGTGATTCGAAATTGAAGCTCCCATAACTCATAAGCTCCATATCCAAATAATGTAGGAGCTTATAAAATATTCGAAATTAAATTTAGCCAAACAGGCCCTAATAATTCAGTAAGAACTTCATTGGCAATGGACAAGTTTGATCATTCCACTGCCTTATATGGCAATAGTCACATTTTAAGTTCAATATCAAACAAATCAACTAGTAATAAAATTACGATTGAATCGATCATTGGAAGAAGAACTAGACACCAAAAATTATCAAAAGCATGTCGATATCTAGTTCGTATTGTTACTCATCAACTACTCCAAAAGTCATAAAAATCAAGTCTTACAACTGAGTTTGATTACTCTCTTCATGCATAAATTTTTGAAGACATACATAAACAATAAGCAGAAATAAATAAATACGAGCAATATCCACACTAACCAAACCGAGGGGTTGAGGTACAAAACGAACTACCGTCTGAAAGCATAATTCTACTGTCTGAATCAGAATATTTTGTCGAGTAAGCACATTTATTTAGCTGAGTCAGCGGCTTGTGGTGCACACTGGGACACATACGGTTTTAGCTGAAAAACAAGAAGAGGAGCAAACATATAAGAACCTGTCACGGGTTAAAGCAATTTACTACTATGTACTCCAACATTTCATTTCATACACGCACGATCTCTGTAAAAGAACTTATTCTAGTGCGTGTACCGATTTTTGTTATTGCATCAAACATTTAATATTTGGGTAAAAATTACAACCACCCCCTGAGATATAGTCAATTTACGAAAAAACCCCTCTTGTTTGGATAATTACATCTACCCCTCAACTATGATTTTTTCTTACATCTCTACCTTTATGGTGTCAAATTCAACATAATTATCTAGATTTCGTGAAATGTGCTCTAGTTTGTACTCCTTTTGTGTAAAATACAGTTTCTGATGCACCACAATCTAATATATACAAGCCAAAAAAACACATATTACGATCATTTTGCTTCAAAATGTAGAGTTCGAATGGGATAAAACGGGTACAAAAGTGATAATATTCCATATAATCTCGAAGATTCCACTAAATTTGAAACCGCAAGGGTGGACGTGTAAGAAGATTTATAGTTGAAGGGGTGGTTGTAATTTCCCAAACAGGAGGGGGTTTTCGTAACTTGACCATACCTCAGGGGTGGTTGTAATTTACCCTTAATATTTCCTATATTTTTCATGCCAAGTGGATAGAACAGCCCCACAAATTTAAAGATGCCCAACTATTGTAATAACAAGAATTGAATGATAACTGGTAAGCCGTACATACAAAAACCAACATGTGGCTGAAGAGTTATGACTTTATCAAAGATGGCACACATTTATCGTATAAGGAACTCGAAAATGAACAGACAGATAGTCGACACATAAATAGAGATACCTGTATTGCCATTATAAGCTCAGGCCTCGTTTGGATGCACACAATGAAAATAGGGAAGATAAGGGCCCTATTGTATTTAAGGGTTCATTCCTCCCAAAAGATTTCGGGTCGACCCAAAAGTGGACTAACCAAACACCAGATAAGGCCTAATTATTTAATTAGTCGTAACTTATCTTACTACCATCCAAACAACGTCTAACTAGTTATAAACTATAAGTAAACAAAATAAGTATGTTTAAAATATGTATTCCATTTTTTTATTCAGACATTAGGTAACTCCAATTCCTTTAAAATTGAACTTGCATACCTTGAATCCCGACAAATCAGGTACCACATAGTTTGGCAACTTTTCGGGCACCACTACGTACCCACCTGCATACAAATGTAACATAATTCTTTTAGGGTTAGTTTAGATTGAAGGATTTGAAAATGGGAAGGATTTCAAATAACTCAAAATTATAAAGGTGTGAAATTCACCACAATTTCTTAAAAAAAAAAAAAAAAAAGAACCTAAACACGAGAGCTATAGATTTGAAAGTCCTTGTCAAATGACTCAATCCAAACAAAACGAACCGATTTGTTATTGTGGATTTGTAATCCCTCCCTCGATACCTCCCATCCAAATGCAACCTTAAGGAACTTCATTTTCATGAGCTTACAACGTTGTGTAATAAAAGTTCGTCACAATAGAACACACAGACACACACGCACACACACACACACAGGAACACACACACACACACACACACACACACACACACACACACACACACACACACACACACACACACACACACACACACACACACACACACACACACATATAATGTAATTCCGTTAATAAAATTACTTTCATGAATTATTAACTTCATCTAATCAAACTCATCGCAACGCCGACGTGTTTTTACACATGAAGCAATAGAAATATCTCAAATGAAAGGATCTAGTAGTTTGACAACCTTATAAGCTCAAGGTTTAACTCGTGTTTCAATCTGCAGAACATAAGTATACATTTCCCTTCATATAGTCAAACCATATTTAAAAATTCTACGCCCGAGATTTACTTCTATGTCAATTTAAGATCAAATATGAAGTTATGAACTCAACCAAACGCACCACATTTTTTTCCATAAAGCATCACTATAAAAATTAAAACGAAAAACTAGTTTCTTTTCCTTTCAATTCCCACTAGAAGCCAAGGGAATAGATCATAAAAGCCCGACTGCATAAATCCAGACATCACAAAACAAGGGTACTGATAAACCCAATCGAAAGATATGTGCTTATATTCCTCTCGATCATTAATCACCGTTAGGAAAACGAAACTTCTCTCATTATATACTACGAATTTAGGAACAATGAAATTTTAAAGCTAAAGCTAAAAATTTACAGCAATCGACACAAAGTCATCATAATTCATATCCCTTCATCTATATTCAAAACACGTAAAGCAAGCAACTGTTTCTCACTAAGGTATATAACCATCAAGAATACCCCCCTTTCGTTTTTATAATCGGCATTATCAAACGGCTATAAACCAACCCAAACCCTTGACCTATCTACGAAGCACAAAATAAGACGTTTTCAATCCGATATACGCAACCGTGTTGGCGAAAAATGTATACAACCCTAATTTCAGCAAAATTACTCTAGAAAATTAGCAAATATCAAATCATTTCAAAAAGAATTTACCTTTACGAGTGTGGAAACCAGTGGGCTTGCAATTTTTGCCCTTGTAGAAACCTCGAGGGCTGTTCTTCGATGTCAGTATATCAAGCGACGACGTTCGCTTTCTTCTGAATGCCCTACCAATTCCCTGTATCAACCCTAGCGGCATTTCTTCCTCGAATTCAATTCCAATTTCTGCACCCGGCAAAAAAAAAAAAATTGCGAGCCCAAATCAGGAATTCGAATCTCACAAATCGAGAAAAAGAAAAAAGACAAAATTCAATTAAATGTTGAAACATTTTCGCAGCAATGAAAATGGAAACTTACTCTGGTACGCGACGAAATTGTGTGTATGAGCTGCAATCACTTCGGCGAGCTTTAGGAAAGGGTTTATGAATTCAAACTTTCGAGCTTTCTTCGATTTTTCGGGCTACACGGGCCATGATTTTCAAGTGTATTTGGGCTTTCTTCGATTTCTTTTTTAAAACAAGATTTAAAACTTTGGGCCGTATAAAATAGTTGGAAACGGGAATGGAACTTTCGATTTCCGCCAATTCTGATCTGGAAATATTTGAATTTGGAACCTTATTTCTTTTTTCCGATTTTTGAAGGTCCAATTTCCGATTTTTCCTAATTTATTTGGAACGGATTAGGATTGTATATTGATGGGATCAGTTTGGCAAGTTTGGGTCAAACTCCCCATATTGGGCTTAATGATTAAATACATGGGCCGAAAGGATTTATTGGGCCCACCGACCCAATACACGTCAAAGATAGGAGCTCGTGGCTAACGAGCTCCCAACCCACACGAACATGTCAGAGAGCAATCAATGTAAATCTCGACCTAATTAAGGCGAGTTAAACTAGGAAGTGATTAGCAAGATATTCCTATATAAAGTCTTGTAATAAGTCCGATTGAAGACACGATTGAATATCAATAAATAGTACTTTAATTTATACTCTCTTCCAAACTCTCTCTCTCTCTCTCTTTATATTTATATTTTTCGTTTGTCGAATTCATCTTCTTCGGCGAAAAACCGGTGTTCGATGGGTTTTCCGGCGCTCAATGAAGTTGAGCTTGGAAGAAGGTTTTGAGGGTGTAGATCCTACTCCATCATATATAAAATTGCCGGAAATTTTAATTTTCGATCCGATTTTAGTTATGAATATTTCAACTGTTTTTTAAATTATATAATATACTTTGTATGATATATGATATATCTTTTAATTCCATAATATAACTTATTTTATATTTTAATGAAAAATATAAATACCAAAATGTTAAGTAAATTGAAACCTTGGAAAAGATTAATTGGTATCATAGACTCTTCCTCGCATTTTATCTTATCAGAAAATCAAATATTGAACCATCAAGTAAGTTTTTCAAATAAATCTTCACAATACTTTAGGGCAAATTTGCCAAAATTCCGCTGCACTATGGTCTAATTGTCGAAAAAACCCCACATATGTGTAAGTGTGTAACGATTGACCAAATTTATTAACAGGTACATGTTAATGTTTATAATGTTCTTGTGTGAAATAAAATTTAAAAAATCATAAAAATAATGAAATCCCCGATATATGGTCAAATTCATAAAAACCCCTCAATTATCCATAATTACTAACACCCAAGTTTTGTTTATCTGACATGCAATCTCCCCATTCGTAGGATTATTTTACAAACTTCAACCTCATATATTTTTGATCTAACGATTTTTCGGTGACATTCCTACGTCTTCTCAGTGACTTCTTGACGGTTTTGAAATGATTTTTCCAGTGATATTAATAAATATCAATAGTATTGTATATTATAAAATTTAGGTAATTAAAAAATATAATTCCTGAACTTCATTGATTCCAATCCGAAACTTTTGATCTTGGAGTAAATTTTTTCATTCCAAATGTTAAATTTTTGACTGCCAATTTTAGTTATTTTTTGCCTAAAGTGTTCACCAAATGGATTAAAAATTATCAGAATTGGTTCCCCCAATTGTTCAAACTTCAAATGATGGAATGAACCAAAATGTTAAGACTTCCGAGACTTAAAACTTTCCTCTTCCTTTAGACCTTGGAAAATTCAGCTTTTTTGCACTATCGTTTATACAACAGTTACCGCCAAATGATTCAAATGCGAACAAAACTAACAATACTTCGGGACATTTCATAATTGACTAGCAAAGAACTGGGTTTCGATCCCTCAAAACCGGTCACCAATTTAATGTGACCATTTATTGGTTTTAAGAGGTCAACTTCAATACAAAATCTAATCACATAAAGTTTTTTTCCTCTCGGGCGTAAAATCATCTGATTGCATAAGGGTTGTCAAGAGAATAAACCACTAGAAAAATGGCATCACGGTTATAAATGTACGGGTGGATATCTTAGAATATTAACCCAAATAGGAACAATAGAAGCCTCATTCGCTAAAGCATAGAATAACCTTCTTACAAAGAAAATTGAATCAAAACATGGCGCTAATTCAATTTATGCAACTCAAACGGATTTTGAGGTTTCAAATTATGTATGAAACTTTCCATAACCTTATAATGATGAATGAGGCGCACAAATTTCTCAATCAAGCATTTAGGTTGCGAATTATGCTTCTCCATAAGTTTTCACCCTCATAACGATGGGAAAATGAAGAGGGTGAACGTGTTACTCGAGTGCTATTTGCTGCACTTCGTGGGAGCCAATCAAAAAGATTGGGCGAAGCTCCATGGCATGGCTCAATTTTATGATAACTTGCAGCCAAGTGAAACCTCACGAAGAAGTTTTTTGAATTTGCAACGGGACAACAACCTCTTACGTCGCACATTTAGGAAACGACAATCGACAAAAGGACCTGGAGCGTTGAAGAGGGCTAAGTAATGGGAGGAGCAAGACGACTTAGCCCGAGCATGCCTTAAGAAATCTAGGCCACACATGAAAAAATGGGCGGACGACAAACAACAATCAGGGGAATTCGCTGTTGGAACACAAGTTATGGTGAAAATCTTGCCCCAACAATTCAAGGCCTTGTGGAGCATGCATAAGGGCCTTGTGCGGAAATGTGAAGGGCCATTCCCGGTGATCTTCGGTAAGGTATCTTATCGCCTCCAAGTTCTTTGAAGATTCACCCGGTTTTCTATGTAAGCATGTTAAAGTCTTATCACAAAGACAAAGAAGACCAAAGTCGAGGCAATCACACCGAGCACCACTAGTCATGACGAAGTCATTAGACAAGGAGATAGAAGAAGTGCTCGGCAACCAAGAGAAATGGCGTAGGGGTGTTCCAACAAGCACCCGATTACTCATATAATGAAATGGATTACCAGAGTCCGAGGCAACATTGGAGACTAAGGAAGACTTGTGGTAATTTCATGATGGTCTCCACTTGTTTGAACCACGAGGACGTCGACGGATTAAGCGGGGAGGATGTTAAGGACCACCAAATTTGGCCCAACTCTTTGCTCGTTTCCCTTGGATTAGAGGAGTTTGATCCAATAAAAAGGTTGAAGACTTAGCCAGATAGAGTTTAGCCCATTTTTGGCCCAAGTGTAAATAGGCTTGTTAGAGAATCTTAGGCTATGTTTGATAAAATTAAGCACTTAACATTGAATGTTGAATAAATATATGAATGGTTAAGAGTAGTCCCACAATGTTGAATGGTGTACCAAAAATTTTATTTGAAAATTAGTTTCTAAATAATATGATTTTACAATATTATCACTACAACTAAAATTAATTTACTAGTTGAATTAAGGATGTCATTTTATGGTATCTACATAACTTTACATAATCATAAAAAGACAAATCTTTATTCATTGTAAAATAATTCGATCAAAATGAAGATATTACAATGTCAAAATAAAAAAAATATATATTATTATTATTTCGAATATATACATATATTTTTTCTATTTAAAAAGCTATTGCTGATCCAATTTGGTAAACAAATATTGAATATAGACGAAGGTTAATGCTAATTGAGAATGAACATCCGGTGGTGATTGGATTAGTTGGCTAGGTTTAGATGAGAAAGAAAAAAAAGTTGGTATGTTCTATATTATGGGAATACATTCGTCAAAAAGTAATTCAGTTTACTATTGAAACATTAAGTCATAAGTTTGAAACTGGATCGGTAAGTGCCAAAGTGTTCAGTTCAGATGTAATGTCAATAAAGCTAAACGAGATTTCTCTTATCGAACAAGAGATGGTAGCCTATTCAGAGGTCATGAAGCGATATCAAACAGGGCCTTAGAGGGTTCTAGAATACTTTCTAGAACCTTCCATTTGTAAATATTTAGTAGGAAATTCTTTAGAGTGTTCTAGAGAACAACTCCCAGTTCTTAGATAAAATTGATCTATATAATCCATTGAGGAGGCAGCTTAGTAGAAATAGGAGTAGGGACTTCATTATTGAACCATCCAAGCAACTTCAAGCATTCAAGCAATACAAGTACACCCGTACAAAGATCTCTTGTCTTCTTAAGTTATTTGTTCGTGTCCCATCACTCAGCTTCCCCGACAGCCAGCTGAGACGACGACTAGGGTGTCCACGATCTGGATCATCCCCTTGTAACGCTTGTCTTGTTGGGCTAGTTTGGCCATGGTGATATACTGCTCCCTACTTGAGGAGGAGTTATGAATGTTTAATTCTTCAACTTGATAGACACTTTTCTTATTTCTTGTAAAGCGAAGGTATGAGAACCGTAATATAATGGAAAATTATACTTAAATTCCATTCGCGTGTCTTATTTCCCTTGTTCTTAGAGACCCACTAGGCCAAAACAGGACACTAGCGACGAAATGTAGCGACGAAAACATGGTTTTCGCGACGAAAAATCAATGATTGCGACGAAACATGATCGTCGCAAAGGCGGCCATAAAATCGTCGCCAAAGCGGTCGTCGCTAAGCCTGCGACGAATCGTCGTATCGTCAAAATGTTTGGCGACGAATGCATATTTCGTCGCAATAATTCGTTTATCTGGGTTCCTTCGTTTTGTAGCAAATTGCGACCAAAAATATTGTCGTCGCAATATTTATCCATTAGTTTGCGACGTTTTTGATATTTCGTCGCAACAATTTATCCTTTAATTTGCGACGTTTTTAATTTTTCAAAAAACGTCGAAATTTTATTTTTTCAAATTTTTTTACGCTTAATAATAAAATATTAATTAACTTGTAATTAATTATCAATTATAATAACACAATTAACTATTAGATCAAATAACAAGTCACATTAAACTTATAATAATGTTAGGTCAAATACATCCAAATAAAGTTGAAAGTATACAAAAATTAATAAAAATATTGTAGCATTACATAAAGTACTTGATCCATCTTTTTTTTTTTCCATTTATTAAAAGCAGTTGGCGGTGGAGGAAACACGTGACTTGGAGTCTCGAATGCTCGAGCTATGAGTCCAAAATTTCTTCGAGTTATCCACTTGATATTCTTTCCAAGCGCGCCTGAAAAAGATGTTAAAGTATATAAGCATTACGTATAAATACGAACAAGCACAAGTTCAAAATATATATAAAAGAAAAAAAAACCAAAGAAGCATATAATGCTGAATTTGTGCACCGTGAATCACCTAATTAGTCATAATCACAAACTCTATATTTCACGGTACACATAAGAAGAAGAAGACATATTTGCTGAATTTATTCCATTCACAATCACAATAAAACCAATCTTTTAGTTTCACTTATTACCAGCACACTCCTCTCTTTTCATGGAGATATGATCTATTACATCGATCAATATCAGCAACTACTATCTAACATGAAGAAACTGCTAACAAAGCAAATGATGCATATTCAACAAAGCCTATTGCCTAAAATTTACCGTCTTATTCATAGAAAATGTATAATTTACAGAAAGAATTATAAAACCCACCCAAATTTTACCATCTTTCATTATGAAAAAGAAATCACAGAGTTAATCATTAAGCAAAAATGAATCGGGATCCTCATTATCCACGCATTATCCACGCATTACAGAGAAGTAAGATGCTTAAATTACCACTTATAATCACGTTCTCCTGGAAATTAGATCTTGAAGCAGAGCAAGTAAACAATACTTCCCATTCAAGAAAGCAACTTATAAAAAAGACAATCCATGTACAACCATAAATAGTGAGGTACCTTGGACAAGAGAATTCTTCTACTGACAGAGAGTATCAAGAAACAAAACAACGATAACTTGAACGGCATTGTATCTAGCAGACATCCCTGCTGAGTATATAACCAAAAGATGTTAAATTAGGATCCAAACTAATTTAACTGGGCCTACCAATACAAAACACCCTAATCAAACATATATAAGAAATACGAAACACTTACAAAGATTACTGAATCTTCATCATATAAACACCTGCGAGCAAAATGAGAAATGGACACATAAGTTAAGAAAAATAATCATCTAACATTAAGGGCACCAAATAAAACTCTACCAAATACCCATTCATTTAAAATGATTTTACCAAATAATCATCGCATATGATTCTCATTTTAGACAAGACAACCTAATACAAATTCTTTCAACTCCTGAAATATGAAAGCTAAATTAAAAATTAGTCAATTCTTACATTATCATACAAATTGTCGGATATATGGACAAAGAGTGCTACTGAAGTTAAGACATTAGAATTGCATAGCTGCTTGCTATTTAACTCATAAATAGGCAAATTTATACCTACAATTTTTGAGAGGGCTGGGCATCATAGATAGTGGGCGGCATCTAGCTGAACGCAACGGCGGCGACTGGAAAACGAAGACGATGGTCGGCGACTGCAGGGGCGTGGTCTTGTGCAACGACGGCGGCGGGAATGAAATTTGGTAACGACGACGGCTGGAGGGAACATGGGCAATGACGGCGGTGCCGACGGGAGTAAACTTGGGCAACGAAGATTGGCAGCGTCGACCTAATCGACGGCGACATTGACGGGAAATGGGAGGGAGTGTGGAGGGAGAGAGAGAAAATTATTAGGGCAACGACGGAAACGGAGAGGAGTAGGGGAATAAATTAAGTTGTGTCCACGGAGGATTTAAGATTTTCATTGCCAATTCATTAAGATATTTATTTTATAAATAAACCTTGCTACGAATCCCATGATTTCGTCGCATATAAGATAAAGTAAATTTTAGTTTAGGGTAGATGGCGACGTTTTAAATTTTAGTGGCAAATAAAATAATATATATGTTGCGACGATTCTACCAATTCGTCGCAACTAAGATGCTCTTCGATTGTAGGTTGCGACGATACTTGTAATTAGTCGCAAGTAAAATTGATTAAAAACTTCTTTTTGGTGGTATGTTGCGACGACTTTGACGTTTCGTCGCATATAAAATAAAATTAAAAATTTAATTGCATAAGTTGCGACGATTCACATGTTTTCGTCGCCACAAAATTATTTTTAGTAATAGCTTGCGACGATTTACACACTTTCGTGGCAAACAAGATAAAATAAAATAATGTTTAAATATTTTGTCACGAAAACATATAATTCGTCGCAATAGTGAATTATAAAAAAACCAAATTAGAATTGTTTGCTACGAATCTAGGATTTTCGTCGCAAACGTTTTCAAAATTGGTGGCCTGGTAGAGCTGGCGACGATATTTGTTCATTAACGTCGCAATGTTGCCACGAAACTATTTTCGTCGCGAAAAAAAAACGTCGCCAGTCTTAAGATTTGGCCTAGTGACCACTTGTGTTACAATATCTTCACTAGTTCAATGGGATAGTAATATTGTATAGATTCTCAGTGATATTTATAAATATCAATGTTATTATAAATTCCAAAATTTAGGTAATTAAAAGGTATAATTACAGAATTTCGTTGATTCCAATCCAAAAATTTTGATATTAGAGTAAATTTATTCATTGCAAATTTTAATTTTTTGGCTACCGATTTTACTTTTTTTTTGCTGAAAGTGATAACCAAATGAATAAAAAAAATTATCAGAATTGATGCCCCCAATTGTTTAACATATGAAATTAACCAAAATATTAAGACTTAGGAGACTTATTTCCTCTTCCTTTAGACATTGGGAAATTCGGTTTTTTTGCACTATCGTTAATACAACAAGTTTTCACCGAATGATCCAAATAAATGTGAACAAAACTAACAATACTTCGGGACATTTTCATAATTGACTGGCAAAGAATTAGGTTTCGATCCCTCAAAATTGGTCACCAATTTAATGTGACCTTCTATTGGTTTTAAGAGGTCAACTTCAATACAAAACATAATCACATAAAGTTTTTTCTTCTCGGGCGTAAAATGATTTGATTGCATAGGTATTGTCAAGAGAATAAACCACTAGAAAAATGGCATCACGGTTATAAATATATGGAGAATATCTCGGAATATTAACAAAAATCGGAACAATAGAAGCCTCATTCGCTAAATCATAGAGTAACTTTCTTGCAAAGAAAATTGAATCAAAACATGGCGTTAATTCAATTTATGCAACTCCAATGGACCTCGAGGTTTCAAATTAAGCATGAAACTTTCTATAAACTTATAATGATAAATGAGGCACGAAAATCTCAATCGAACTTTCGGGGTTGTGTTATGCTTCTCCACGAGTTTTCACCCCCAAATCGATGGGCAAACGAAAATGGTGAACTTGTTACTTGAGTGCTATTTGCGGTACTTCGTGGGAGCCAATCAAAAGGATTGGGCGAAGCTCCTTGACGTGACTGACTTTTCTTATAATTTGCAGCCAAGTTCAGCCCCGTTAAGGAGTCTTTTTTAACGTGCAACGGGACAACAACCTCCTACGCGTAAACTTTGGCAACGACGACAGAAAAAAAAGAGTCCTGGAGCTTTGAAGATGGATAAGTCATGGGAGGAGCAAGCCGACCTAACCCGAGCATGCCTTGAGAAAGCTGAGTTACACATGAAGAAATGGGCGAACGGCAAACGACAACCAGGAGAATTCGATGTTGGAGCACCAGTCATGGTGAAACTCTTGCCCTAACAATTTTAAGGTTTTGCATAGCATGCATAAGGGCCTTGTGCAGAGATACTAAGGGCCATGCCCGATGATCGCCAAAGTCGGTAAGGTATTTTATTGCTTAGAACTTCCAAGTTCTTCGAAGATTCACCCGATCTTCTATGTGAGCATGTTAAGGCCTTATCACGTAGATATGTAAAACCAAAGCCAGGGGCAATCACATCGAGCACCACCAGCCAATGCGAAGCCATATGATAAAGAGATAGAATAAGTTCTCGGCAAGCAAGAGAAATAACGTAGGGGTGTTCCAACAAGCACCCAATAACTCATAAAATGAAATAGATTACCTGAGTCTGAGGATATTTTTGGAGATTAAGGAAGACTTGTGGCAATTTTGATGATGGTCTCCACTTGTTCGAACCACGAGGACGTCGTCCGATTAGGCGGGGAGGATGTTACGGACTACCAAATTTGGCCCAACCCTTTGCTCGTTTTCTTTGGATTAGAGGA
This sequence comes from Erythranthe guttata, assembly GCF_056151865.1. Classification (NCBI taxonomy): domain Eukaryota; kingdom Viridiplantae; phylum Streptophyta; class Magnoliopsida; order Lamiales; family Phrymaceae; genus Erythranthe; species Erythranthe guttata. The sequence goes on along the minus strand of NC_142540.1, from coordinate 23,564,180 downwards.
GTTTGGTCCAATAAAATTGGTCCAAGACTTAGCATGATAGAGTTGGGCCCAAGTTAAATAGGCTTGGCAGATATTCTTAGGCTATATTTGATAAATATTAAGCACTGAACACTGAATGTAGAATAAATATCTAAATGGTTAAAAGTAGTATTTGAATACTGAATACTCAACCAATTTTGTTTGAAAATTATTGTATGAATAATCTTGTGCATTTTGAAAGGTAGTATAATTTAGCTAAGAACCGAAAACTTTAGGCTGCATTTTAGTTCGATAATTTGAATTTCATTAGATTATTTTTAAACTAATATCAAATGACTCCATAGCGGAATTCAAATTCACTATATAATTCAAGAATTACTTGATATGGCCAACTGAATTTAAAATTTATTGTATAGAATGAATTCTTCGAAACAAAGTCAATAAATATGTTATTATAGTTAGTATATATAAAATTCTTAACTTTAAAACCTTCCACATACCCAACCACCTTGGAGATCATATATGGATGCCCAGTGTGATTTACTTCTCTCGTATAGTTTGCAAGCTATTATACGAGAGTGTAGGTTTACCCAGTGCACCTATATGATTAGCTGCGGATTCTTTTATTACAAAAAAAAAAAAATATATGGATGCCCAAGCTTCAAAGTTCCATACCGTGTATTTTCAAACATATATAGTAATTTATACTGTACTACACCAGGTATATTTTTACCCTTCATTTATACACAAACACACACACACCCGTATTGGTATGTGTAAATCAACGGTAAAAATCTACCTAATATAATCTTCACCGAATATAACATATAAATTAACTGCACATAATCCATATAATATTAGTTTATATAATTAAGGGGGGCCGGGGTGAGTATTGAAAAATACTAACATTGGATTTTTAGTACACGTTGATGAATTAATGATCCCATTGAGACGGCAATAAAAGTGCTAGAGAAGCTACTTCCCCATATGAAAAAAAAAAATAGCTAATAATTAATCCACATATAACTAATAAAATAATTTAATTTGACCCTTTGATTCAGCCTAGGGTTTTGAAAATTAGAATCCCAAAAACATTGTCACATGTGGTAGAAGACATAATAAAACCTAAGATGTCAGACAAAGTTGTTGAAAGGGAATATTTGGGAGTATGAAAGGGGAATTAGAAGGTAATATAATGTGGGTTTAATTACTTTTTTTTGGTGTAGCCACATGTTAATTAATTAATTAAATACATGACTCAGGGAAAATTACAGTTTTCGTCCCTCAAGTGTGCGCTAATTTTACATTTGAGTATTCATGTTTACAAAAAATACATTTGATCCCTCATGTTTCAATCACTTTTAGTTATTTCCGTCAATTTATCATTAGTTCGTTAGTTGATCAGACAGCGACAGGCACACGCTTCATTTCATTAATTTTAACTTTTAACGGAAAATTGATGAATATTGACTAAAAGTATAAAATTTTTGAAACATAACGGATCTAATGTGTATTTTATGAACATGAGATCAAATATGAAATTAGAGCAAACTTAAGGGATGAAAACTGTATTTGTTTTCCACGTTAGCTAGCAAACAAACAGCCCTTTAATTTTGTGGGTCTCTCACTTAAGTCAATGGGTCTAGCTACTTTAATTTGTACTCTACCTAAATATATATTTTGTGTATAAAAAAATAATACACACGTATATATATCATAACCTTCAATATTAAAATATGCCTAAAGCACATTGGTTATTAATAAAATAAAGCCTAGTTTGTCTGTGCTCGTAAGCTTTGATTTTTTTTCTTTGGTTTTTGAAGCTCAATAAATAGCCAATAAAGCAGCAGTTATATGATAGTAATTCTCATAAATTTAATGTATTTTTCACCTCTATGTTAATTCTAATTATTAAATAACTCTTCTATATGACATATAGGGCTCGTTCGATTACTTACATTGCATTAGTTTGGATTAAATGAGATTCAAATTAATTTTTCACTAACTAACTAATTACTTAGTCAGTAATACGTTTGGTCCATTGGATTGGAATACAATCTGTTAAATTCTAATATCATAAGTAATTTGAATATTTATTGTGTTACATATCTGCTACCGTGTTTGTTGTTAAGTTAGTTATTTTGCGGAAAATTCACATAGTGTAGTAGATTATATTACATGAAAGAAACTTATACCATATTTTTAAAATGATTTTACTTAATCTTTATATCGTGTTTTGTGGGCTTCGCGTATTCTTTTTTTTTTTATATATTTAATTGAATTTCATATGTTATAACTCTAAATTAGGAGATAAAGTTTATGCTTTTTTTTTCTTCCGTTTTGTTTTACTTGAATTGGTGTTGTTATAAAGAGATAGCCGTTTACATATTATTATTTTTCGCATTTTGAAACTGACATTCGTGCAACGCACAAATGAAGTACTAGTTTGTCTATAAAGCCTTTTATTTAACAAAATTAACATGTAATTTGAAGGATAAAATAGTCTTTTACTTGTTTAGTCACCCACCATTAAATTAATCTCAGAGGTGCTACTACTTTAGTGAAACAATAATATTTAATAGCGGACTTCAATTTTTGTAGCAAGTGAGTACATATAAATCTTGTCAATTGAACGTGTTACCAGTCTCTACTCTTTAGTGTATATATATATATATATATATATATATATATATATATATATATATATATATATATATATATATATATAAAGTTAAAAAAATTCATGTGACTCATAAGCACATGGTATTGCAATAAAACGTAGGACAGTGATCTGCCCTTCTTAACATGAAAATGGAATTACTTTATTGTCCTTCCAACTGGAATATACAAAAGAGAAACAATGTGTGTTCGTGTGTATATTTTTATTTTTTTGTTTTCATTTTTGTCTGTATATATATATATATATATGTGTGTAGCTAGGCTTGTATGGGTAATAGAGAAAAAGAAGAGAGAGAAAGCCAAGTGGTTGAAAAAGAAAAGGAATCATAGAAGAAGATTACTTTTCTGTTTACAAGATTTTTTTAGCCCGTCGTATACGGGGAGGGAAAGGACAAAACTGTCAATTTACATCTTTTTATCCCTTTAATTATTTAGTAGAGACCATTAAACATAGGTGTAATTAGCTAGAATTTCTTCAAATATATATTTTTTTTAGCATTAAGAAGTAAAGACAACGAGTTTTTTCGGTTTCGAACGGAGAAAGCTATTGCGAACTCGTCATTTTACAAAAATATCAGGTATTTGTATTTGCTAAATGGAAACGGTGTAGGGCGTACTGGAACAATGTGAGTTGCTTCCTGAGAGTGAGGATCACACATTTTTTTGTTGTCGAAGTTCGTTGCTAAGCTATAGAGCGAATTCTTTTTTTTACAAAAATATCCAGCATTTTTATTAGTTGAATTGACACGGCGTGGTGTGTTAGAATAGTGTGCAAGTTGCTTCCTGATAGTGAGAATCACACATCATCTTATTATCGAAGTTCGCTGCTGATTCCCAAAGGTTACTAAATACTAAAACTTCAGAATTAATTGCCAATTTATAGAAATGCACCATCATTTTCGCAAGTACACTTCCGATTTTCATGAGTTTATTATCACGTGTTGTTAAAAAGAATTCGTTTTTACAAATTCATTGTCGGTTTTTAAAAGTTCACGTGAATTTCATTTATATATATACTTTGTTAAGAATACTCAATTTATTAATTTGCCCTACAAGAAAAAATAGAATTAGTGATGCTGTAATTATAACACTATCAAAAGTTGTCACTAAATAGATACATTAAGTGACGATATTTTTTTTATTGTCACTAATAACTTCTTTTATTGTCACTTAATCATTTTTTTTATTGTCATTAATAAAAGTGACAATCCTTTTTTTTTTGTTACAACTATATATCATAGTGACAATATTTTTGTCTAATCATATGAAATTAGTGTTCCCACTCAACATATTATTTTTTAGTGCCAATGGTCAAAAAAGTTAATTATTAATTTTATAAGTTTTCTACTATATTTTCTACTTTATATGTACGTGTGTATGATTATGATCTTCTTGAGACATGTGTGTATTTGTGTATCTTATAATAAGTGTGTGTCTACGTGAGAACTATGTGTATGTGTGTTTGTGCCAATTAAAAAAACATGTCTGTGTGAAAAAAATCTAAGTATGTGTGTTAATTAAAAATGTTATTTTGTATTTTTGTGTTTCTCAGTGAAAAATGTGTGTGGGTGTGGGCAAATATACAGTTAAATTTCTATAAATTAATATTGTTGAAGCTAGGAAAATTCTATTAATTTAGTGAATTATTAAATTATTGAGTTAATAATTTAAAACGTTTTCGCCGAGTCGGGACAGAGAGAAACTATTATTTAATATTGGCTATTAATTTGTCGAGGTTCTATTGTATCCATATATTTGTTATCTATGTATATATAAACAAAACTTCATTATGACTTTTATAAAAAAGTATAGGATGCTATTCTAATAATGAAGCTGATTATGTATATGTTTGTGATTATTGTTATCAACGCAAAAAGACTTATTTACCCTTGAACATAAGGACGGTACTCGTATTTCTTATTTTAGTCGAAGTCTCAAAAAGACGGAGTTCGATTTTTCATTATTGCACACCGATATTAATCTTTCGGCCAATGTCTGACATAACTCGAATTGTAATTTTCAAATTAATTAAGATAATTAGATGCTACACCTGGTTATTTATAGTAGGTGAATTTTAACCGTAAATTTACACATAGTTACACACACGGTGTGTATATATACTTAGTGGACGATCATTTAATCTGATCTATGGTTAAAATAAATTGGATGTAAATAACCAAATATATTATGAGAAGTGATTTGTCATGACGAATTGTCCAGAAAACATGGAGACTTCATTACATGTAAGTCAACATTTTAAAAAATAGCCCTACTTAGAAATAAATAAATAAAAATAATAATACAAAAAAAAAAAAAAAAAAAAAATCTCTAACCTGTAGATTGAGCTCTAAAAAAGAGGACTTATTTGATAAACGAGCTTTTTTAAAAGCATGGTGACTGCATTACATATAAGTCAACTCTAAAAAAGGTGACTAACCTATTAATTTCACTTATTATATTCGATTAGTGTTTTTTTTTCCCTCTTTATTTTCAATATCTTAGATATAAAAGTTATAAATGCTGCACTATCAAAAAAACTCTAATGGTATTTTTGTAATTCTTTAAATATCTTTTTTAAAATTTTGTTTCTATCTCTATATTTTCTAGCATGTTTTTTCATAGCAAATATAGCACAATGTGATTCAATAATAATCCACTACTAAACCAACAAACGATTAGTTCCCCTGGCAAATCTAGCTCCATTTTTTCGGGGTTAAGCAGTATAAGATCCTCTGTGTTAAGAAAACTCTGCGCCAAATCTCTCTGTGTTTTTTTTCTTACGTAAAACCCCGTTGTGTTTTATTTTACTTTGCACAAAATCTCATTTTCCGTTAAAAGTTAACACTATTAACTATATATGGGATTTTATGCAAGTTTTTTGTAATATAGGGAGATTGGTGCATGGTTTTGCAATACAAGGGGATTTTATGCAAAATTAATTTATTTCTTTAAATTTCATATTATTTTCTGAAATTAAGTTAAACACATTTAGGTGGTGTTTGCAAATGCTTTTTGAAAGTGATTATGCAGTTTTTTTTGCTCATAATCTGTTTTTATGTGTTTGCAAAATCAACTTTTGCTTTTGCTTCTCTTAAAATAATCTGCTTTAAGCTATTTTTTTAAAAGCACCCCTAACCCTGCTTTTTCAATTTTAGTTCATTTTCCGAAATATTTGCAAACACCCCCTTATTCAAACAATATAAAAATTAAACACTAGCCGCCATAGCTGCACCACCCGCCATAGATCTGACCTCCACCACCATAGTCGTCGTCGCCTCCTGCCTCCCTAACCGTCCCCTTATTGTCGCCGCCTCCACTACCATTGTTGCGCCATAGCCATCGCCCCCTCAACAATGGAGTGAAGTGATGGAGAGGGGGAGCGAGAGAAAGAGAGGGAGAGAGAGATAGCGCGACAGTGAGCGTGACTCAGAGAGAAGAGGGAAAAAAATAAGAAATATAGATCTGAGATAAATGTGACTGTAGAATTTATGGATTTAGATTGAGGGTAAATTTAGAATAAAAAAAATAAAGGATGTTGGCCATATTTATTTTTGTAAAAAAAAATTAGTTCAGAAAAAAATATTAAAATTATATCCCACATCTAATTATATTTTCAACTAGAGACCTCTGGCATAGTAAACCTTATAAATAATGAGTGACTTTTGTCCAACTATTTCTTAATAATGAATTATATTTAATATTTGCTTGTTTTGACTATTGAAAGAGGCCTCCTTCTAGTGTCATTTTCCAAGATATAATATACTTTCCTATTAAGAAATTACTCCACATACCAAATTAAATCCTCACCCAACCCCACACTCCTATTATTCCATCTTCTCCCTTTGGATCTTTTTATTTCTTCTCCTTTTCAACTCACCATATCTACATCTCTCTCTCTCTCTACACTTTGAAATAAAAAATAAAAAATATATAAATAATATAATAATAATTAAACTATTAGGGGTTCTCTCTCCCTTTAGCTTTTAGAAGCATATGTACAAGAACTTGTCTTTTCACAATTCTTTCACACAAAATCTCAAATAAATCAAGCCAAAAACATTCACTTCCTGATTTTTTTTCTTAACTTCATCAAATTTTTAGAAGTTACAAGTGAAAATTAGTCACCATTATATACATATAACCATATATATATTTCAAGAAAATCAGGTGAAGATCGAAAAAAAAGAAAGAAGATGCCCTTATTAGAAGGGATTTTCGTAGAGCCGCCGGTGCAACCCGATCTATCCCTCCACATCAGCCCTCCCAACTGTAATAATAACTCCGCCATGAATGAAGTGTACTCGTCGAGCTTCGATTTTCCGGCGAACGACAGGCGTCGTCAGAAGAGCTGCAGCTCCTTCGTAGAGCTCTCGTTGGCTCACCGGCCTGCGAACGAGCAACAAAATGACTACACCGCCGGAATATCAAGAACCCGAATCCAAGACGAAGAAGAAGCGCAGAAACCCTATCACCACCACCGTCAGTATATGTACCAGCCCAGTAATAATAATAATAATAACGGGATGCAGCTAAATCAAATCAACCGCGGCGTTTCCATGCTGGATGTATCCGCCGCCGCCGCCTCCGGCGGCGGCGGCGGGGGTTTGAGGCAGCCTATAAAGGGTGTTCCGGTTTATAATCACAACCGTCCGTTCCCGTTCCTGGCGGCTCCGCCGGCGCCGTATTTTACGGGTGGGTTGGATCACGGCCATCATCATCATCATCATCATATACCATTTTTGAGCCGGATACCTGGCGGCGGCGGCGGCGGCGGTGGTGGTGGTGGGGCGAGCTATCATGGGATAATGAGATCGAGATTTGTGCAGAAGGTGCCGGCGAAGAGGAGTGTGAGGGCGCCGAGAATGAGATGGACTACCACTCTTCACGCTCGCTTTGTTCATGCTGTTGAGCTTCTCGGCGGCCATGAAAGTAATTTCATTTATTTTATTTTAATTAATTCTCTCTCTCTCTCTCTCTCTCTCTCTCTCTAGATCTCTCTCTCTCTGTGTGTGTGTTCAATACATACATTTGAATTAGGTTAATCATTATAATTAGTTGGTGTTAATTAATTAATAAATAATAAAATCAATGATAATATATAGGGGCAACTCCAAAATCGGTTCTTGAGCTGATGGATGTCAAAGATCTCACTCTCTCTCATGTCAAGAGCCATTTACAGGTACACCAAATTCAATTCATATTTACTTCTTTAGAGAGAGAGAATTCTAGAGAGAGAAAGAGGGAAGACCGCATTTTTATGATTTATTTCTGTGGGTTTATTGATGCATGGGGCCGGGGGTGGGGGTGGGGGGGGGGGGGTGTATTAGACTCCGTCTGTTTCTCCGGCACAGTAGCCGATGAGTACAGACTGAATGAATGAATGAAGGAATTAAAACAAGAGAGAGAAATCTAGAGAGAGAAAGAGAGTTGTTCTTGGATAAGACGCCAGACAGAGAGAGAGAGAGAGAGAATGAGTTAATGCTGCTGTAGAATGATGTACAGAGACAAAGGAAAAAAAAGAAAAAAAAGTAATGATTTCACAATAATACATATCTCTGTCATTAATACCTTATCAAACATCAACCTCGTTATTAATGAATCTAAACTATATTATTACATTTACAGTACTGCTTTCAGTATAAGCACTAGTACACCAGAGAGAGATCACAGAGAGAGAGAGAGATCTAGAGAGAGAGAGAGAGAGATAATATATGTTTGACTAGTAGTAATTGTGGGGGTTGAATTGAAAGGGCTAATTTCTACATTTAAATAAATCATTTAAATATACATCTGTTGATGAATTCTCATAAATTAAATTGGATGTATATATATACGTACATCCTTTCCAATGCAGATGTATCGAACTGTTAAAACCACTGACAAACCTGCTGCTTCCTCAGGTACATAATATATGTATATATATATTTTTTGTATAAAATTAAGTTGCAAAATTAGATATTAGTACTAATTAACAAACCCTTTTAATTAATTAATTATCTACTGAAATTAAGTAAATTGCATGAACTTTAACTATACTAATAAGTAATAAATAATCACCTTTTGACAATATTTAGGGTTTCATATTGTATCTCCTTTTATTTTTATTTTTTAAAATTTTGGTTTTAATTTCTTGAAGGAAACTCAGATGGATCTGGTGACGACGATCTTTCGACAATAATAGGCAGTGCCGCCAGTGTCGACCGGTCGGGTCTGCGGCTCTTCACCGATCAAGGCGGCCCTTCCGATGGATCTTTGCCGCCGCATGACGGTGACTTCGACCCCTCCACCGCCGCCGCTACACTGTGGAGCAACTCTTCCAGGTAACACGTGCGTGCATGCATGGTATTTCCTGAAAACTCTTGAAATGCAATTTAATTATATTCACGTACACCAATTTTTTTCAGTTAAATTTGAAGAACATATAAAAAGTGTTAGTGTACGTGGCATGCAGCTTTTGCTTTATATTTTAATCTGTTCTGCATGTTCTATGTTTCTTTTTTGTTATCTTTAATTAAATTATCATATTCAATAATAAAATCTTGGATGATTTTCACCTGAGAGAAAACGTCAGAAATACACAACCACAGTACTTTATCTTTTCTTCGAATTTTTCGACTTTTTTTTCTCTTTAATCCGTTAAGCATTTTACATTGACAGCTTCGTTCTTAGAAGTACACTTTAGTGCTATTTCTAGTGAAAATAGGGGGAAAAAAAGAGAGAAACTAATTTTGCAAAGTTATATTATATTTAAAATCGAAAACGACAACTTAAATAATAAATTCACGGCCTCGTTTGGCGAATTGCGAATTAATATTGATAGGATTGATAAGATTGATTGAATTCGATACACTAATTATATTGTCCATGAAAATAACATACACATAATTATTATCTTATGTTAGTGATTTATAATTAGATAATTCTTTTGTTAATTGTGACATATTCAGGTTGGATTTAATATTATTCATATGATTGATTAAATTTCGGGCACATTTTTAATCACGAGCTTGAAAACAATAAACCCCAAACGTTAATACATCTCAATTATATATATATATATATATATATATATATATATATATATATATATATATATATATATATATATATATATATATATATATATATATATATATATATATATATATATATATATATTCGATTATATTGTCTATCAAGTCCGATTCGTGATCCCAAACGAGACCTAAGTAAACTAATTTACATGCACTACAAGAAAAAAATGATATTAGTGACACCGCAAATAATTATGCGAAAGCATTATTTCTTTTTTCACTGATAACTTATTTTGTTGTCACTTTATAGAATTAGTAACACCAACAACATAGTCATAATTATTTTTGCCTAATTAAGGATGTGAAAATAGTTTGTCACTCAAAAAAAAAAAAAATTTGACAGTGTACTGTTTTCCATTTTTTTAGCATGTTGACTAATTAATTGTTTTCTTAAAATACTATAGTTTGTGTCCGATTGTTGATTTTTGATTTTTTTTTTAATTAATTTTGTTTGTCTACTGCATGACACGAACACGGGGTTGCACAATCTTAGCCAGATCTGTGTGCACAAAATATTTTCATTAAAAAACTTATTTTAATTATTTGTCATTTTTTGGGTTAAAAAATCAGTCTTGTTTTCCACCTATAAGTCAAATGGGGTTTTATTGTCCAAAATTTTCAGACATAGATGGGACCTAATTTTCTAAAGGATACTGTTTTTTTTTGTAATTAGATGCTACATCCGGTTATTTATACTCGGTGGATTATAACCGTACATCTACACGTAATCTCACACACACTAATATGTATGTATGTTTAGTGAGTGATTATTTAATCAAATTTACGGTTGAAATACACCCGGTGTAAATAACTGACTTCATAAGTTTCACATATTTACAAGGTGATTGAACTAATTGTTTTCTAAAATCTCCACACATATTTTATTTTTTTGAAATAGGGCAAGGGATTTGATTTTTTTTTTTTTTAAATTAATTAGATCTCAAAACTTAGTAGCAAAGTTTTTTGTGTATACTTAACTTCGGCGAAAACAAAATTTTAACTCTGCCACTGGTTTTAACCTAACCCAACGTCGAGGGTTATCATTGATCATACAACACACAAAAATAAATTGTGTATATATTAGTTAGCATTCATGACGAATTATATTATTGATGATGATATTTTGCACTGATAAATGCAGTAATCGACATGCTATATACACATCAAAAACTCCAAAATTATCGTATACAAATTATTGAAGTTCGTAATTTGAACTCGATCACTTAAGTTAATTAATCACATTTTAACTTGCACTAACATCGAATGATATGTACTTAATAATTATTCTTTGTATTTCAGTAGCCGAGAGGGTTGGTTACAAACTAATGATGCGGGTGAACCACATGGCCTCATACGATCATCTTCATTTCCATCTCAATCGAATTCAAGTCATATGATCGACGTAAGTGCTCTTTAATCTCTTTTCTCGAATTAATCGTATCCTTTTGTGTTTGGGAAGATTGAAAATATAGCGTTTTTTGCTATTATACAATCACATTTCTGGTATTTTATTTTACTAATCGTCGTGTGTATGTTGAAATGACATGTGTTGATAAAATCAAATATTAAATAGTACAATATATTTTTATGATTCATGTTCCAAATCGAGAACGCAAGCGAGCACACATCGCTTATATTGTGGTACAAAACATTAATCATCTAAGGCTTCGTTTGGATGGGAAGTTATGCGATGATTAAAAAAATATTTTGGTATTTGGATCAAACCCAAATTGGTTCTTGTTTTGATTAATCTTATTGTGGCAATCAAACGAGAACTAAGAGTTTTTTTTTCCGTTCACTATTATTGTCGACTATAAGAGTCTAGTGTTTTCTTAAAAATATAGCTCGTTAGAACTAAATCATTTTTTTTTTTCATAAATATATATTTATGTATGCATTTCGTTTCGGAGCTGACTCTCGGTTGAAATATATTGCAGGAAATCGAAACATCGTTCCCAAAGAAGTATGTAATGTCGATGTCGTCTCAAAGTTACAAGCGGCCAAGCTTGGAGTTCACATTGGGATTTCAAGACCAAAACTAGATGATAATAATAATTATATTGTTAATTAATTAATTAGCATGGAGTTTTTTGTAATGTTTAAGGACAAATATTAGACAGTATAGAAAGTTTAGGGAAATTAAAGAGATTTTGAGAAAGTTTTGTAGTGGCATAAAAAACATCTTGCCTTTTGCAACTAGCTATAAATTAAATAGAGAAAAAATAGATATACAAAATAGAAAACTAAATAGAAAATGTTATTAGTAGAACTATATATGTTTCGAAAACGAACCCAGTTTTCAAGAACGTTCGATCAATTTGTGATTTGTTCTATTTATTTAATCACCTATTGAATTCATTAAATATTTCGGCGAGTTTAGTCGTTAATTTTTATACATTATACTTAATGATATAGATAAATTAATTTAAATTCAAAAAATAATTAACTAAAAAAGTTACAGACAACAAATGAAACTAATTCATCCGTAACCAAAAAAGAAAAAAAACTCCAATTAAATCAATTACTCATATGAAATCATTTTTTTACAATTAACTTTATGACATTTTTTTATATTGCAACCACATACTAATAATGTCATTAATACCATATTTTCTTGGTAAAAGAATAATATCCTTCAAAATAATTGAGCAAAACCTTAAATGTCACCAAAAAATAAACAAACTCTAATATTATCACATTATTATCATTTAAAAAAAATACATTTTCCAGCATCTTTAGATATGATATGATTGCTGCAATTTTTCTTTGTCTCGTCCCAAATTAAAATATTACCAAATTTCTTTGTCAAAATATCTTAGTCCAAAATGAAATCAAATAAAAATTTCAATATTTTTTTCTTTCAAAAATTCAAACCCGATTACAAATTAATGAAGGGGACAGGATTCGAACCCTAGACCTCTACTGTAACATTTAAATAAAATAAAAAAAGCTTTAGATAGATTTCCAACATTGCCCCTACAGTATTAAAAAAATTGACAAAAATATACGAACGAATAAAAGAAGGGAGTAATATAGTTGTGGGGACTCTTGTGTGACAGTTGGAACAAAGCTGTCTGGCAGTAGAAGTTGACATGAGAGAGAGAAAGAGGAGAGAGGAGAGAGAAAGAGAGGGGTGGGGGGTCACCAAACCCTAGGTGAGGACCAAAGTGAATAATAAATGTTAAAATAGGGGTAGAAGGGTACATCACTTTTTTGGCTGAACAGAAAAGATGGATATCTTAGGGACTAATAAATCATTTTGTAATCGATTGCTTTATCATTTGAACCAATCCCATCTCAATCAACTTATATGTACGTACGTGTGACATTTATATTTATATATTGAAAAATAAATATAAAAAAAAAAGAAAAGAAAAAGTTATGAGGGGGGTGTGTAGTGTAGGGTGGGGTTACATCTATCACAAGGGCCATCATTGCAGTATGATTATTACGAGGGAATAGAAATGCGGTTTTTTCGCTCCTTGTATTTATTGCAAGTCCCAATGCCCTAGGTGAACATGCTCACACCCGTGTACGTACATACATACATACATACATACATATATGTATTAATGTATGTATCTGTGTACATGTAACTCTTAACGTTAATTCGTAAGATTTTTAGTTATTTAAAAATATTATTATATATATAAATATATATGCATGTATGTATATTGCAAAGAAATTATATAGTGTAATAACAAGAAATTATGTGGTTTTTATGAAAGTCGAACCCGTTAAAATCGAAATTCAATAGGTGTTTTAAGAAAATTTTAAGCTCAATGAAATTGAAAAGTTTTAACAACTATATCAATTCTCATATTCAATATTAGTAATATCAAAGATCTCCAGTATTGCCCGCATGGGTATAGCTCAACTGATTCCGGAGATGGTAAGTTAGTACAAGGTTCAAAGATCGAATCCTGGCAGTCGTAGTGTCGGAATTTCAACTCCAATGAAGGTTGGTTACTTGTGGGCACCAAGTCCGGGTCCACTACCTTAACGGGCCGTTGAGTCACCATGATTTACATTTCTCCATCAAATACTTGTCGAGCCAAGGGATTGAGGCCCTGGGGGCGAGGGATTTCGCCTTTTGGTACAAAGATCTCCACTATTGACAAATATATATATATATATATATATATATATATATATATATATATATATATATATATATATATATATATATATATATATTAAAGTTTGAAAATATAAGGAACCGACTGAAATTAAATATAAACAAATGCACGTCTAATACAAACCCATTTGTGTTATTAGAATCGGTGCTATGTCATGAAAAATTCGAGTCAAAAGTACAAATGCCTTGTGAGAACTTAGAACTAATTAAATATTTATTTGGAAAACTTCATTCCAATTAATTTTCCTACTTCAAATACATAGACAAGGAGTAGAACCAAAATACCATACTGTGATTTTGTTTTAATAATCAAACTAACTATCTATAGTTAAGGCCTAATATTTTTTTAATAGAATTTTATAAAAATATAGTAAAGTGATTTTTTCTTAAATTGTAATAATCATAAGAATTTAATCGTAAATCGTAAGATTTAACCGATGTAGGTAGAAATTGTATTGAATCATAAAATTTTAATAACCATGTATATATATATATATATATATATATATATATATATATATATATATATATATATATATATATATATATATATATATATATATATATATATATGCATTGCAATTAAATACAAAACATATTGTCCTTAACGAAAGTAGCTGAATGTATTGTCCACCCCGCATTTAAAGCGCGCCATTTTGCTATAGTAATGTCGTTGCCATGCATTTGTCACAACCACTTGACATACCTTCATTATTTTTTCTGTGAAAAGTCAAATTCACCCCTAAGAGGCCTCATATTTACAATACCACAAATATAGATACATTTTTTTTCCCATTTTCACAAAGGTCTCTTCGATTTTATTTTGTTTCAATCAATTTATGTAAATAACAACAAAAATAATTAAGAAGATTAATGCTAGTACATTTGTTATTATAGGCTATCCTTTAAAATATTTGGAGACAGACAGACGACAGTGATCCACCATATGCGCGTAGCTGGGTGGACTCCAGCTCACTCTAATTTGCTTCTTTTACGTGGTATAATGGGGATTACATATGTGTAGCTCACCCAATTTATCTCATTTTAGATCTTCCAAAATTCTGAAATAATACTTAAAAACTCATTTGAAAACATATATGATGTTTTTAATTTTTTGCTATTTTGATAAAAACATGTAATAGTTTTCACCAAATTATTTATCTTAATAATTAAGGAGCTCCAATGACCATATTTTGTTCATAATATAGTATAAGTGATATTATTTAAGTTAAAATTTATGTATATTTTTATAGATTTATTTTTTATTTTTTCTGAATACCCTAAAACAAAATTGGGGGTGCTGAACCCCAACAATATATAGCCTACCCTCTTAAGAATTTCTGGCTCCGACACTGTTCGAAGGATTTTTGGGTTCTAGACATCTATTTTATTTTCGACTGTCTTTCTTATAATAGAGCATCGATCACCTCGTGTTCTTCTAAATTTTTTTTTTGGTATGTTTGTTTGCTAAATATTCTTGATTAATTTAGGTTGGGCATTTGTTTTTTTCTTTATTCCTTTTCTTCACGAGTTAATAATCTTCTTATAAGCTCGTTTTTTTTGCAGTTCATTCATGAGCCTACCATTTTTGGGGGGTTCTTTTACTTTGAAAACCAATTTTTGAAACGTAATTAATAGTGAATCTATTAGCAATTGTACAAAATAAATAAATAAATAATAAAAACAAACTTATCATTAGCAATTAGTGTAGAGTGGAGTTGGGGATTAAGGTAAGTGGTGGGCTTGAGTTTGAAGATCCAAGTTAATTTTCGATGTAAAAAAAATTTCTTCTTATTTTTTGGACTGGAATTAACAACGTGTAATGAGAGCCAACATAGAATTAACGAGCTGATTTTAGGGATAGAAATTGGGTGGATTTTGCAATCCCATCCCCACTTCGCTCTAGAATTTCCCATCCTATTCCTGTTAAAATTCTTGAATCCTATAAATTCGCATCCCCAAACCCGCCCCGTGAAATTTCCCAAAATCCCCAATTATTATTTTTGTAATAGCAAGAGTGGAATATACTTATAATTTAAAGATTTATTTCAACAAAAGACCAAGAAAGAAAATTTAACTTCAAATCTATAAATAAAAAATAGGGTCCATTTGATATACACCCCTCATATGGAAAATATATGGATATGTTCACTCCTAAAAATCTTCCTTTGAGATACCCCTGGAGAGGCAAAAGTACTATTGTACCCTTATTTGCAATTTTCGTCCAATTACATTCAGCATTTTCACCAACTGCACTTATCATTTTTGACCTGCATTTTAGTATTTTTGTACTACATATATCATAATTTTTAATTTAATATTTTTGTACTACATATATCATATTTTTTTGCACTTATTTTTTTTTATTCCTGTATATATATATCATACTTATTTTCACCAACTGCACTTATTGCATTTTTTTATAAAATATTTTTTTAATATTTCGATTTTTATTATTTTTTAATTATTTTTTTAATTTTTTTTAATTTTTATTATTATTTTATTATTTTTTTTAATTTTTAATTTTTTTTATTAATTGAAATTTTGGTAAAATTATTGATCTGAAAGCTACACATGACTACAAGTTCAGTAGTCATGTATAATTATATGTAGCCATGTAATGTACTTTTACCCCAAAATTCATATACACCAACAAAATAAATTCACAATTTATCTTGATATTATAAATTAACTAACAAACAAAAAATTAAAAATACAATCACATGCATATATTCTTCAAACATGAACAAGTATTACTGTACATTAAAAACCTATAGCATACATATAATTGTATGTTACTACAAGTGACTATAGTTATTTACAATTATCTATACTTATATATAGTGACATAAAGTCTAGACTACTGTAGCATGAATCCAACTTCACAAAGGCACTTCATCGAATCTTATTCTCTGCGTGTCATAAAATTATAATTAAAGCAAAACATGCGCCGAAAAATAGCTCCGGACGCTGATACGCGTAAAACCTACGTATGAATAACCGCAAGTGTTCGCGTTTTGTAGAATAGTGAATTCCAGATATCGATCCACAGGGAATTAAGTTCCTAAATCTACCAAGTACCGTAATTATACTATCCTAAACTCTATCTAGACGAAGGAAATAATGGGGGATGAAATGAAGCAAAAAGAAAGAAACAAAAATAAAAACAACGGTCCGCCAGTATAATCGAGGAATTCCGACCTGTGATGGCTTCTAGGGTAAAATCCACCAGTGTACTATCGATAAAGATCTACAGATCCGAATCTAATGTCAATTCTATGTTCGCTAACCCAGACACTAAAGTACCCTAACCCCCGTCTCCAGTGTAGTTAGAGTCTACCCACAGGTCCGACGTCTCCGTTCAGAACCTGATATTAAGATAGCATTTAGGTCAAGTCCTTAAGGGCTACCCGAGGTGCATCACGTCTCCGTTTCCACAACCCGAGCTATGCTTTCCTAAAATCAAACGAGAAATCCTCTCTCGAGTTCATTCCCATTTAGAATCAATTCAACTGTTGGCCAAACAATCGAAAACATTTAATACAGGAAAACATAAACAGAATCAAAGAACGACAAATAGATCACATATCTGGAAATCAAAATCAATATATACAAGGTTTCATTTCCCTAAAAGAAAATGCTTAGTTCATTACAAACATAGCATTCAAATGAAGAACACGAGAAATCATAAACTAAACGTAAAGAAAAAGCTTATGAAAAACCCGAGTCGAAACCCTCGTCGAAGATTCCCGCGAAGAACTGGCGAGAACCGAAGAGAAAACCGAAGAAAATACGAAGACGAGTCGAGAGATAATCGAGATATTGAAAAATGAAAAAGAGACCTTCTATTTATAGTGAAAAATCAAAGAAAAATATCTAGTCTCGATTTATGTGCCCAGATCGCGATCTGGGCTTCTTGGATCGCGATCTGGCAACCTCGAAAACTGCCCACCGCCTTCCCAGATCGCGATCCAGGAAGTGCGGATCGCGATCTGCCCCAACTTTTCGCTGCTACTGGAATTTGCCACCAGATCGCGATCCGGTGATTCTGGATCGCGATCTGGCCTCTCCATCAACTTCAAACACTTTTTTCACCCTTTTTCAGCCCGAATTCGACAATTGTGCATTTCACAAAAGTTGTAGCCCTTGAAGTTAGCTTTCTAAATCCACTAGAATCAGCCCAATCGGAGGTCGTATGCAAACGTTATGCTTGAAATACCAAACACTGCCACAATCCGCGAGAATGCACTTTTGCACGTGTTTGGTTTGGTTCTCGGCTTCGCTTCCAAAATCGTTTCGAATCGGCAAAAATAGCTTCTCTTTACCTAAAATATAAATAAAACAAAAACAACATAATATATACAAATAAAGCCGAAAACTCGGACGAATGAAGACCAAAACACGAAGATTAGATAAGTAAAAGTTGTGCAAAACGAACACTTATCAGACGCGCCCTCACGAGCGCGCGTCCCCTCGGATGACGCGCTCTCACGCGCGTTAACCCCCCCTTCCGACGCGCGCTCACGCGCCCCAACACTCCCCAGCGACGCGCGCGGACGCGCGCCCTCAGGGGCAGCCCGCGCGCGTCACCAACATCACCGCTCTCCTTCGACGCACGCGCACGCGCCCCTCCATTGGGCAGCGCGCGCGCGTCAGCACTGCCCCATCTACCTACCGGCACGCGCGCGTCGGGACACGGCCCAATCCCGCGCGCGCGTTCCCCCAAACCCGACGCACCACTGACAGCAGCAGGCCCACGTGGCCTGCTCTCTCTCTCCCTCCTCTCCTCGGTCCGGGTGCAAGCCGTCGGCTCCGCGGCTTCACTCGGCTCCGTCTCTGGATTGAAGCGCGCGCCCCTACACTTGTTTTGCTGCCCGGCTACACGGCTCGAGCCGACTCCGGTCTCCGAGCCACCTACTTTGCACCCCTTCCCCATAGTCCGTGAACCTACTACTGTAGATCCGATTTTTGCACCCGGTGTTACAAACTTCTCGCGTTCCATGCCCATGGAACCAAAAGTTTTCTCGCCCCCTTCAACCGGATCTCGAAGTTTAATTCGCAAGGATTTTGACTTACCCGGATTCGACATGAGTAATAATTTTCTCCCAAGAAACAATCAAGAAAAATAAAATTTCTACTCTACCAAAAAAAAAGAAAAAATATTTCAAGACAAGAATAGCACAGAAGAAGACCTAGAGTTCAAAGAACATACCCATATTTATTGCAAGAGTTGAAGTTTAATTCTTTCCACTCCAAAAGTAGTCTATTTATCTGGCCCTGGTATAATATTTAAAACCCTTAAATATATACCTCGCTGCCAAATAAATACAAATATACCTTATTTAAATTAAGGAATTATTTCACCGCCAAAGGAAACTATTCAATCCACGACGCAATTAACTCTCGACACGACCCGGACCCCTCTACACAAGTCTCCGTCTCGAATCGAGAGTTGGGGGGCTTAATGATATACCTAAATGGGCCGGCCCAATGGGCCCTCAAATGTATCTACTAATTAGGCCCACTACACGAAAGCCCAAATACCTTCAAAGTAAGGCTTGGGCCCAACAAATTAAGCCCAACCCAATCACCGATATATAAATAGGTGTTTTACTCATTTGTAAAGGTACGTTCTAATTATTCACAATCAACCTCGAGTTTTATTCTCTCTACTATATCTACGATCCGTACATCTGACTTGAGCGTCGGAGGGGTTTCCGCCGGATCAACCCCCGGCTTAGTTCACGTGTGCTCATTTTGTAGGGACCTCAGGATCATCGAGTTGACTAGATACTGATCAGCTTTGCTCTCCCAGCTCGTTTTCTATACTACTCCGGTGAGCTATATTTTAGCATCATCAATATGAAATAAAAATAACTTTAATAACAAGCCCGCGAGCCGGCTCACGAGCTGTTGAACAACTATAATCGGGCTCAAGTTCGAGCTTTTGCCAAACACACGAGCCGGCTCAGCTCGTTTACCACCCCTTTATACGAGTTGCTACATGCGTCACAATTAGGTTAGGGCACTGACGCTTGGACTTGGCAAAAAACCATATTACTTATGCTTCGAGAGTGTATTACATATTAATTATCTTGTATTAATGCGTGATTTAAGACTAATTATGGGTTAGGGCCCATAATTAAAATTGGCTTGAGAGTTGGATTTCTTGTTCGGCCTCTTCTTGATTTGATAAGCCTTCTTGTACTTCTAATGCATAACAATAAATTGTTTTGGGCCTAAATTACTATCATCCACAATTTAAAATGACGTCATTATTGTTAATTAAGCACATGCCTCATGAGTCATGATTATTAACAAAATTGCATTTTATGCCCTCTTTTCCTACTTTTTTCTTCTTCTTTTTTTTTTTAAAAAATTCAAATGCGAAATTATTCTCTCTAAAATGCAATTGAGCATGGGTGCAAATCGAATGAATTTCATCAGGAATTTTTTTTAAGACATACTTTTTTTGAAATTAAAAAAATTCAATTTTAAATTCATATCTAATTTGATTTCCACCCCTGTAGTATACAAGATCTATTTCTAATCGGGTTAGCTTTCATGGATGATTCATATTCAAATTTTTCCAGTCTATTTTTGTAAAAAAAGAAATGTGGAACACCAAAAAGTATATAAGATTTATTTAATGCTAGACCCAGTAACTTCATCCAAAAAAATCTAATTATACATGTTTATCACTACATGTTATATGTGTATAATGTACACATATTTATATCGTAAAATTATTCGATATATTTCACTAGATACAGAATCAATAAACCCGAGATCCGGGATGAAATGGGCTTAGCGGGTAGGGGTTATAGACTTGTAAGAAAACACAACCTAGTGTATATATATATATATTGTCTCCACAAGTTGGAGAATCTAATGCCAATTGCCAAAGAATAAATAGAGCTACTCAAAGTTCAAAGCATATATGCCATTAATTAATTACTATAAAACTAGGATAAATAAACCCATCCCTAGATAGGCCTCAATCCTCATAATTATCATTAATTCTTAATCGTCGTTATTAATTCATTAACTAAAAGTTAAAGCAAACAAGCATGTGAACAATTAAAGGCATAGAGCACTAAGATGGTGGAAGAATTATAGTATTAAGACACTTAGTTAATCACGTCATTAAGCTAAATTATCTTTTTAACAGCAAAAATTATACTAAATTGAGGGATTATATGTACTTAGGCTTAATGGTGGGGTGACAAAGGGGCAACAGCGGCGCCTCGAGCATTGTCTTAGGTACTAGTGTGAGTCTTAGGCAGACTTTTATACTAATAAATTAATCATGTTATTAATAATTATTCTGTCGATCCTAGAATAACTGTCACTTTTTTAAAATATTTTTATTCCATGTTATTTGTCACTTTATATTTCCAATACTGCATTAAATGTATTTTTACTATTTTAACCTTATTACTGTATCTCTAAACATTAATTCTCTCTTATAAATCAGTAAATTGAATGATAGAGGTTGTTTAAGTCATTTTTATGTGATTTTTCCTAAAATCAAGCTACATTTATTAATTTTTTTATTTTTTGTGAAAAGTGAAAAGTGACGCTTATTTAGGAATGGAGGGAGTATTTGTTTATTAACGAAGGACCGCAATCAATTATATATGTGCACTGATTCAGGGGCGGATTCAGGGTTGGTCATGTATGACATAGACCACTCTAAATAACTAAATAAAGTTTGTTTTAGTCGTAAAGATGCTCAAATAGTTGGGTGAACTCATGAGTTCAATTCTAGTATGGTGTGAAAAAAAAAATGGTTTATTATTTTTTCCTTAATTGTTTTTAGCCCCTGTTCCCAAAAACACATTATATTACCTATATTATTATTTAGTCTACTCGAAATTCAAAATATACAAAAAGTCCTATTTTTTTCTTTTTTTTTAGCCCTTCTCCCCAAAGACACGTTGTATTATATCTATATTATTATTTAGCCCACCCAAATTTAAAATATACAAAAAAGTCCTAAAAATTTTCGTCTCCTAATTTATCCAACAAAAAAAAGTTCAAATTTTTTTCAGGGGCGCTGCCCCCTAACCCCTGAAAATTTAAGCCCACTTTATAGTAAATTTCTGGACTCGCCACAACCGCCATACCCTGCATTTCATCATGGATCCGCCATTGCACTGATTAAACCTTAAGTCTCGTGAGTCTTAGGTGAACTTTTTATGCTAATAAATTAGTTGTGTAAATAATTGTTATTTAGTTTTTTAGTTATGGACAACAGTCAACCATATATGTGTACTGACTGAATCTCAACTCTCGTGCAATACCTTGTCGCAAACCGTACGAAATATGTAAACCACATTTGTCTGACCATGTGTAATGAGCTTGACCTAGAGACAATTGGTAAATGAATTCAAACTTTGATCAATCGACACAAAGTCTATTGCTACAATCACTAGGTCCCCATTGTGGTGAATATTTGTTGTTTATTTGTATTGATATATTCTTGATATAGTTATTTCAGTTGATATGATTCATTGTCAAGGTAAATTACAACCGCCCCCTTCAGGTAACGTTTATTTGAAAAAAAAAAACTTCATTTTTCCATAATTACATCCACCCCTGTAATTTGTAGATTTCTTACATTAACACCATTTTGTAGAGGGTGGATGTAAGAAATTTACAAAATGCAGTGCGTTGGATAAAATTTCCTAAATAGAAGAGTTTTTTTTTTTTTGATACACTTTACCTTAGGAAGATGGTTGTAATTTACCTTTATTATAACTAGCGTTGCACGTGATATTTTAATATGATTAGTTTTAATTTCACTTTGCACCCTCGTAATATACCATTTTGGCACTTTGCACTATCAAAACATGTTTAATTATTCAAAGTGCACCCTAGTTTATTTTATGGACATAATTTTCTGTCGTTTACTTATTTTCTGATCGTCAACACGATCATTTTTGTCTATTCAATTGATTTTTTCTCCAATGTGCATATTACTAATGGATTTTCGAGCAAAAATGACTTTTTTATTAACTATCAGAAATTAGGTCAACGAAGGAAATTATGGCCGAAAAATAAACTAGGATGCAATTTGAACGATTATACATATTTCAAGAGTGCAAAGTGACATAAATTATTTTTAATAAATGGTAGATCTTAAGGTTGCAAAGTGAAATTAAGCAATATTATTACTCCATCTGTTTATTATTAAGTGGCTATTAAGGGGGAAAAAAAGGAGGAATATTTTATTATTTGTCGTTTCTGCAATTTTAATGTAGAATAAATTTATTTTGTTCAACTTTAACCTAATATTACCCTAAAAGAAAAAAATTAACCTAATATGAAGATAAAAGCTCAATGGTTAATTTTGTTAAATAACGTTTTTTTTTCTTCAAAATCAAAATTAGTTATATCTTACTTAAATAATGTGTATCTACCTTAAAAAGTGTTTAAGAAGAAATGGAGCAACTAATAAATATATATATATATATATATATATATATATATATATATATATATATATATATATATATATATATATATATATATATATATATATATATATATATATATATATATATATACTATGTTTCAGGCATGAGAAAGTAGGGATGGCGACGGAGCCGGTATCTTCGAAAAAGTGAAATATCATAACCATTATCATTTAATATATCTGAAACATGAATCATATCAAACCCATTTAAAAAAATTTAATCGAAATACTAGAATCATTACTACTAATATCTGGATATCCACGGATATCTATTTACCATTTATATTAGATTATAAGATAACTTTAAGAGAATTATACAAAATGAAAGAAGATGCTTCATCAAAATTGAAGTTCCACAACAACAAAAAGATGATTAAAGTAGCAATATTTACTGCAAGATCTTGAAAATGTAAATAATTAACTTCATAAGCATGTATCTTAGGATATACAATTGACTAGAATCATACGACACTTATTATGCACTTGAGCACTGCATTAGATGTTGAAGTTATATTACTCCTATTTATTTAAAGGTCTATTACAAATAAGCCAATCACGGACTACTTATTCATAAAGGAGTTGAGACAAAAAAATTATTTTACAAAAAAATCCAGATAATGTCCAGATGTGTGTAAAAGACTAAAATACCCCCTCATATTTTAATATGCTCCAATTTCATCTTTTAATTCAATTTAACCTCTGACCCCACATTTCACCAATTATTCAATTTTGACCCCTAACCCAAGTTTGACTACAATTTCGTATGTCGTCGGCGTTGATTTTTTTTTGCTTAATTTTTTTTTTTCTTCAACATCTTTTGGCCCGCTTAAACAGTAATATTGTTGTGGTTGACAGTCATATTAACTATATTAAACACAATTGTATTAACTATATTACAGTAACATTATTGTGTTTACAATAGTAGACAGTAATATTATTACGTTCATTGATCAACAAATCAAATAAAATAAAAGGTCCAAAAAAAGGCCAAAATAAACAGTAATATTACCGTCAAAGACAATAATATTATGGTCGGAGACAACAACATTGCAGGCCAAGACGATAAAATTAATTAATACATTAGTATTACTGTGTTAACAACAATAGTACTATCTTAGGCAGTAATATTACAGTTAGGACAATAATATTATTGTTTTTTACTGCAATATTATTGTCACAGCCAGTATTAGGCCAAAATAGTAATATTAATAATAAAGTAGTTTTAGTAAAAAGAAATAATAATAATAAAAAAATAAAGTCAACGCCGGTGGTCAAATTGGGGTCAAAATTGGTTAAGGGGTGAAATTGGGCTAAATTGGGGTGCAAATCATGAAATTGGAGTTCGTTAGGGTTTCAAGGAGTTGGGGGCATTTTGGTATATATGAAAGAGTTTTACTTATTAGCAAATAAGTTTAAACGAGGTGGATATATTTGCAAGACGAAAAAATGGAATGTCTTCTTTCTAATTTAGTGTTTTTGTCATGGACTTATTTACCACTAACCATTTTTAAAATAAGACTAAGACTACGTTTGATAGAATCAAGCACTGAATGTTGAATGATGAAAACAACTCTGAATAGTTAAGTGTTTGTCCGAGCGCTGAATACTAAACTATCAAGTTTGTTTGATAACTTAGCATCTGAATAATGTAATTTTACTATATTAACCTTATATAAATTTATAATTTACTAGATGAATTATTAGTACCATTAAATATTTCTTCTTAGAATAAAACATCATATAATAAATCATGGAATTTAATCAATTAAAAATAATAGATGCACTTATAGTTGTATGTTATAATCGTATATTTCTTGTATAAATAATAATTCAATCAAAATCCTACGAAATTACAATATATAAATTGATTCAATTAAAATCATAAAATAATAAAAAAGATTTTACCTTTTCATTTACTTTTTTTTTATTTTGCCATTGTATCTCTACGTGTCAATATATTGGGTGAATAAAAGAAGAAAATAAATGAGTTCACACTTGAGGCCATACATCAATTGAATACAAAGCCTTGGAAGAATTTTTGGATTTATGAAATTTTATTGAAGATAAATTTGTCTAGAATATGTTCAGTGATATGTCTGAACGAATAAGACCGATAATTTTGATTGAATCAATAGGAGGTGAGAGGTTCAATTCAGAGCTGAATACCAAACACGCTAAATAGGGTAATGTTGACCGAATAAGATAAATTACCGATTCAGAGATAATTCACAGGCTATCAAACAGAGTCTTATGTTACATTTGGTGAAATGTATCGGGTAGATGTTTACCATTTATATACACACAAAAATACGCCACCGTATTTGTGTATGTAGATCAACGGTAAAGAAACATCCAGTGTAGTTTTCACGGGATGTAACATTGACCAACTTTGAAACTTGAGCTGGTAAATGATGACGTGGAAGGAGGCAAGATGTCGGCAAATGTGACAGTGACAAGAATGAGTTAAGTGGCTTTTCGTTTTCATTTAGGAACTTCTTAGTCTCGTCCACGTCACTTTCTGTCCCCCTCAATTGTTACCTTGTTTCAAATAGGAATATTTTAATAATAAATAGATAAATATACATATTTTAAAGGTTATATTTTAGTTTAGTGGTTAAAAGCTAATATATCATATTAGATTATATTGGATTAAATCTCAACTGATTAAATAATTATTTAGTTAATAATATGTTTGATTCTTTAAACTACGGCTTGTATTAAATTTGGTAGATTTTGGTATTATATGTGAACTGTTATAAAGTCTATTATGTAATTAACATTAAGTTATTATTTGAAGGATAAAATGGTAATTTTCATTTTTAATCACCCTTTACAATATTAAACATGGGGAAGATCGTTACCAATTTTATAAAATAGTAGCATTTAGTAGCTGATTTGAACAATATTGAATTCTGACCAAACAAAATATTTTACCAACTCTTACTATTTTGTAAATATAATCAAATAATAGCAAACAAACGAGGCCTTAAGGCTTGTATGGTTACCAATATCCGAAAAGTAATTAGATGAGATTGAATTAGTTTCCTACTGACTAATTAATTATTTAGCTAGTATGATGTTCGGTATATAAGATTAGATCTTGTATTAAATCTGCTAAATTCTGGTATTACATGTGATTTGTCTATAAAATCTTTAATTTAACAAAACTAACATGTAGTTTGAAGGATAAAATAGTATTTTACTTGTTTAGTCACCCACAGTTAAATTGACCTTAGCTACTAACTTAATAAAGTAGTAACACTTAATAACATACTTTGATTTTAGCAGTGGGTTAGAAAAAAGTGTGAAAATTGCCAACTAAACATATTAATGACCCACTATTTAGTCAATAGCATTTTATTGCGTAACCAAACGAACCCTTAATGTACTACAAGAGTTTGTTATTTTTTAATTCCTTTTTTTTTTTTTGAAAGATTGTTATATTTTAATTCTAGTGGGAATATATTTATATGAAGCGCCATTTTCGTCAGGCAGTCAACAGCCACAATTATTAGCTCCCTATAACCAAAAAAAATTAAAAAATAATAATAAAATAGAATAAGATAATTGTAATAATAATAATAATAATAATAATAATAATAATAATAATAATAATAATAATAATAATAATAATAATAATAATAATAATAATAATAATAATAATAATAATAATAATAATAATAATACTAATAAGAGTAAATTACAAACACCCCCTAAGGTATGGTCAAATTACAAAAAAACCCCTCTTGTTTGGATAATTACATCTACCCCCCTCAACTATGATTTTTTCTTACACCTCCACCCTTATTGTGCCAAATTCAACATAATCATCTAGATTCCGTGGAATGTGCTTTAGTTTGTACTCGTTTTGTGTAAAAAATACAGTTTCCGATGCACCACAAACTGATATACACAAGCTAAAAATCACATATTATGATCATCTTGCTTCATAATGTAGAGTTTGAATGGTATAAAACGGGTACAAAAGTGATAATATTTCATATAATCTCGAAGATTCCACTAAATTTAAGGAGCTGAGGGGGTGGTTGTAATTATCCAAACAAGAGGGGTATTTTCGTAATTTGACCATACCTCAGGAGGGTGTTTGTAATTTACCCTAATAATAATAATATGAAGAGGATAAATAGTGGGTATATATGTTTGCATCTGAAGCAGCATTAATAGTTTCTTATTGCAAACATTGACAAACGACTCTTCACACTCACATCACTTCATTCTCACTTTTCCTTATCTTTCAAATTTTCAATTTGGATATATATATATATATATATATATATATATATATATATATATATATATATATATATATATATATATATATATATATATATATGAAAATGCTATCAAATGAAGAAAACTAGATGCTACACCTGGTTATTTACACTTGCTGGATTTGGATCGTAAATGTATACATAATCACAGATCGGTGTAGCATCTAAACTCTGATACAAACAGAGAGCCAACACCACCTTTCTTCTTTTATTATTTTCCCTGACTAATCTGGCTCCCCCACCACCATTCTCTCCTCTTACATCTCTTTTCTTTTCCCATTATTAAACATCAACTCTCTCTCTTTCTCTCTCTAGAACTCCCTCTCTCTCATCATTTTCTCTTGTGTTTTCATTGTGTTTCACAAACAAGAAAAAAAAAACATCATAGTTTTGTTCAGACAGAGAAAGATTATTGGATTTCTACAAATTCTGTGGTGAGTAAACTTTCTGCATTGGTGTTCTTTATTACAGCCATGATTCACATGTCAATGTTTTTTTTTTCTTTTTTTCTTTTTTTCTTTTTTTTTGTTTAATTGGTGAAATATCAAGAAAATATATAATTTGAGCCTTCAAGAAAGAAAATTGATCCCAGAAAGCAACTATGATGCAGGACCTCAATAATAAATGACCCACAACTTCACAACATGAAAACCTCGAAACTCTTCGATCTCGAACTGGGGCCCACCTCGGAAAACGATTCCGATTTCAGTACCCAAATAGTGGATTACTGTCCCAAGAAGAATAACCCACACTCATTAATCCCCCTCAACTTATCTCTAAGCTACGAACCGGACCACCGCGAAGAGTCATCATCCCTAGGGTTTTCGATATCCAGTTCCAGCGAGAGCACCAACGAACCCGTGCACCCGGCTGCTACAGTTACAGTCACAGCCACGCCAAGATCATTCTCGTGCAATTTCTGTCACCGAAAATTCTTCAGCTCGCAGGCGCTCGGTGGCCACCAAAACGCGCACAAACGGGAAAGAACACTTGCGAAACGGGCTTTGAGAATGGGTGTATACACCACCGGTGCGGCGGCTTCTCTGCCTCCGCATGGATCGGGGCTCAAGTGCTTGGGAATTAGGTCACACTCTTCTGTGCACCGAGGATTCGCGCCTCCGATTATGTCGCCAGAAATTAGTGCAAGATTTATGAACGGTTATATGTGTCGGCCCGTGTATGTGGAGCATGAAGATAATAGTAGTGATCAACCGTTGTGGCCGGGTAGTTTTCATCGTGCTGACGTGGCATCCCGTCCGATGTTTGCGGAGAATATTCCGGTATTGGAGAGAGATTCTACTCCGGATCTCACGCTTAGACTTTGACGAAAGAACTTGGTACGATTTCGAACGTGTTTATTAGTTTTAGCGTTTGTGGGATTTTGCACAATCGACTTTGTGATGTAAATATTCGCTTCGTTTTTTTTTCTTTTTTATTTATTTTTCGGTTAATCTCTGTTTTATCAATAGGCCTCGTTTGTTTACTCATCAGCAATACAAGAATTGACTACTGTACGTATAGCTACATAAATGCACACACTTTTAGTCGGATCCGATTCGAAATCGTACAATTTCAGGCCTCGTTATGATTAACCACCGTCTTTAATCACTTTGCTAACGAAAAGTCGAAAACAAAAGTTTTAAGCAAATAAGTACTTACAGATAAACAGCTTTATAACCACCATCGATCGAACTCTTCACAGCATCCATCACCACCTGAGTAACCCTACTAGTCCGGGCCCACGTAGAATCCGGTCGAAGCCCTTGATCTCTAACCCCTTTCACAAGCCTCGAAAACTCCCCAATCATCATAGCCTCTTGCGGAAACTCATTCGCCACTTCGATTTCTCGAGGCTTCGAATTCCAACCGACGTGCATATCGACAAACTTAGCACCCGAACTAAAACAAAAACCGGCACGACTCTCTTCAAACGGGATTACGAAATCTTCGACAAAGAGAGTCCCTTTCGAACCGCAAACCGATAAACCCATGGTCTCGTGAGCGATGAACGAACAGTAGAACGTCGCGACGGTTTGTTCTTCTTCTTCGTCGGCCGTCCAGTGTAGAGAAGCGGTGCATGTTAGTATGACCCCCGACGAGTTGAGTACGGTAGTGGGAATAGCAGTTACGGTTGTCGGGAGTTTTTGGTTCATAGTCCACATTATTGCGCCTATGCAGTACCACCCTGCGTCGCCTAGTGCTCCTAAAGAATCGAGCTCTGGTTTTACTCGAATATTGTTCTCGAGAAATTGTGGTCCTCCGGTGTACGATGAAGAACTGTGGATCTGAAAGACATCGAAAATATTGCCCATTAGACATCGAAAAAAAATAAAAAAACGAAGGAAAGATCAGTGACTCGTATAAATACATATCTCGATCTTCTTCTCTACATATCGGTTTCTAACGCTTAGGCCTGCGGTACGGTCAATGCAGTCGATTATTCTATAAGACTTTTAGCTATATCATAGACAAGCGTTGAGTACAATATTGATTTCGTTTTTTCACCGATACGATCGTAAATTCCATCACAGTTTCTAACAATCACTTCTTTAGCACGTGAAATGACGGCTCGAATCAACAACTAGAATCTTTACGTTCGACACCCTGATTCGAGTAGTATCCGAAACATCATTACATGAATCGAATCGACACTAATCAACAACCGGTAAGAATTTCACGATTACACGAAGAAATTACAACAACAAACAAGATCAAGTGAACTTCAGCTTATATATAATCAAGTGATCCCAAGAAGCAAACTTACGGCTCGAACGCGTCCGAAAAGCTCGGGATCCGACAACAATTCCTTCATCTTTGCAGTCCTGGGGTGATGGTACCACATGCTGGCATCCATGAACTGCACCCCATTAGCCTCGCACGAGTCAAGCATTTCATCGAACACCTTGACGTCAACGGCGGTGGGTTTCTCCAGCAGCAAATGCTTGCCCTTTTGAGCTGCCATCACCGCCCATTTCACGTGCAGACTGGTCGGCAATGGCATGTACACCGCATCGACGAATGGGTCGTCCAGCAATTCCTCGTAGCTTCCGTAAAGATTCACGTTCAGCGACAATTTGTTCTGCACGGCGAATTGTTTGGCCTTGTCGGCGGAGCGGCTGGCGACGGCGACTACGGCGGCGTAGGGGGATATGTGGATCGCTCGAGAGACTTTTCTAGCGATCTCGGCGCACCCCATGATTCCGAAACGAATTGGATTTTCGTTTTCGGCCATTTTTCTTAAGTCTTTTTCTTGTTGTTGGTAGTTTGGAGTAGTGATGTAGATCAATTATTTTGTATAGAATTTGTAAAATTATGCGTGATTATTACATGGTCCACGTCTCATATTCAAATGTGGCTACCAAATAAGGCTTTAATTTGTAGTAACTTTGCCCAAGTTTTTAATTTTTATTCCTTCTTCTGCGTCTCTCTCATTAGAGACGTTCACGGGCCGGTTTGGGCCGGTTCATACCGGTTCACGGTTTAATTTTTCCGGAACCGGCCCGTAATATGCACGGTTTGGCGGGCCGGGTCGGCCCGTCGGTTTGGGCCGGTTCCGGGCCTACCCGGGAAGGTTCTGGGTTGGGCCGGAAATTTGAATTTTTTTTTTTTTTGAAATATTTGATGAATAAGTAACTTAAAAGTAGTACTTTTAAATAGAAAAATGAAAAGACTTGAACTTAATTTTTTTTGACTAAGAATCAAAGAGAAATTCGAGAATGCAAAAACTAAAGAGAGAATTGAACTTTACTAAACTTTGATATTGAAGAAGTAGAGAGAATAGTGAGTGAATTGGTGAGAAATTGGCTTGGGGTGTGAGGGTATTTATAGGAAAAATTGTGTGTGTGGGGGGGGGGGGGGGG
This sequence comes from Erythranthe guttata, assembly GCF_056151865.1. Classification (NCBI taxonomy): domain Eukaryota; kingdom Viridiplantae; phylum Streptophyta; class Magnoliopsida; order Lamiales; family Phrymaceae; genus Erythranthe; species Erythranthe guttata. The sequence continues at coordinate 23,532,678 of NC_142540.1, read as the reverse complement.
GGGGGGGGGGGGGGGGGGGATTAAAAAAAAAAAGCAAATAACGGCCGGTTCACCGGGCCTGTTCACCCGGGCCGGTTCACTAGCCGTTATTTGCTTTTTTTTTTGGATTTTTTTGATTTTTTTTTTTTTTTTAAATCCGGGTGAACCGCCGGGCCGGTCCGACGGTTCACGGTTCACGGTTCACCATTTCATAGAACCGGACCCGTTCCGGGGACGACGGGCCGGTTCACCGGTCAACGGGTTGGGCCGGGTCGTCAACAGGCCGGTTCGGGCCGGTTCCGGGCCCAAAACCGGCCCATGGCCGTGTCTATCTCTCATTGGCCGATGTATTCTATTCGTGAAATGCCTTTTGAGTTTGAAAATTGCTATTTGCAGTTCATACCCAAAAAGCTTTCTCTCTCTAAAAAAATCAAAAAATTCGAATTGAAGCTAAATTCATCGAAATTTTGAGATATTTTCAACTCCTAAACGTTTTAATTGCATTGGGTATGAAATTTCGGTTTTAATTGCATGTTAAACAGTCCTAAAAATCGAATTCTAAGGCTGTTTTTTGTTCAAAATTGCGCTCTGTGAACGTCCAACCGGTTTGGGCTCCCGGTCTGGGCGTTCAGCAGTATATTTTTTTTTTTAAATTTCATTTTTACTTATTTGAATACCTCTTATATTTGTAGGATGTATAATTGGATTAAAAAACTGAAGATGGGAAAAGGAAAGGGACCTATGATTTGTCCGAGACATAATCGAAAGGTTACTAGTTCTACACGGCGTGGCGAACGGACAATGATTTTTAAACAACCACGAGCACTTGTTGATGTTGGATTGTTGATCTTTTTTATTCCGTTTTGTTGATTCAGGATTGTTAGTCTTTTTTTTTTTTTTTTTATTCAGATTTGTCAATCCAATAAAAGTACTAAGTTCGACATAATAAAGTACTAAGTTCGACATAATAAAGTACTAAGTTCGACATAATAAAATACTATAATACATTAAATCCGATAAAACTAAACTAAATCAAACACTATTTAGAATATCTCACGCTTGAAGTCTACATCGCATTGTGTTGGTTTCCCTGAAAAAAGCGTAAAAAAATTTAATAAAAAAATATCATAACACGCCCGGTTTGGGCATGGGAAGCTGTTACACACGCCCGATTTGGGCGTGGACCGGGGTTTTGCACGCCCGAAATGGGCGTGGATCGATGGTTTACACGCCCAACTTGGGCATGTAAAACAGTTTCGGGCGCCCGGGTTGGGCTTTTGCCCTTTTTGTCCAGATTTTTCGAACTAAATGACGAAATTTTTACCTCGTTGTGATGTGTATCCCGATCTTCATCCGATGAGCTCATCTGTGTCCATATATCACTTCAACAAAGATGATTTTATGCTAAATTGGTTTCTATTGTTAACGAGAGAGATTTTTTTAGAGAGAAAAAAAATTAATTTTGAACTGCAAATAGCAATTTTCAAACTCCAAAAAGTAAGTCCCGTTCTATTTATAAAAAATTGCAAAAAAACACATGACATATGCATTTAATTAAAAAATGGATATTTACTTCTTTTTTTCTTGTAAATATTTATATATCCATTTCATAAAATAAATAAAAAATTAGGGCATCTTGAATAGTGTTTCTAAACTCAATAAGTTTTCATATTTTAGAGATTTTGAAAGATAAACACCATTAGAGATCCTAGAGAGTTTCTAAAATAGAGACTGTACTTAAAGTTTCTAAATATTTTCTTGTATTTTGGGATTATATATAGAGACTCTAACCTAAAGTTACCCCACGATAAAGTAATCAAAACAATTATGAATATCAAATTTGTTGTTGAAAATAAGAAATAGAAAGAAAAAAAATTCTCTAAGTGAGACATATATTAAAAAATTAAGATAATGCAAATTAAAAATAACTATAGAAAAGTTAATGTACAAAACTAAATTAGAAATGCAGTTATAGTATGAAATAATTTATAAATTTATAAATTAATAAATGAAATTAATTTTAGAACTCTTCACTGCGGAAGACTTTTTTCTTAAAGATCTCGATTCTCTAATTGAGTCTCTAAAATGAAATTTAGAGACTCGTTTTGCTTACTACATTGAAGATGCCCTTAGTAGCAGTACTAGTACTTGTCATGGGTTTCTTTGCTCGCAACTTGCCCATAAAGATAACCACTAATAATGCATAATTTTTAATTTAGTTCTAGCTTCAATGATGACAAATACTTGTATTACAATAACACAAATTTAGAATTATTTTTACTTCCCAAAGTAATTCCTAAAAGGAAAATCGGGGACGCTGCATCCAGTGGCGTATCCAGTGTGGTCCTAGGCTGTGCAACTGCACACCCTTGATTTTGAAAAAAAAATATTCCCTATATATTTCTATATTATGTAACTGTAAATGTATAACTTGCTGTCGAGATATTGTAGCTGAACTGGTAGAGTTCTACCAACAATTTCTAAGCGGTGCAGAGTTCGGGACTTTGATGAGCCCCCATATTTTGTATTTTCAAAGTTTATTTAATTTCTAATACATATAATATTTCAAAAAATCAAAATTTCCTAATAAAACATATATTTTGCTATTTGCAACTTTAATTCCCATTCCTTTAATATTTTATTTAATCTAAATTATTCCAAAATTCTTAATTATATATATATATATATATATATATATATATATATATATATATATATATATATATATATATATATATATATATATATATATATGCTTGTTTTTTTTATTTCAAATACATATGATATTTCAATTGTTTTCGAAAATTTTGAATATGTGGGTATTTTTTAATATTTCAAAAAATCAAAATCTCCTAATAAAACATATATTTTGCTATTTGCAACTTTAATTTATTTACCATTCCTTTAATATTTTATATAATCTAAATTTTAATATTATATATTGATGATGCTAAAATATAGTTACCTAGGGTGGTGTAGAAAGTGAACTGGTAGAGCAAAGCGGATCAGTAGCTTGGCAACTTGATGATCCTGAGGTCCCTGCGAAAAGAACACACGTGAACTAAGCCGGGGGTTGATCCGGCAGAAACCCCTCCGACGCTCAAGTCAGACGTACGGATCGTAGAGAGAGGAGAGAGAATAAAACTCGAGATGGATTGCCAATAATTAGAACGTCCCTTAACAAATGAGTAAAACATCTATTTATATATCGTTGAATGGGTTGGGCTTACTTTGTTGGGCCCAAGCCTTACTTTAAAGGAGCTTGGGCTTTCGTGTAACGGACCCACTTGTATGTGATTGGGCTTTCGTGTATTGAGCCTAATTATTAGATAAATTTTAGGGCCCATTGGGCCGGCCCATTTAGGTATATATATATATATATATATATATATATATATATATATATATATATATATATATATATATATATATATATATATATATATATATATATATATATATATATATATATATATATATATATATATATATATATATATATATATATATATATATATATATATATATATATATATAATATGTGCATTATTACAATTATTTTCTAAATTTACAACTATGCGGGTATTTTTTTTTATATTTTAAAAATTCAAAATCTGCTACAAATACACATTTTGTCACTTACAACTTTAATATGCTTTCCACTCCTTAAATATTTTCACCAATTTTATGTTTAAATATTTCCTAAATTAGTCCAAAATTTGTAAAATAATCCCTTTAAATTTGAAAATATTACATATTTTTATTATTTAATGTGTATATTAAACAAAAAATTCGGGGGCGCTGTCTCCGAACCCCCATAAACTTTTACCTTTTTTACTATATTTATATAATTAGTGCTCATGATATTTTTCTTCTACATATAATTGGCAATTTCATCATTACGCCAGTTAATGTTGTTGCTTCAATACTTTCGGTTACGTATCTTTACCGAAATAGCTAATTTAATTTCTTGTAGTCACATGCCAAATGCAAATATATATACATATATGCACATGTAATATACATACACAGTTGTACTACAGCTCACTCTTTTTATATTATCCCAAAATTATTTTATTTTTAATCATTGTAACCTTCTTTTTCCCTTTCCCTCAGCTCACACATCACCACTTACTATACAAGGCAAAGATACTATTTTTCATAACACATAATTAGTTTAGTGCAATTCACATATTTGGTATAATTTGCAAGTTTGAGTATAGTTATACAATTATAGCTAATTTTTGGGGAAAAGTGGGATTTTCCTAATTTTTGAAAATTAAAATCGAATTGAAAAAATGGAATCTAATATGTATTCTAATTTTATTTCAGAAAGATTCAATATAAAATGGAATTTGCATAATTTTATAAATTCAAAATTATATTTGTTCCATAATAAAAAATATTATGATTGCAAATTGATGGGGTTCGAAAAATGGTTCCAATTTAATCTAATTGTATTCCAAAAATATTCAAATATAAGCAGAAACACAAGAAAGCTGTGTTTGGGGCGCCCCCCACCCCACACACACTCATTATCCAGCTTTTCTAACACTGTCATCTTTCGAGCAAAAACAAACTCTTTTTAATTTAAAGAGTAAATTGCATTTTCCACCTTGTACTTTTGGCTCTGTATCACTTTACCCCTTCTACTCTTGATTGCATCGATTTGTCCTATTGTACTCGAAAATATTCTCAATGTGGTCATCGCTGTTAGTTTTCGAACCATTGACCTTCACACCGTCTGATCTAATCTCAAAATTACAAAAAAAAAAACCACCCCTCCCAGTGTAAATAATTATTAAAAAAAAAAAGTGGCTGACGTCGTAGACTATGTTCTTTCGCTGTCTTGAATTTTAAATTATTTTTCTTTTTGTTTTTTTTTAATTTATTTTTTGTTGTTTTAATAATTATATAAACAGGGAGAGGTGGCGGTTTTGTAATTTCAGAGCCTAAATCAAACGGTGTTAAGGTCAAATGTCTGACAACTAACAGTCGAGAGCCACATTGACACAATTTTTCAAGTATAGGGGAGCAAATCAATACAATCGAGAGTAGAAGGGTGTAAAGTGATGCCGAGCCAAAGTACAAGGGGTCAAAGTGAAATTTACCCTTAATTTAAATTTCGTTTCTTCACAAAACAACTATCTGCTCCTGTGTACTGTGGGTCCCACCATTGCATGTGCGCCAGCTCCTTTCTCTATCCTCTCTAATTATCACTTCTTCTTTTTTTCCGTTTTCTTGCTTTTGTTTCTGTTTACAACTCATAAAAGAATCCCAGCAAAAAAGACTCTGCCTTTCTTCTCATCTTTTAACCATTTTCAGTTTCACTAAGCTTCAACAAAACAAAAAAAAAATGAAGCCCGGTTCAGGGCTAAAAACCGGATCTTTACCATCAGCGTTTCATGTTTTGCTTTTATTACTACTAGTGCCGCCATTTCCGCCGGCAAGCTCGCAGGCCACCACCACACCCGACGCCGCCGCCATGTTCGCGCTCAAGAAAAGCCTCAACCCGCCACCAGACGCCCTCTCATGGTCCGACCCGGATCCGTGCAAGTGGGCCCGGGTCCACTGCTCGGAGAACCGGGTCACCCAGATCCAAATCGGGCACCAGAATCTCCAAGGTACACTCCCCAACGAGCTCTCTTTACTCACCCAGCTCGAGCGCTTAGAGCTCCAATGGAACAATATCTCGGGCCCACTACCGAATCTCAAGGGTTTCACTTCATTACAGTACCTAATTCTCAGTAACAATCGCTTCACATTTATTCCCGATGATTTCTTCATCGGCATGTCTTCTCTACAATCCGTCGAATTCGATAACAACCCGTTTTCCGCGTGGGCGGTACCCGAATCCCTTCGAAACGCCTCCACCCTGCAGAATTTCTCGGCGAATTCGGCGAATGTCACCGGGGCATTCCCGAATTTCTTCGGCCCGGATGAATTTCCGGGCCTCACTAGTTTGCATTTAGCTTTGAACAATTTAGAGGGCGGGCTTCCGTTGTCGTTTTCCGGGTCACAAATCGAGTCTTTGTGGGTTAACGGGCAGAAGCTTAGCGGGGGAATCGATGTTCTGCAGAATATGACATTCTTGAAGGAGGTTTGGTTGCACTCGAACGGGTTTTCGGGCCCGTTGCCCGATTTCTCCGGGTTGAAGAATTTGGAGAGTTTGAGTTTAAGGGACAATTCGTTCACGGGGCCCGTTCCGGTTTCTTTGACAAATTTGGAGTCTTTGAAAGTTGTTAACTTGACTAACAACTTATTCCAAGGGCCAATGCCGAAGTTCAACGAATCCGTTTCAGTCGACATGACAAAGGACACGAATAGTTTCTGCTTACCACAACCGGGCGATTGTGATCCGAGAGTTAATACATTGCTCTCGATTATAAAATCGATGGATTATCCGAGAAAATTCGCGGAGAATTGGAAGGGGAACGACCCTTGTGCGGATTGGTTCGGTATCACTTGCAACAATGGGAATATAACAATTGTCAACTTCGAAAACATGGGTCTCGTGGGCCCCATTTCGCCCGACTTCGCTTCGCTTAAATCCCTTCAAAGATTGGTTCTTGCTAACAACAATCTCACCGGCACTATTCCGAACGAGCTCACTTCGTTACTCGGGCTTATGGAGCTCGATGTATCCAACAACAAACTCCACGGAAAAATACCTTCTTTCAGAAGTAATACAATCGTTAAAACAAACGGAAATCCGGATATCGGAAAGGAGAAACCCGATTCGAACTCGACAGGCACGTCAGCAGTGGGTCCCGCTTCGGACACGCAAAGGGATAATAACCGTAAAAAGAATCGAAATTGGATCGGGATAATCATGTTTTGTGTAGTGGGCGGTGTGTTTGTGCTGTCATTAATCGGTGTGGCTGCCTTTTGTGTTTACAAAAAGAAACAGAATCGATTCAGCAGAGTTCAAAGCCCCAACGCCATGGTGATCCATCCACGTCATTCAGGATCGGATAACGAGGGGGTGAAGGTCACAGTCGCGGGGCCCAGCGTCACTGTAGGCGGCGTCAGCGAAACCCACACCGTCACAGCCAACAATGAAGCGAACGACATCCAAATGGTCGAAGCTGGAAACATGGTCATATCGATCCAAGTCTTGAAAAGCGTGACCAACAATTTCAGCGAGGAGAATATTCTCGGGCGGGGAGGGTTCGGCACGGTGTACAAAGGCGAGCTGCACGACGGGACGAAAATCGCCGTGAAGAGAATGGAATGCGGCGTAATTGCAGGGAAAGGAACTGCAGAGTTCCAATCCGAGATCGCCGTCTTGACGAAAGTTCGACACAGGCATCTCGTTGCTCTTTTAGGGTACTGTCTTGATGGGAACGAGAAGCTGCTCGTGTACGAGTATATGCCGCAGGGGACGCTGAGTCAGCATATATTTAATTGGGCGGAAGAAGGGTTGAAGCCTTTGGAGTGGAAGACGAGGTTGACTTTGGCGTTGGATGTTGCGAGGGGTGTCGAGTATTTGCACGGGTTGGCGCACCAGAGCTTTATACATAGAGATCTCAAGCCGTCGAATATTTTATTAGGCGATGATATGAGAGCTAAGGTTGCCGATTTCGGTCTTGTGAGGCTCGCGCCCGAAGGGAAGGGCTCGATCGAGACGAGAATAGCTGGCACTTTTGGGTACCTTGCGCCCGAATACGCAGGTAATTTTGATTAATTATTTCGTCGTTTTGCCCGAAAAGGCATTGTTTAGGGGGTTGTTTGCTATAAAAAATGCATCGTAGGGGGGTTTTTGCTAATATTTATTTCACGGGGGTGTTTTAGCAATTTGATATAACATAGGGGTGCTAAAATGCAATTACAGGTAAACCTTTATAAATTAATACAGTCGGGGACTAGGAAAATTCTATTAATTTAGCGAATTATTAAATTATCGAGTTAATAATTTAACACGTTTTCAACGAGTTGGGACCGAGAGAAACTATTATTTCATTGAGGTTATTAATTTATCGAGATTCTAGTGTAACTCTTAAAAAATGAAATTCTTTTGAGTTACACATACGTACATTTTCGTACGAGCCTCTGATTTTCTTTTACGCTTGAAACAGTGACGGGGCGAGTGACGACAAAAGTCGACGTATTCAGCTTCGGAGTAATCCTAATGGAATTAATAACCGGAAGAAAAGCACTCGACGAAAGCCAACCCGAAGAGAGCATGCACCTCGTCACATGGTTCCGAAGAATGCACCTCAACAAAGAAACCTTCCGGAAGGCAATAGACCCAACCCTAGACCTAACCGAAGAAACCCTAGCAAGCATAACCACAGTCGCTGAGCTGGCGGGCCACTGCTCCGCTAGGGAGCCCTACCAGAGGCCCGACATGGGCCATGCGGTCAACGTGCTCTCCTCACTCGTGGAGCAGTGGAAACCGGTTGACCAGAGCTCGGACGATATTTACGGGATTGACCTTGAGATGTCTTTGCCGCAGGCGCTTAAGAAGTGGCAGGCGTTTGAAGGTAGGTCCCACATGGATTCTTCTTCTTCGTCTTATCTGCCGAGTTTGGATAATACTCAGACGAGTATACCCACTAGGCCGTTCGGTTTCGCTGAGTCGTTCAGTTCGGCCGATGGGAGGTGAAGAAGGTGTTAAGATGTTTTTTATACGTGGTGTTTTATTTTTTTTTTGATTTTTTTTGGACTAATTTAATTTTTGTTACATGTTCATATTCTTGTGCACTTATATCTCTTCCCTTCAATGTAACTTAGTTCAATTGGTTGGTCTTTGATTTTTGCCTTAGTCCTTTTTTTTGGGGATTTATTTTTTATTTTTTGTTGGATGTGGAGCCTATTTTTTATTTTTTTTAGTATTGAAGATTCAGAAATTTACCAAGGTTTCTCTGCCGTTCTAGTTTGTTTGTTTGTAGTGTGTGTATGTGTGCATATACTAAATTAATAATCTTGTTTAAATAATAATTTCTTACCGTCTAGACTCAATAAAAACACACTAAATTATTAGCTCAATAATTTAACATTTCGCTAAATTAATAGAATTTTGTCATCCCGAGTGTATTATAGAAGTTTAATTATATATATATATATATATATATATATATATATATATATATATATATATATATATATATATATATATATATATATATATATATATATATATATATATATATATAATATTGCGTTTTCAATACTCTTCAAACATTAGAGTAAGTGCTAAGATATATTGTTGCCCTTTGTTGTGATTGGGGAAAGAGAATTATATTCCCAACTTTAAAGTCAATAAGTTTGAGATTTGAGTTTAGGAACTCCCAAACTCATTATAAAATTATCATTAGTTACATGGAAAGGTTCATTTGAAAATGTTGGCAATTCATGGTTGTTAAAATCGTAAGTTTTACGATTCAAATCGTGCGAATCGTTTTGATTCAAACCCTTGTCGATTTGAGTCGTGGAATAAATCTTAAATTTTGAAACCACGTATGATTTATGATTGGTGAATATTATTGTGTCGGTAGGTCAACTTAGATTAAAAAAAGGGAATTATTTTGTAGACCCCCCTAATTTTCAAATTATATAGAACTAGCTACCAAGTGGATTACACTCTAGGGGAAACCCCCTTATTTCGAAAATATTTTGACATACCCCCCTGGGCCAACCTGAAGTGCCTATAATACCCTTCTAAACTCAGTTTTAAACCCTAGCCATTCACGGTCTCTCTCTTCTTCTCCCAGATTCAAAATCCCGCCTCCACAAACCTCCTACCAGCGAAATTGCTTCTCGGAGCCATAACTCTCTCTCCGGTGGTCGGAATTCGATGGTTTAACTACCGTTGGATTCCTCTCGTCGAGCTCTTTCTTTTGGTGGTGATTTCATTCAGTTTCGAGCGCTGATCTGTTTCTGCAATTTTTTTTCGTTCGAGTACGGTGGTCTTGCCGGAGCTTTTTTTTGTGTTCCACCCGTCGAAATTTAACGGGCACCCACCGTTGGATTCCTCTCGCCGGGATCTATATTTTGATAATAATTTCGTTTATTTTTATGTTTTCAGATTTATTTCTATATTTTTTTTCATTTGTGGGAGCGCGGAACCGTGAGTGGTTATTAGCGGCGTCTAGGGTTTTGGTAGGAGGCGAGGGGGGTGAGGAGTCACTGTCTGTTTGATTTAAAATCTGTAGCATTTCCCAGCAATAACCTCTCTCTATCTCTCGATCTCCTAGTGTTTGTTGATTTTTGAGTGTTTTGATGTTTTCTTCAAATTTTGTTGATTTGCACTAAAGTAATTTCTTTTTGTTTTGATTTTGCAATTGCAGCTTAATGAAGACCATTGATCCTTTCCTTGAAGGTGTCAATTTTTTTTGAAGTTACATCTGATTTGTTCAACAGACTGTATACATTACTGTACATTACTATACATTACTATAGTAACATGTAGTTACATATGCGTATATTTGTGTATTTTCGATTTGTATTTTATTGGTTCTGATGTGATTTATAATAACAATATTGAAAATTTTAAATTTTTGTTGGGGTTTTATGAGTTTATTTTGTATAAGCCAATATTCGTGTGTGTATACAATTGATCGACTAAAAGTATGGGGAAAAAACGAACATAACTATGAATTACTATAGGTACTATAGTTACATGTAGTTATTTTCAGTACTGTTAACATATTGTTTTGAAAATTAAAAAAGAAGAATTAAAAAAAAATTAAAGAAACTTTTTTTTTTTTACTTTTTAAAAAAAATTAAAAAACTAAAAAAATTAAAAAATTAAATATATATATATATATATATATATATTTAACAAACAGGTTTATAAAAAAAATCAGCGAAAATGATAAATGCAGGACCATAAATGCTGAATGCAGTTTGGCCGAAAATTGCATGTAAGGGTAGTATAGTACTTTCGATTCTCTAGGGGGTATGTCAAAGGATGATTTGGGCTTGAGTTTATTCCTATTTTATTTGGTGGCTAGGGGGTATGTAAAATAACCCCTAAAAAAAATGCTATTTCTTTCTACCTTCAAATTATCTTAATTTACCACCAAATTAAATATCTTCCTAACTTATCCATTTTTTTTTCTTTTATTCATATATATTCTGTATAAATTTATAAATTGTCCACCACCAAACTAATTAGAATATTAAAAAAAGAAAAAAAAACCCTACCATTTTCCACAATAATCTTTACCACATAGTCCCACCCTTTCCACTTTAAGTGAACGATACCTTCGTTATCGTCAGAGAAAAATACCCAAATGTCAAAAAGAACAGGAATTGGGGGCATTTTTTTTTCTACTATACTTCGGTCAATTTTTTTGAAAATTGGGGTGTTTTTTAGATTGATTTCAGAACTACAATAAAGTGTCATTTCAAATGACGTTTTATAAGCACCGTTAGATTGGGTTTGGATCAACGGCCCATCTCTCCAATGTTGTATTCTCAATCTCAATCGGACGGTCCGGAACAGATCAAAAGATCGAACGGCCCTTAAAAGGCGTCGTTTTGAATGGCGCGCTTTGACCTGTCAGACGCGACAATTCAAGTCGCGCCTTTTAAAGACCGTTCGACCCTTCTCAATCCAACGGCTGTAATTTGGGCCGAAAATAAATATATTTATCTCTTAACACATTTCACATTTCACACTTGCTCCCTTCTTCCCAACCGTAAGTTTTCTCGTCTTCTTTTTTTTGGTAATTATTATTGTTTTAATTTGTATTTTGCTAATTTATATTTTAATTGTTGTAGGTAATTTTCATTAATTCCATCAGAATACTTGTTGAGGTAAATTTTTCACTCTTTCAATTATTATTATAGTTAAATACAATTTTAATTATTAATATTATTTTGTTAGATTTTTATTAGTGGTGGATTAATGGAATTTTTGATCTAGTAAATTATCAATTATTTGGAGATAAATTATTTCTTGTATTGTTAAAATATATTTATAATTTATTCTGAAAATCAAATTTTTATTGTTGTTTTTACTTGTTATTATTAGGTTAAACTTTAACTTGTGGTGGGATTAAGAAAGAATTTTTGATTAACTTGTGTTTGTACTTAAAACCAAATATTTTAGCACAATTTTTAATTTTTAATTTGAAAATATATATATATTTTCTTAAAATCGTACAAATCGTACGAATCGAATCGTAAATCGTACAAATCGAATGCAGATCGTACGATTTTTTAAAATTTACGATTTATGCAACGATTTAAATCGAGAAAGATTCAAATCGAATCGAACCGTACGATTTGAATTGTAAATCGTATGATTTTAATAACCGTGACTAGGGTCACCACCTATATAAGTTCAGAATAAGGGGTGTCTAGCAAATTCCCCCTTTCTACTAATCGAGTTCGAAGCGATTTCATGGCTTATTAGATTTCCTCTTCAATAATATTTTTCAGGAGCTCTTTGATATAACCCCCTCAATACTTCTTTTAATAGGGAGAGACCCAAACTATTTTGCATCACTTGAGAAAAACTCACTCCTAATTTCAATCACTCATTTTTTCAATTATGTCATTTTTTTCCACTTAATCAGCACTATCCGCCCATGACCCAGCCGTGTCTTTTTATTTTTGTAATAATAATTATTATTATTATTATTATTATTATTATTATTATTATTATTATTATTATTATTATTATTATTATTATTATTATTATTATTATTATTATTATTATTATTATTATTATTATTATTATTATTATTATTATTATTATTATTATTATTATTATTATTATTATTATTATTATTATTTTAATTCAAAAAAAATCGTTTTTTTAACTTTTTTTCTCTAGCAGGTATATTAATCGACTATGAATCATATTAAATCGACAATGATGAACTATAGTCGATTAAGGAACCGACTACTAAAAATAACAAATCACAACTAAAAAAATGCAAACTCAAATATATTTTACGAAAACAAACAATATTATACAAATATTATAATTGATTTATACAGAATCAATAAACAAAAAATCCAAAAAAAATTAAAAAATTGGAGCTAATGAAGCATATTAATCGATTATGATGTGAAACATAGTCGATTAAGAATCTGCTACTAAAAATAACAAATCACAACTGCGAAAAAAATGCAAAATCAACTATATATTACAAAAAGAAAAAATATATAAATATTATAATTGATTTATACAATTGGAATCAATAAACAAAAAATCCAAAAAAAATAAAAAATTGGAGTCGATCAACCTTAATCGACTACCAGAGCATAGTCGATTAGCTTAATCGACTATTGAACATGGACATAGTCGATTAAGATTCCAGTCTGCGGAAATTTCTCTACACGCGCCGTCCTCCGCCCGATCCATCAAAAAACCGTAAATCTGCCTCCCCATCGTCACCACACCGTCGCACCTCACAATTCAACCAATCCTTAACAAGAATAAAATAAATAATTCATACAAAAAAACACAAATTAGCATTTCAATGTCCACGAAAAAAAATACCTTCATTAACAATTTCCGTTGATTCTCCTCCAACGACGAGTGTTTCCTCTTCTTTCTCAACAGCCTGTTCCTCTTCTTCTTCCTCTACACGACGTCGGGGTGGAACGGGCTGTTGAGAAAGAAGAGTGTTTGTCCTCCACACGCCGACGACGAGTGCTTCATCTTCTTTCTTTCTTCATCTTCCGGCCACGGCGGCGGCAACAACATGGAGAAGATTTGCCGTAGAAAACAGAGAAAAGAAGAAGAAAAAAGATGAGAGAAAACAAAGAAGAGAGAAAAGCTGGAAACGTGAAAACGGCGGAATGAAAAATAAAGATAAGATTAGAGTTTTGAAAAAGTATAATAGACAATTAAGAATAGTTTTGAAACTATGAAAATATCACATGAGTAAAATATTAGCTATGGGGTTTTTTCTAATTATTTTTTGGAGGAGTGTTTCCTTAACTATATTTCCTACATATGGTGTTCTCTAATTTTTCCTATTTTTAAATGACTCCAGTTAATTATCACATTGCAACAAACAACTTTTTAAATAATTTATATAATGAATTATGTCTTAAAATTCTATTTTATGGAACTACTTGTAAATAATTTAATATTGTTCCAGAAACTTTTTTTCCCGTTTGATATAAATATAAAACGTGTAAACCAAGTTATAAAAAGCGCGTGGTCATGAATCGTAAATATATAATATATAACAGATATTAAAACCCAACCCAACGCGTCGGGAAAACGTGTGATCTGAACCGTTCCTAACAACCAGGTCAGATCCAACGGTGGAGTCGGCCACCGACTACCCCACGCTGACCCGTTCGTTACCCGGTCAGCGGGTCAAACCTCAGCCAACAAAACAAATGGACTTCCATTTTTATCAAATTTTCAACGGTCAAATATTCAATTCAAACTTCAAACCCCCATTCCTACCATTTTGAACGCTTCTTCATTCCATAACTCTCTTTTCCCCCTAATTCCACACATACACACACAACACACATTTATATATATATTATTCCATGCATATATCTATATATATATATATATATATATATATATAGTCCAAGATTTTTAATATCATACTACAATACAACTTCTACCTAGTAAAAAAGAAAACCCCATAAAAAAATAATCTCTCTCCAAGACATACTTAATTACTAGATACTTTCTGATCATGACTTTCTCGTGGAGGCGGAGAATAGGCGGCCGTGGTGGAGCCGGAAAAGACGAGGCTTCTAAAGGGATCAATCAAGATAATATGGAGCTAACGATTCCGGTTCATTTCAAGTGCCCGATATCTCTCGATTTGATGAAAGATCCGGTGACTTTATCGACCGGAATAACCTACGACCGCGAGAGCATCGAGAAGTGGATCGAGGGTGGAAGGGTAATTAAAACGTGCCCCGTCACGAACCAAGTCTTGAGGAATTTGGATCAAATCCCAAATCACTCCATAAGGAAGATGATCCAAGATTGGTGCGTGGAGAACAAGTCTTGTGGGGTCGAGAGGATTCCAACTCCTCGTATTCCGATCGCACCTTATGAGGTTTCTTCGATTTGTACTAGGATCGAGGCCGCCACACGGTGCGGGGATTCTAGAAAGATCCAAGAAATTCTAATAAAGATCAGGAATTTGGCTAAGGAGAGCGAGCGTAATAAGCGGTGCATTGTGGGAAATGGGATTGGCTCTGCATTGGCCGATTCTTTCGAGTGGTTTGCTCGTTTTTCGGGCGACGACAATGCGAATGATGTTCTGAAAGAAATCTTGTCTGCGTTGACGTGGACGTTATTCCAACATCACGGACAAGAATTAGGGTTTTCCAAGTTGAAATCCGAGGTTTCTCTACGTTGCATGGTTTGGTTCCTGAAGAGCGACAACGATCTCTCGTCGAGGCAAAACGCGATTTGCGTGTTGAAAGAGCTGGTCTTATCGGATCAAGATTGTGTCGATGCACTAACGAGAATCGAGGGCATAGAAGAAACCTTGCTCCAAATTGTGAAAAACCCTATTTGCCCTAGAGCCACCAAGGCAACCCTAGTGGTGATTCACCATTTGATGACGTCGTCATCTACAAATTACAATAGTACCACAACCTCATCAAAATTTGTCCAAATGGGCCTACTTCCTCTGGTTCTCGAAATTCTAGTCGACGGCGATAAAAGCGCGTGCGAGAAGGCTTTAGGCGTGATCGACAATATCTGCAGTACGAAAGAAGGGAGAGAAAGCGCGTACGAAAACGCGCTCACGATCCCTCTACTAGTGAAAAAGATCTTGCGAGTGTCGGATAGTGCGACGGATTTCGCGATCACGAGCCTTTGGAAGCTATGTTTGGGAGAAAATGAGAATGCACTTGTGGAGGCGGTTCAACTTGGGGCTTTCCAAAAGCTATTGGTTGTTCTACAAATTGGTGGTGGTGAAAGAACTAAGGAGAAAGTGACTGATTTATTGAAATTAATGAATTTGTATAGAGATAAGTTAGATTGCTTTGATTCATCCATGGGATTCAAGTATGTTAAAAGGTCAATTTGATTTTGTATCAATTTAGGAGAGGAATTAATTTCATTTTTTTTATTTTTGTGGGTGCAGTACAGAAATATAGAAAATACAGAGAGCAATCAATATATTTATTGAATTATAAGAATTTTGTGGTATTCTTTATATTGATTGTGAAAATAATATATTTTGTTTAGATTAAAAATGTTGTAATAGTTTATGTTTTTTTGTTGAAATTATGTGACAAGGCTGTCACTTTTGACTTTGAGGAAGTTTTGTATGCATCATTATAAGTTAGGACCACATGTGAATATGATGTGTTTGTCAAAATATATGAGCTAATAAACTGGACTCCCAATCAAAAAGCAAAATTTACAAGTCCAAAAAATTGTTCTGAGAGCTCATCTTTTAATATTTGAATAAATAGAGACGAGCTATATAGCACAGACACAAAAATGGCAATATGGTAAATCAGACACGGAGAAACAGTATGTCACAAAAATGGGGATACATGAATTTGGGAGAAATATGTTAATATTAAAAGTATATAAATATTTTATATAATATGTTTAAGTTCTTATTTATATATAAATTCATTTTATATATTTCCATGCAAATATATTCAAAATAAATATTATTATCAACTATTAATTTGCAATTGATCACTAAATCATGTAAATAACTAGGAACATAACAAAAATATTTAAAAATTTGCTATTTCTTACTTTTCAGAATTTGCAAAATAACGCATAAGGTATTCAACAGGTGTCCTCGGGCAGTGGCGGATGTAGCTATGGTCTAGGGTGTGCAGTTGCACACCCTTGATTTTAGACAAGTAGTACTATTATACATAAGTTTACATCAAAGGTAATTGGTTGAGGTGGTAAAGATGGTTTTGTTGAATAATAGGTCGCGGGTTCGATACCCAACCTTCTCAAAATTTGATTTTTTTTTAAATATTAACATTTTTCAACTTTTTTCTCTTTAAATATTTCCACAATTCACCTAAAATTTGTAAATTGTAAATTTTTGGTCCACTATCTTTATAAAGTAATATTGAAATTTTTTATTCTATAATTTCGAACCCCCTTGGCAAAAATCCTGGATCCGCCACTGTCCTCGGGTGTCGGATGTTGAAACATTAAGAAGTTGAAGTTTTTGTGCTACATAGGTGACAAGTCTTGAAGTTACATATCTTGAATTACTTAAATGACATTTATTAAAATGAAATATTAACAATGATTTGGTAAAACATCCTATAATTTCCATTTTTTACATCCTCAGCCAAACAAAACTATTTATTGATTACAAGAACAAATTTTATCACACACTAATACTTTTGTGGTAAAGGTGAAAATTTACAACTCTGCACATGCTATTTTTTTCTTGTATATGGTAAAAAAGAAAGAAAGAAACTCTACAATTACTGCCTCCAAAAAAACCACCACCACTACTCACAATTAATACATCATCCCCATATCAACCTCCGCCACAAAATCCGGCAGCCTAACAGAACCACCACCACCACCACCACCATCCGCCGCCTCACTAAAACCATCCCCACACCTCGTTTGCGCCGGAGCAAGGGCAGTGCAGCAAGCATCACAAACAAACAACCTCGGCACCGCATCGGAATCCTCAATCCCACCGCACCTAGTGTGCTGCCAAATCTCACAAATATCACACGCCACCATTCTCTCCCCGTCATCATCGTGGGCCCCACACCTACACCTCACCGTCCAATTCTCATTCCCACCTTCGTACCTCAACTCCGTCTCCAAATCCAATCCACCCCCCCTCACCCTAATCTCACCCCCCGATTCAATCACCCCGAAAAGAACCTCATCTTCTTGAACCCCTTCCATCTCCAAAATCTCGGTCACCTTCAAATCCTCCATCACACAATAAGTATCCCTCATTGCATTCTCCACAGCCAATCGCAGGTCGCCCAGTGTCGCGTACAGCGGCACCACCACATACTCTCTATGCAGCAAATCACAACAAAGATCGCTATCGTTTTCATCGAACGAACTCATCGTCAGTCTACAAATGAACCTAAACGAGTCGTCATCCTCATCTCGAAAAGGCCACTCCTTCACAAAATGCTTGCTGTGAAGAACCGTTTGAACAGCCAGATTCACCGAAGAAAAATCGGAATCTTGAATCGGATATCCCAAAAGCACGTTCTTGTACAAAATGTTCACATCGACGAAAACGCATCTCCCAGGAACAGGCGCAGTAGCAATCACCTGATTAAACAGCTTTTCTTTAAAGAAACTCGAGCGGGGCTCGTAAACGTCTCTTCCACCCTCCGAATCTTGAATGGTATATTCCAGAATCTTGGTGGACCGATTCACCGACCGACGAACAACGAAATTACCGACAACCACATTGTCCATCACTTTCAAGACATGATCTATCAGCCCAGTATCTCCAATGTGAACCCGAGCCGCGTCACGAGCCTCCTGCCTCGTCATCCCAGCTTTCTTCTCCAGCAAGGCATCGACGATGACCTCAGCAACTTGCTCGAGTCTTCTTACAGGCCACCTACTGTCCAAATTAGCAACCAGGTTCGAGAACTTTCTGCACTTTGCCGAAGATTTCTCCTTTGAGGAAAGCGGGCACTTTCTCAATCCGAGCCTCGTCGGGAATTTCGACGAGCATCTTTTGATAGGGGTATTATTACTAAAGGCTACCGATTCTTTTCTTGGCCACGAAGGAAAATATGCGGCAGAACCGTTAGTGCAAGAAGCCGTCTTTGCAGTCGGGGCTTTGGGTTTTAAGGTGAGCATAAATCTGAGTAAGTCTCGAATCGTAACGAGATTTGTGTCGCTCAAACCTCTGTAATGGTGGATCAGCTGTTTGATGTATTTGCTTCCGGTATTTGCGACGTGGAAATCTTCAACTACTTGATCGAGAACAAGGGAGCTGAGAATATCCACTGCCCTTTCGTAATTATGCTCTTTCACTCCAAAGCTACCCCGGCAGAATCGATATCCCCATTTACCGAACCACGAGTGTCCATAAGCAACTCCGTAAAGCAAACGGAGGTCCGTTGCATTCTTTCTCGACAAATCTTCCACTGTAATTTGCCTACAAGACCCAATAATTAGTCAAAACCGAAACATTTTGACAATCAATTAAATATTACTAATCATCACAATATATTGATCACACTCAACATATATCTTGTAATACACAAATCAATCCGAATAATAATGCAGAAATTAGATTTCAAGATTCCAGACAATTTAGTATGATTTCACAGCCCGTTCGACATTGAATTCAGCATTATATAACTAGAGAAGAATGACACGAATTCTGCGAAATCGATGCTCAAAATATCCGTACATCACTTCGAAACTCACCCCTAATTTTTTTTATGTTTTTATTATTGGATAATACAGCAAGTCAGACGAAGTTACTAAAGTTTAATAAGGATACAAATTGACCGTAAAATAAATTCAAAGACTCCTCAAAACATATTCATTACAACAGATTCGATATCAACGTGCAGTTTATCGCAAAATCGAAATAAAAAGGGCATTGTATCGTGTCATTTATTTTTCACATACCTGGCATGAAGAGCCGTGCAGATACGGTCCCACAGATCCATGATCTCTCGACCACGGATGAAATTAGAACCGCCTTGAATCCCGTTAATGCAGATCAGATGCCCTAATCCATTGCAGTGAATCAAACCGTGCAAGAGATGCGTTTGCATATCCAAAGCACCTTCTTCGAGAGGAATATTCCATTCCTCGTTTGCCGGTATTATGAAATGATACTTCCTTTTCGACACAAAACGGTGGCTCCACCCTGTACCCATATCAGAAAACAAATGTTCCCATAAGAAGAAAAACCCTCAACTACCCAAAATCGAGAAAACAAAAAAAATAAGAATATTCACAAAAAAATCGGAATCCCAGATCGAAATTCCCCTAAAACCCGGTACAAATTTCAAATATCCATAAGTAGAAAACCCTAATTACCCAAAATCGAAAACACCACAAAAAAATTGACAAAAATCTCAAAAATTCCGAATTGAAATTCCCCCAAAACCCGGTTCAAATTTCAAATATCCATAAGTAAAAACCCTAATTACCCAAAACCGAAAACACCACAAAATCTCAAAAATTCCAAATCGAAATCCCCCCAAAACCCTGTTCAAATTTCAAATATCCAGAAGTAAAAAAAACCCTAATCACCCAAAATCGAAAAAACACCCACAAAAAAAAAATTAACAAAAATCTCAAAAAAATTCCAATTCAAAATCCCCCCCAAACCCGGTTCAAATTTCAAATATCCACAAGTAAAAAAACCCTAATCACCCAAAATCGAAAAAAAAGACCACACAAAAAAAATTGACAAAAATCTCAAAAAAAAAAATTCCAAATCGAAATTCCCCCAAAACCCAGTTCAATTCTCAACAAAACAAACCAAAAGAAACGGGTGATCGTAATTTTCATTACAAAAAAACTCACCAGCGCAGCGGCAGTAATCGCAGAAGGGGGTGGCGGAATGCTTGACGTTTTCTTCAATGGTGTACAGCGGGAGCACGGTTCCTCTATCCTCGTACACCAGAAAAGTGCACCAAATCGGCATGCCCACCAGATCGTAACCCTCGGGCTCGGCGCACTGCTGAATAAACTGCCGCACGTTGTCCCGAAACGCGCCGGCGAATGTGACGGGGAATCCGGGCTCGGCGAACGTGTGGAATCCGTAAAACCTAGTTCCGTTCCTCTTCGAGTGAGATTCTGGAATTGAATTCGCCATTTTCGTATCTGTTTATTTCGATTCAAGATTTAATCATCTGAGATTAGAAGATGGATTTATGGTTTTTTTAGGGTTTTACAGTTATTAAGTTGGAATTTGGGTGCAAAAATAAAACCTTCTCGCAATTTCAAATATCAGTTGGATTTAACTGCATCGCGCGCTTGATTTCCATGGTGGGGGCTGTTTGGCTTTTGACGAAATTGCCATTCCTCATTGATTTTCATCTTTATAATTTGGAGGGTAAATTACAAACACCCCTGAGGTATGGTTAAATTACAAAAACTCCCCTCTTGTTTGGATAATTACATTCACTCCCTCAACTATTTTTTCTTGGGTTAATTGCAAATACCACCCTGTGTAATCTCTAATTGCCAAATACCCCTGTCAAAAAACAATTCACTCATGCCCCTGTGTTAACAAAGTCAATGCATTAAGACCCCTGGAGGCAAATCGTGTGCCTCACTCGCCGGTTGTGCGATTATTCACGCTATTTTTTGGAAGGAAATGGCATAAATACCCCTTCATAAAGAAAGAAAAAAACAGATTGGTGTAATTATAAATAACCTAAATTTATAGGACTAAATTGTAATTTTCAAAGTTCACACCTTCTTCCCCAAAGTTCACCGCCGCCGTCTGGCCCCACCGACACCCACCCACTCCTTCAACACCGCCACCGTCTTGCATCACCGCCGCCCACCCCTCCTTCAAATTCCTCTTCCTCGACACCGCCTAGTTCCTCCGCCACACCTTACCCCAACCCCCTGCAACTTTGTTGCGTCTGCCATGGATGTCACCTCCATGGCAGCACACTCCCCCTTCCATCATCGGCCAATCATCATAGGCTACTCCGAGCAGCGACTCTACCTCACCGGAGATTGAAGAAGAAGGTTGTGGTGGTGCAGGAAGGAGCCGTGATTTTTTTTTTTTCTTTTGATTAATTTTGTTCATATAATTATTTTAATATAAAATGTAAAATACAACATTGCAACACATATAAAAACTTTTAATATTACAATATATTTTAATTCTTGTTTATATAATTTTTACTTTTTGTAATTACAAAATAATTTTATTTTATATAAAATTAGATAATTATATAATATAAAATTTGGTGTAATTAGAATCAATTATCATGGACTAATTGCTGAAAAAATCCTAGGACATTTCAGTCTTTTTACATTTAGTCAAAGTCTAAAATTAAAAAAGGTGCAGTGTGCTTCGAAAATGTTAACACAAGGGGGTATAAGAGAGTTTTTTTTACAGGGGGTATTTGGCAATTATAGATTACACAGGGGTGGTATTTGCAATTAACTCATTTTTTCTTACACCTCCACCCTTATGGTGCCAAATTCAACATAATCATCTAGATGATGTAAAATGTGCTTTAGTTGTACTCGTTTTGTGTAAAACTACAGTTTCTGATGCACCACAATCTGATATATACAAGCCAAAAAACACATATTATGATCATCTTGCTTCAAAACGTAGAGTTCCAATAAGATAAAACGGGTACAAATTAAAGTGATAATATTCTATATAATCTCGAAGATTCCACTAAATTTGATGAGTTGAGGGGGTGGTTGTAATTATCCAAACAAGAGGTTCGTAATTTGACCATACCTTAGGGGGTGGTTGTAATTTACCCTAATTTGGAAGATGAAATCTGGGCCGTCTGTGATCGACAATATAATTTTTTATACCCAAATTACAGTTAAACATGTTTAAATTAATACAGTCGTGGCTAACAAAATTTTATTACTTTGACAAAGATAGTAAATTATCGAATTAATAAACTAATGTGTTTTTAGTGAGTCGGGAATCGGGATCAGAATTAATTATTATTTAAACGAGGTTATTAATTTATCAAAGGTCTATTGTAAATGGTTTTTGATAATTATTATTTCAATATATTTTGTTTTGGATCATTTTGAATAATAAGAAACTAAATAGTTCTGAAAATCTTATATATAAAATGAATAAAATTTTCGCATCTAGAATAACCCTAATATTATTTTTGTAATTATTTTAATTTTAGTTTTTTTCTATACTAATTGTGTTTCTTTTTTTTCCCTACTAATATTCTAATTATTTTTAATTATTGCTTATCTCAATGGTTTTTCACTTTCTTTATAAATCCATTTTATTTGTTAATGGCATCTTTATAAAAAAAAAATATAATCTTTACTTATTAATTTTTTTTATTTACTTAACGATTAATTTCATATTATGACAATTAAGTTTATACATCTTGTTGTCGATTGAGTTTGCATTATCAGATTTATATGATGTTGTTAATGTAAATATCACTAATAAATTTTATTACAATATGTAATATATTTCATTATTATTTGTTGTAGCCATGTATTAAATTAGTTTATTTTTTTAATTTTAAAATGCGATACCATTCATTGCACGGGGAATTTTATTACTTGGTTAATTTTTATAAATCAAATAATACCAATATAACCCATTTTGCTAACATGGATTGTGTCAAAAATTCAACAAACGAAAATCAAACCTTAACTGAGGGGATCACTCCCTCCGAAATTTGGCACGCTCTCAAATGAATTGGCCCCGATAAAGCCCCTGAACCCGATGCGCTCAATGCCCATTTTTTCCAGAATTATTGGAACATTGTCTCCCTAACTTCATCAATGAGACAAGAATTATTCTCATCCCAAAAAATCTTAATTAACCACTTTCGGCCCATAAGCTTATGCAATGTTGTTTATAAAATCATCTCTAATATCCTTGCAAATCGTATTAGGCCCCTCCTTAATAATCTCATCACTCCTTTCCAAAATGCCTTCATCCCCAAGAGAATGATTAGTGATAACATTGTGATGGCTCACGAGATTCTCCACAATATGAAAAGAAATAAATCAAAACATGGGCTTATGGCTTTAAAAATTGATTTAGAAAAAGCTTACGACAAACTGGAATGGAACTTTATTCGTATGGCTCTTGCAAACGATAATTTCCCCCCCGCCCCCTCTAATGATTAAATGGATTATGCTATGTATTGAATCTGTATCTTTTTCCATTAATATTAACGGCCATAATTCTACTATATGGAAACCCCAAAGAGGTATTCGACAAGGAGACCCGATCTCCCCATACATTTTTATTCTGTGCTTAAACTTTCTCTCTTATGCCGGCCGAAGGACCCTTATTAATCATGTGCTCAACACGCTGCCCACTTACCATATGCAAACCTTCAAAATTCCTACTATAACCATTAACAAAATAAACTCCATAAACAAAAGATTTTTGTGGAATGCCGGTCCTAACTCAAACAAAAAAAGCCCCATCAAATGGCGCAGACAATCTGTCAACCAAAAAATAAAGGTGGCTTATAACCTTAAATTAAGCTGGAGATTAATGACTGAATCATCTTCTATATGGGCAAAACTTATGAAAGGAAAATATTACCCGAATACATATATTCTCCATAGCATTTTATGGAAAAATATCTATAAAACAATCCCTTTTCTTAAAAAATGTTGCTTTTGGATCACAAACAACGGAAAAAATGTAAATGTGTGGTTCGACAAATGGATTGACAATTTTACTATTGCAGAATATATCACAGATATTCCCAGGGAACTATACCATATGAAAGTATATATCCGAGCTAACCAACCCTCACACCAATACATGGAACCTCCAACCAATTGCGAATAATCTACCCTCATTTATCCTTAACAAGATATATGCCATTCCGATCCCACTTTATCCGAAAAGGGACTCGTTTAGATGGGCCCATGATATAAATGGTGTCTTAACCGAGCCATCTCTCCCTTGGAAATGCATTTGGAATCTCAATACTCCCCATCGAGTTAAATTATTCACCTGGCAACTCGCGCATAATTGCTTACCTAATGCGAATTTCCTATTCCAACGAAAAGTTATTGCTTCGAATGCATGCCCTCTTTGTAAAGAAAGCCCGGAAACCAACTCCCACCTTTTCCTAAAATGCTCGGCCTTTCGATTCATCATTAATCGGCTTCCGATCGGAACCGTTAATGAGGATATAATTTTTTGTATTTTACTCAACCAAGCTAATAAAAATTCCTTAACATCAAACTTCCTAGCAACGATTTTTTGATTAATGTGGACGGCTAGGAATAACTTCATATTTAAAAATACTAATATAAATCAACATACAATATGGAAAAACGTCAATCAATATATACACAATAATAAAAAGAATGCCAAGGACACCCAAACCCTAACCCTTAAATGGACTACCCCACCAAAAGGATGGTTTAAACTAAACATTGACGGATCAGCCTTATCGAATCCGGGTATTGCAGGAATTGGTGGAGTTATTCGTGACCATTTGGGTAATTTTATTTGAGCTTTTTCGAAAAATATTGGAATTGCATCTAATAACAAAGCCGAAGCATGGGCTCTTTGCATGGGTTTAAGGATTGCTGTGGATATTGATATAAGAAACCTTATTATCGAAACTAACTCGTGTTTTCTTATGTCTTGTATTAACAGGAAGGAAGCTCCTCCCAACTCCCCCCAAACCCTTCTCGAGGACTCATGGGGGACGTTGACTAGGTTCGACCATGCTCGTATGGTGTTTTCCTACAGGGAATTGAATAGTGTGGCGGATCTTTTGGCCAAACGAGGAAATACCATGCAACCGAATGAATTGTTGCATTTTGAAACTTGCCCTGAATTTATTCAGGATATTTTGTATAAAGACTTATCCTCTGTGTTTTTCCGTTGTACTACAAAACCCTATAACCGTACTATCATTTTGACTATGTAATCTATATGTTATGTTTTTCTGTTCAAAAAAGAAAAAAAAAGTGCTAACAAGAAAGACCAAGACATATAATCACATATAAAATAACTTCATCAGACATATTGGATCGTAATTAATAATTTCTAAGAAAATCTAAAAGTATTTCGAAAGCGAAAAAAAATTTCCGATTCCATTTCAACAAAAGTAGGAAAGAATCAGAAATAAAAAATTTTAACGAAAAAATCTGTTCAAAAATCGTACGACTTTTTTCTAGGTCAAAACTATCTGAACTTAGAAAAAACTATTTTTTTAATCATCTATAACATAAAATAAATAATAATATTCATACTATTAATGTAGTTTTAGAAAAAGAATTGGCATTTACGAGGAGGTATTCGAAAATGAAAATTGAATCGGAAATCAAGATGTGTTCGGATTACCGTTAAGCTACGAGCTCAATAAAATGATCTTTAGTGGTTTGGACCAGTCTTTATAAATTGGCAGCCCAATTCAAGGAATCGAGCACAAAGCAACTTAAGCCAACTATCGAGGTTAAACCCTATCTTGACCGTCCATTTTGTGTGAGTGATCATGGACGTTCATTTCTTCTGTTTTTATTCTCTCTCAAACCCTAGTAACTCATTTCAGTTGCGCCATTTCTCTCTCCTATTGTCCCCTTCTCTCTCTATAATATTTCGTCACCCATTGTCGTTTTCCGGCGACACCGTCGCAGGTCTTGCCGGCCATTGGGTGTCCTTGTCGGTCGCTGCACATTTAATGTTGCAGACGTTGAAAATTCGTGTATAAATATTACAGTGAGAGAGAGAGAGAGAGAGAGAGAGAGAGAGAGAGAGAGAGAGAGAGAGAGAGAGAGAGAGAGAGAGAGAGAGAGAGAGAGAGAGAGAGAGAGAGAGAGAGAGAGAGAGAGAGAGAGAGAGAGAGAGAGAGAGAGAGAGATATGTGACTTTAGCTTTTATTCCGACCGAGTGTTTTCACTTTCAATACTCTTCTGTGAGTGATTGAAGATCTCTGGGTGAGGAAAACTGGGGTTTGTGCTGAGTGGAGAGGGTGAGTTGTGACAGAGTTGACTGTGCATGTGTTAGTGAGTCAACTCAGTGAGAGTTCTGGGTAGATCTAGGGTTTTGGGTGGTTGTAGCTTGGTGTTTGTTTCCGTTTTGGAGTTGCCACCAAAACTTGGATCTTCTAGATTGAATACTGGAAAAGGGAACTGAGCCGTATTATGATACATGCAGCTGTTTGCTTGAGCTATTTTACATTTTATCTCTTTCCCCCTTTCTATTTGAATCGATTCATAG
This sequence comes from Erythranthe guttata, assembly GCF_056151865.1. Taxonomy (NCBI): domain Eukaryota; kingdom Viridiplantae; phylum Streptophyta; class Magnoliopsida; order Lamiales; family Phrymaceae; genus Erythranthe; species Erythranthe guttata. Next base: position 23,505,898 of record NC_142540.1, on the reverse strand, counting down.
ACGACGAACTTCCATACGACCAAACCAGTAGTCAAATATTGTCCAATCCAAATACAACCCAAGCCTTTCACATAGGATCGGAATATAAATCGGAGCAAGACATTGTGGCTAGAACTAAAAGTAAGCAAGATATTCCCAATTTTATTAGGTCCAACAATTGTATAAATAGATGGGGAAGTGCAATACACAACGCACCAATTTGTGAAATTAAGGATCGATAAGAGTAACTCCAATGGAGTTATTAGACGTAGTATCAAAACCTTTAACTACCACTTACATATTAAAAAAAATAGCAAGTTTAACTCCAACAGAGTTATTAATAATAACGGGTTGTATTTTGATATTTTCAGGATGTAAAATTATATCATGCATAAAAAAATTGTCAAATGTGAGTTACGAATTTAACTATCTCATTGTCCATTTAAAAACTAACATGTGGCAATTAGATATGTAAACTAATTTAATTATTTTTAATTAAGAACCATTTGATACCTATGTTAGAGCAAATACATTTAGTCATATTAAATAAAATATTAAATATCAAATAAACGTTGACTAATTGTCAAGAAAAAATCGTATAATCATGGTTTAATTAGATTTTTTCATGTTAAATAGGACAATATTACTTTTCAGTTTTCACTTTCAGCAGTATAGATAGCTTCGTATAGTCATGATTTGGGTTAATTGCAGATACCACTCCTGTGTTATCTCTAATTGTTAAATACCCCGTCAAAAAAATCACCAACACCACCCCCCCCCCCCCCCCCCCCCGGTGTTAACAAATTCGAAGCTCACTGCACCCACCGTGCTTTTAGGGGTTGACTGCAAGTGAAATGACAAAGATACCTTAGGATTTTTTTCACCAATTAGTAAAGTATATTTGATTTACAAATATTGTATGTATTCCTATTTTTAATTTTTTTAAACTTTGTAATTAATTTAATTACGCAAAATTTTATAACATAATTAATTTTAATTTTAATTTTAATTTTAATTTTAATTTTATAAGCATTATTTTTTATTTAATTTGTGATATTAAAAGTTTTTATATATTTTTAATTTTATTTTTTTTACATTTAAATTACATAAAGAAGGAAGGTGGCGGCGACAACGACAATGCAAAGCAGGATAAAAGTTTTTTAACCATCTTCACCCATACACAACTCTCTATGTCACTAAAAATTGGTGGTTCCTAACGACGGGCATGGCCGGCCCTGGGATGGGGCGAGCAGGGCCCAATTTCATTAGGGCCCAAATTTTCAATTTTTTAATATATATATTATTTATTTTTATGTGCAAAAATCATTTTATAGTTTAAAAAAATTATTTTTCTAGTTTTTTTAATAAAAAGAATTCTACACTTTTATTCCTTTTTATTTATTTTTTATTTTTTTATAAATTTATTTTAAAAATAAATTTGAAATTTAATGTTTTTTTTATTCTATCATTTGCTTTACATAGAAGTGTTTTATCTAGACATTAATAATTTCAAACTTCTATTTACGAGGTTTGTATTAATAAATGATTTAATTATATTATTTTATTAAGCTTAAGATGTGGAAAAAAATTCGGACGTCGCCCCCGAACTATCGAACAATTATATTCTCACCTCGGGCCCCCGAATACGCCGGACCGGCCCTGGCGACGGCGGTGTCGTGGGAGAGAAATTTGAAGGAGTGGGTGGCGGTGGTGCGAGACGTCGACGATGGCCAGCGAACTAGAACGAGGAAGAGGACGTGATAACTCTTCTTTTCTCCTTCTCTGTTTATAATTTTTCTGCAAATTTAGAAATTACAACTTGAAATTACAATTTGGTCCTTAAAATGTAGGTTATTCATAATTTAATCAGTCAGATTTTTTTTTTAATTCATAAAGGGGTATTTATGACATTTCACCATAAAATACCATAAAAAATCGCACAACCCGCGAGTGAGTGACATAATTTGCCTCGAGCGTTCTCGATGCCTTGACTTTGTTAACACTGGGGGTGTTGGTATTTCACTTTGCTTTCACGTTTTTGTACTGCATCATTTATATAAGTGTGTTTTGCAAAAACTACCCATATGTAATCTCTAATTGCTAAAAATATTATTGTTTTAGAAAAATTAGCAAGATCGCCCCTATGAATAGTCAAAGCCAAAAAAAAAAACCTAACTTATTGCGTAATGTACTCGCGAATTATGAAGGTAAAAGTGCGTGTTTTGACTTGAAAAGTGAAGAATGCCCCCTGAATCTTTTTTCCTTTGTTGTTCTTATATTAATATTTATATTCTAAGGGTAATCTGGTCATTTAACATTAGTCAACAATAAATTTCGAAATAAGGACCAGTGTGCTTTTAAAGCACAACACACAGAGGGCGCAACTTCTTGCTAATTCTTTTTACACAAGGAATTTTTCAGCTATTAAAAATAACACACATGGGTCTATGCTATTGGCTCTTTATATAATCAAAAATTAGTACAACCTCGTCACACAAACAAAGAAATTAAAACACTCATAAAAACACAAACAACACCGAAAAAAAATGCATAAATTAAAAAGGTAATAATCCGATAGGATTATCTTGCCTCCCCCTTCCTTCCTCGAATGCAAGATTGAAACATCAAACCCCCCCAAAATAATAATACAATTATTAGTGCTATATACTTTATAAGTGGTGACCAAGAAAATTCTCATCTCTAAGCTCCACTAACAATGTGGTCTTTATTTCGACCCTTTTTTTCCCTCCTAAAGTCAAATTTTGGTAGCCCAATGGACACTCATAAGACAAAATGAAAAGTAGACCATATTTTTCTTTTTCAAAATCTTGGTGAGCAAGTATACAAATTTTACAAGTGTTTGGATCACTATATATGCAAGTTCATCCTCTCTTCTCCATTCATATGTGTTACTAGTATAAGCACAATTTTAGAGCCATGAATATTGAAAAACAATCTCGATTTAGTGTTTCTTCAATTCCGTTATTAGGTTGCATTTGGGAGACTCTAGCACATATATTTTCGGGTGGAGACGAAAGTGCGTTGGGCGACAAGGAGAAAAACGACACTGCAGTTGCTAGTAACGTTGCCGCTCAAAAGCATTTCAAGCAACCTCAACATGTTAAGGGAGCTTGACAAGTTTTAGAGTTCTTTTCCTTTCTTTGTTTTTTTATTATGAGGTCAAGAAGTAAAGTTAACTTGTGACTTATAAGCCTACTATATATATGGTTGAGAATAATATTTATGTTGTATTTAGTTCATATTAGTCACAAGTGGTCGGATTATGGATCTGTTGGATCTGTTTCTATATTTTGTTATGCAGTTTTGCTGGTCTATGAGAGGCTACACATGGTGTACACATGGGTGATTTTGAATTATATCTCAAGGGTTGGGTATGGGTCGGGTCGAGTAATTATCGATCAATTACCTGCCCGACCCGACCACTCGATTTTGCTGAAAATTTAAAATCATTTCCGATCCGACCATTATGGGTTGGGTAATGGTTGCAACCGACTTTGTTGGATAAACAATAGGTGGTTGGTTATTATTATCGACCATCTATTTATTGTTTTTTTTAGAATAATAAGATATTTTTAAAGGTTTTTTTCAAAAGATATTAAATATTTTGGAAAAACTCATGTTACTAAAAATCTTAACTTTAAAATTAAGAGTTTTTTTTTTTTTTTTTGTTTATTATTATTATTATTAAATTTCTACGATAAGCAAAAAATATAATAAAAAGTTTGAAATAAGAATTATAAATTAGAAATAGTACGGGGAAATTTATAAATTTGTGTTTTTGAGTTTTTACCTCTTTTATATATTATTTTAACATTAAAAAAATAAGAATTACAATTTAATATTTATAATAGAAAAATTATTTAAAAAGTTGGTTGACCAATATTACCGGACCAACCGACTTTTGAGTAAACTGAAAACCACCGATTGACCCATTTATATATGGATCGGTTAAAATTATCAGCCGAAAAAAGCGGATCGAAAGTGGATCGGTTAGCCGATAAAACCGATTCATGCCCCCTACATATATCTATATAACTAACTACCAACTAGGTACACATATACATGAGGGTATGCATTATTATGTGTAGATCAATTTTTCGAAATCACCGGGTAATTCACTAGATGTAACAACTACAAAACCAGTTTTTTAGGTGGGTCTTGTTAATTTTCTCTTGGTGTTTTGCCGGATTTTTTCACAGCAAGATATTTCTAACTTTCAAGGAAAATAATTATTTCTTTGATATTTCAATTAAGAAAACTTTTCACTTATTTTTTTCTTCCTTACAATAGAAAGAAAAAAAAAAAACATATGGTATTTTATTGTTTATGTGTTATCTTTTTCATCTCTTTAGGTTTTTACTCTACTCCGAGTAAAGATCCACTCGATTTTAATTTGCAGTTTTGCACATATAGGACAAATTTTCCCATCACCATTTCTTTTTATTATGAATTTTTTGAGTAACAAACAAAAAATGTCGCGAAAACTACCGTTTCTAATTTCAATTTATGTCGCATAAATTCTCATTCAGGAACTAATATTTTTGGAAATTTCTAAAATCATTTGTGTTTGAAAAAATAATGATAGAATTTTATTTGTATTACTTAAAAAGTATCAATATAACTCCAAATTAAAGATAATAAATATTATATTATTTTTATGTGGAGATATGTTTCTCATAATTGATTTAATTAAATTTTGGGCTAATTGAATTTTGCACCTCCAACCTCCACACACACACACACACACACACAAGAACACTGAGTGAAAAGCATATATTGACGATCTGCAACCTAAAATTTTAGAATTTGCGAAATCCACCCACAAATTATATATCTGAAAAAAAAATACACCTTGTAGTTTTCGACCATTATGAAACTCCTGTACACGTTTTAACACACTCATATGTTTATTTGTTTGATTGTATTTATCCAAAAATCGTTAAAACAACCAATTAATTTATACCAATTTAAAATAATTCAGATTATAATACTTTATTTGATGTTTAATTAATTAACTTATCAAGTATTATATATATAGTATAAAAAAATCTCATTTTTCTTTCTCGTTTCGGGTTTCTCGAACTCTAGACCGGCTCTACTCACTGTTTATTCAAGTGTTATAACCAATGTTGTCAGAACCGGACCGACTATAGAACCGGACGATTATTTGAGTCATGGGTTTATAGGGTCGAACTGGTTCAACTGGGTTTTTGATTTTTTGTAATATGCCATTATTTTATTAATTTTAATATTTTAAAAATATTATTTTCTTTATATTTTTAATCTCCCACTTATTATTTTCACTTTATCTACTTCACCTCACTTTTTACTATATTTTATTGCTTATACTCTATATTTTTCCATTTGTTATTCTTCAAATCCGGCAATCGGCCACCCCTATTCGATTTCCCATGATCATATCCGACAATTCTTCGACGAATCATGACTAGATCCGGCCACCCACTACTAAGTCCATGAATGTTCGCTCAATCTAGCCACAAATAACCAACCCAACGGTGATTCGAGACGTTTTGGCCGAAAATGGGGTTCCTTGACTGACTCGTCGGTTCTCGGATTTTACCGGTCGAACCGGATTTTGGTCATTTGACCCGGTTTTCAATTTTTCCGGTTTCAGATGTCAGACCGGGTCATGGTCGAACCGGTCCGGCCGGCCGGTTCGGTCCGGTTCTAACAACATTGGTTATAACTTATTTCATATTCAAATATGCATATACAATTATAGTTTTAGTAATTTTGAATAAAATACAAAACTGCCTTAAAAAAAATGAGAAGTGCTATTTTCACCCTCAAAATATCTTATTTCACCACCAAATTAAATATATTTTCAATTTTACCCTTTTCTTCTTCTTTCACCTATATTCTTTACAAATTTATAAACCATGCATCTACCACTAAACTAATTAAAATATTTATAAAAAAAATCCCACATTTTTCACTGGAAATCTTGCCCTATCCAGCTTAAGTGAATAATACTTTTGTGAGAGAAAAACATTTCCGAAGGTCAAAAAGAGTGGGAATTCACGTTTTTTGAGAAATAAATTAAGATTGCTTGTATGGAAGGTGCTGAACTTCTTCCAGAATTGTCCAATTTGGATTAATATAATTTCGTTTCCTTAAAAAAAATTACATAATATGTTGGTCATCTGATATGGAAGTTTAAATATCTTGTAATAAATATTTCATTGAAAAAAGTAATTAAAAAATTAATAAAACATAAATAAAATAGAAATAACGTAGAACACATGAGGATTATGTGAATATAAGCAAGGGTGGTGAATTATAAATTTGAGGGGTATTTATGATATTTTATAATCTTTGGTGGTGAATTGAGATAATTTGATGTGGAAATAGCACCACTCAAAAAAATGAAACTCATTTATTGTAATTTCGGAAAACATAAAATTTAATTAAATTTATGGCTTAACGGGTTATGTTCACTTAATTTGAAAAAAGGGTCTAAGTCGGTATCGGGTTAACCCGACAACCCGTATCCACTTGCAAATCGACCGACCTTTCCTTTTTCCTCCATTAAAGAGAAACTCGGATAAATCCACACAACTCCGAAAGCAAAGACGGTGAACACAGTAAAATGGGACTGGGTCAACTCGCTTCACGAGCCCTCATCCGATCCGCCCGGCTCGCCACCGCCAAACCCTCCCACCTCCTCCGCCGGACCATCGTTTCCACGCCGGAGCTCCACAACGCCGAAGCCGCTGCCGCGGCGGCACAACCGGAAGTAGATCTTCCAAAGAGGAACCCCGTCGCCGGTGCCCGGGTCCACTTCCCCAACCCGGACGACGCCATCGAGGTGTTTGTCGATGGGTATCCGGTCAAAATCCCCAAGGGAATGACGGTGCTGCAGGCTTGCGAGATCGCCGGCGTCGATATCCCGAGATTCTGTTATCATGACCGCCTTTCCATCGCCGGAAACTGCCGCATGTGCCTCGTGGAGGTCGAGAAATCGCCCAAGCCGGTGGCCTCCTGCGCCATGCCTGCACTACCTGGTAGGCTTCTTATTCTTAGGTTTAGTTTGGGATTGTAGGATTTTTTTTACATTTGCTTGATTGGTGGTATTGGATTTGGGGATTTTTTTTGTTTGTTCTATATAATTGGAACTGCTTGTGATCAAATTAAGGGTTTAAACTTTAAAGCTTTGTGGCGTGAATATGACGCAATAAGATTAAGCTTTGATTAGTTTTTTATTATGTGAAGGAATCATAAGCTAGCTAATGTCGATGTTTTTGTGATTGATCAGGTTTTAATTTTTGTAGATTTATGTGGATACTGAGTGCTTAGGTTTAGTGCTTTCTGTTACTTTTACGAGGAAAGACTGTTTTTTTATGAAGTGATTGGTCTTGGTAAGCCATTTTTAACTGAGATATATTTGGAGTAAGGTTATTTTATTACTTTTTTGTAGTTAGGATAGGTGATAATTTGTTTCGACGAGGAGGGAAAAGGTAGATATATTATATGTTACAGTTCCAGCATTCTTCCTTATTTTGATATCTCCAGTTTCTGAATTTAAGTAAATTTGGTTGTTATCCATAGCAATGATCAAATGCGTGTTGAACTTTTGTAGAGAAATATATACGGCTTAGGATTTGTGTTCTTCTATCAATCAAGTTTTTTTCACAGATTACTGGAGTAGGAACTTCCAAGAGTTAGGATCTTAATCCATTTTGAAATCACCGATGAAAAGTGACTTTTCTGTGTGGTTTCTTGTTATCACTATATGCCCTGGCATTGTAGGTATCCAAGAATTACGTACACCCCCTTGTTGGTGGGAATATGTTTCTTTTGGGGTTGTGCAAAAATATATTTAGGTTGCACTGAAGAAATTTCATGGAGCTGGATTGTGAATTGCGTCAGTTCTGTTCCGTGGTAACTATGATTTGTTCGTTGACTATACCTTTAGTTCTAGACTTGACCTTAAGGTACTTATTGCTTGTTGTATCTCCCAATTGTGGTGGTATGCATGCAAGTTAACTGAAAATAAGGGTGCTTGGCAGTTCAAGTTCTTTGTAGCACTAATCGCAAATCATTTAAATTTCAGGGTTCTGCTGTTTCTTTTGTAAGTTTTATTTTTTCGGGCTAGATTTATCGTATCTATATCATGTATTCCATAGAAGCATTCTGTAAGCTAAGAGCTCTATCCATTAGCTAATGTGTGAAACTATAGACTGCAGCATTTTCCTGATATATGACATTAGTTTCAAGTGCTCAATTTAGTGTGTGCTTTATGTGCTCTGAGCCTCTGTTTTTCATGGAATTCAGTTTTTCGTGTGATTTATTTTTTTATCTCCCATGGTGTCGCAAGAAAAGTGATATGTTTTCTGTTTGGAATTTCTGTTTTATTTTGTTGGTTCTCCTCATAAATTTGGATATAACCATTAACAAAGTTTACCTAATTGCTGTATGCACATTTTTCCAAGGTTATTCTTTCTTTTGACTCTTGCTGAATTTCTCCTTAACCCGACTGTAGGAATGAAAATTAAAACTGATACACCTATTGCAAAGAAGGCAAGAGAAGGGGTTATGGAATTTCTTTTGATGAATCATCCACTCGACTGCCCAATTTGTGATCAGGGGGGAGAGTGTGATCTCCAGGATCAATCTATGGCTTTTGGTTCTGATCGAGGTCGTTTTACTGAGATGAAGCGATCAGTGGTTGATAAGAACCTTGGACCTTTGGTCAAGACGGTAATGACTCGATGTATTCAGTGCACAAGGTACAAATCTATTATTTTGTGCTTGCAATTTATTTTAGATTAAAAATTTAAGATGCAGATTTCTATATGAACTGGTTGCAAAATGTCGGCGTGCAGTTTATAAGTATGGTGTGAGAATTGTATATTTTATCATCACCTAAAAAAATTATACCTAAATATTGGCAAGAGTAACACCTCATTCTAACCAGGCTAAAGATGTACATGCAAGTGCTTAGTTGATGTTCCTTTCGTCAATTTTGCATGTTCTGGTTAAGTTTCTCAATTAAAATCTTGGCTATCAGTGTGTCATGTTACCTTACTATAGCTGTTATCTTTGTGACGACTATTACTTTCAAGTTTCCATATAGGTGCAAGTTCTTGAGTGCTTTTCCTCTTATCATATTTATTAGTAAAATGTAGGATCCTGCAAGACACATAGCTGATCCGTGTTTTTTCTGGTCAAATTTTGCGATGGAACTGTTGGCTATTAGGGTTGTGATTCCTGATATCTTTGTGTCTGTAGCTACTTTGTACATCTGTTTAAATAAAGGCATAACTGCCCATAAGTAATTTTGAATTGAAGATCTTGTCATGAGGGTCCGGGAAATAGTTGTTCAAAATATTGTTCTCACAGCTCTAATTTTAAAGAATAATTCTTCTATTTATACTTGATATCTCATATGTGGGAAATATCTCTTATACATTAATTGGTTGACTGGCAATGTCTCCGGTCGAGAAAATAAAAGGACTATATTTATAATCAAATAGTTCTCAGATTACCAAGTGTAGTGAAAGTAGTGTCCTTGCTGTTTTATGTATTATCATCTTTGGCTTCTTCCTGCTCTATTAGCTGGTGCGTCGTGATTTTGGAGTAACTTCGAACAAATAATATGTATGGACTTAGAATTAGTATCTTTAGATTGGACCATATTTTGATATGGAATTGGCCATCAAATAGGTGTGTACGGTTTGCGTCAGAAATTGCCGGTGTTCAAGATCTTGGGGTTTTGGGTCGTGGCAGCGGAGAAGAAATTGGAACTTATGTTGAGAGACTTATGACAAGTGAATTGTCGGGGAATGTCATTGATATTTGTCCTGTAGGAGCTCTAACCTCAAAACCTTTTGCCTTTAAAGCCCGTAATTGGGAGCTCAAGGGTACTGAGAGCATTGATGTCACAGATGCAGTTGGTTCGAATATCCGCATTGATAGTAGAGGTCCTGAAGTCATGCGCATTCTGCCACGATTGAATGAGGTATTCTTTGCTCTCGTGTGTGATGAATAATATTATTTTAATTTTTACCCTATCCTCAGAACATCATTGTTGTCTTTTGCTTGCATATTAGAAGATATAGCATTGTTTTCGTTTCAGCTTCTCTAGATTTTGTTCCTCGTATTTTTTGTTAATAAAGGTAATGACTGACTCGTCAGAAAGTTTGTTGGATACGTGCTCCACATATAGAAATTGAATCTGTGTTCGACGTAGTAATCAAATGTTATCATAACTTTGAGATGTTCAATTTGCAATATTTGCTCGTTTTTTAAGAAGTACATGTATATCGATTCATGTTGCTGGTGAAATTTGTTTTTAATTATTCTGATGAAACATTTACTTTATGGCTCGACTATATAGAGCTCTGTTTGCCCTTTTGTTCATCTTTCTAAAACATGATTGTGCTTGGTTGGGGCTCGTGCAGGACATCAATGAAGAATGGATATCAGACAAGACACGTTTTTGCTACGACGGTCTGAAGAGGCAAAGGCTAAACGATCCCATGATTCGAGGTGCAGATGGGCGCTTTAAGGTTGTGAGCTGGCGTGATGCACTTGCTGTGGTTGCTGAGGTCATCCACAAAGTTAATCCGGAGGAAATTGTTGGTGTCGCTGGCAAGCTGTCTGATGCAGAATCCATGATTGCACTAAAGGATTTCTTAAACAGGATGGGTTCGAATAACATTTGGTGTGAAGGAAACGGCCCTAATCCAAATGCCGATCTACGTTCCGGATATATTATGAACACTGGCATCAGTGGATTGGAGAAAGCAGATCTCTTCCTTTTAGTTGGTACACAGGTAAATTTTTTGCTTCCTTCCCTTCTCTCTATGTTAAAAACGGCAAACAGCTACGTACGTTCAACTGCTTTTATGTTTTCTTTCTAATGGACCAATTACTTTACTATGAAATTTTCAGCCAAGAGTAGAAGCTGCAATGGTGAACGCCAGAATCTGCAAAACAGTCCGAGCCAACAACGCCAAGGTCGGCTACGTGGGCCCCACCGCCGACTTCAACTACGACCACGAGCACCTCGGCACTGGCCCCGCAACACTCACCCAACTAGAAAACGGGACCCACCCTTTCTCTGCAGCCCTATCAACCGCCAAAAACCCAGTCATTATCCTCGGTTCCAACATCTTCAATAGAAACGACAAGGACGCAATCTTCTCAACAATCGACAAAATCGCCAAAAAATCGAATGCTTCGGTCAACACCCTCCTGGTCAACGCCGCCCAAGCAGCCGCCCTAGACCTAGGCCTGGTTCCAGAATCTTCCGGCAAGAGCATCGAATCCGCCAAGTTCGTGTACCTGATGGGGGCCGATGACGTGGACTTGGAGAAGCTTCCGGAAGATTCCTTTGTCGTCTACCAAGGCCACCATGGCGACCGTGGGGTCTACCGTGCGAACGTGATATTGCCTGCTTCGGCATTTAGTGAGAAGGAAGGGACTTACGAGAATACGGAAGGGTGTGCTCAGACTACTGTCCCTGCAGTTCCTACAGTTGGTGATTCTCGAGATGACTGGAAGATAATTCGAGCGCTGGCTGAGGTGGCAGGGGTTGGATTGCCGTACGATAACCTTAGTGGTGTCAGATCAAGAATCGGGACTGTGGCGCCAAATCTTTTGCAGGCGGACGAGAGAGTGGGTTCCACTTTTTCGAGTTCTTTGTTGAGGCCGGAGGTTAAGGAGAAGATGGATGAAGAGACGCCGTTCGGAGTTGCTGTCGAGAATTTCTATATGACTGACGCGATTACTAGGGCGTCCAAGATCATGGCACAGTGCAGTGCTTTGTTGTTGAAGAAGTGAGCGAAGTTGATTTTTATTTTCTTTTTATTTTTCGGGATAACTTTGAATAAAAAAGGGATGCCATTGCCATTTTTTTTCTCTCTCTTTCTATTTAGGGGGTGCAGTTTCTTGGATTTGATGTATTGGGGGGCTGAAATGAAAAGGGGATTTAAATGAATGTACCTTTTTGTAATTGCAGTGCACAGATAGTATTGTGCTCATAAATGGCTGGAGTAATTTGTACCTTTTTTTTATTGTAATTTAACACACTTTTCTGCTGTTGTGAGTTCAACAGCTTCACTGCTATTTTGTTTATATTGAACTTTTTGAACTTTGCATTTCATTTTGTGCAGTTTGTCAAATAAAATAAAGGGCAAATTACGACCACCCCTGAGTTATCATCAAATTATGAAAACCCCTCTCTTGTTTGGGTAATTACAATGACCCCCCTCAGCTATGTATTATTTTACGGAAAGACCCCTCAAGATGTAAATTTAGGGATGTTAATTCGATAAAACCGAACCGAAATTTCGATACGCTAACATTTCATACTTTTTACCGAACTGAATATACAATAGTAAATAATCGAATTACATAAATTTATGTAAAAATATTTAAAAGGAGGGGGATGGCTGTAATTAATGTAAAAATATTTAAAAGGAGGGGCTTTTTGGAATTTGGTCATATCTTGGGGGTGGCTGTAATTTGCCTTAAAATAAATGGGGTCAGTTGTAATTTAAAATGATTTTCGTGTTTATTAATAGACGACAATGTCGAATTTAAAAAAAATACACAATGATTGTATCTCATCCCGACTTTTTCGGATCAACCTTCGAAAACGCAGAGATGCCAGTCCGATCAAACTCACTCTCCCAATCCTGACCGTCGAATTGCCTAATCTCAACATGTTTCAACGTCCCACGATCGACGCACCTAAAAGTAACCGCTACACCATCGGGGTTCGACCTTGGAATATAGAACGAAGTTATGCCACAAACATTGCAGAAAATGTGCTTGGCCGTGTGAGTGCCGAACGTATAAGTGGTCAAGAACTTTCGGGAATCTTCATCGAGCTCGAAATCGGAAGACGGGACCACAAAGTGAATGTTCCCCCTCATTGAACAATCCGAGCAGTTACATTGCCACGTCACCACACTTGGCGGTGCTCGTACTTTCCATCTCACCCTTTTGCAGTGACATCCACCATTGTGCATGATTGCCTCAGACCCCATAATTTGACAAACCTTATAATATCTGCGCACGATTATATTAATCGACTATAACACGATTTAGCAATTCCGCATTAAAGTATAATCGAACATCTTTTAGAGCAAATGAATAGAAACATGCAAAGTATAATATTATAGTAAGCTACAAAAACTATGTACTAAAATGGTTTACAAGAATACGATTATTGCAATTTTTCGGTAATTTTAGAGAAATGCCATTAAAAAGGAATAGCTGCAAAAACTAATTTTTCTCCTATTTTGAGTTCGTTATCGAACATCGATTTGGGATTACTAATCGTTTCACATAGCTCTACCAAATATTGTGAAATCAACAACTAGTAATGAAAAACATGTACGGCTCGTTTTCAAGAAAGAACACTCTTTATCTAACTATAAGCTATTGAAGAAAAAATGTTATCTTGCCGAATGATAGAACTCTCTTTTACATACTATGCTTCCGAAAATGGGTACGAGTTAAAAATACTAAATTTCTATAATATATTTTCGTATAAATTTGTTCAAGAAAATATGACTATCATTATCAATGACATGAAATTGATTACTAAATCATGTAAAGAAATTGAGGAAGCTAAAGAAAAATTCTGGGATTTGCAATTGAAGCACATTTCTACCTTTCCGGAAATTACAAAATGGCCCCAAACAAATTTCCAGCAGTTGACTTGTGTATGTGCAACATAGCTCACACATTAATTAAGCTCAATTAAGTAGCTGAAACTGAAACTGTGCATCTACCAAATTATTAATAATTAATAAACAGCAGGATTAAACTCAGATTAATTTCTAAGGTTTTGGGTTAAGAATAACTATATATTAATTCAGTCATTAAAAAAAAATAATAGAAATTATCAAGATTAATATCAAAGAGAGATGAAATTGAGATACCTTGTAAAGGGGCAAAATTGATCTGGATCAGAAATAGCCTTAAAACTGCTTTGAGATGAGAAAGTTGAGTACAAGGTTGCCGCTCACACGTGTGTAATGTAATGTAATAAAACAAAACAAATTTATGCTCGGTATGGTTTTTTTTTTTTTTTTTTTTTTTTTTTTTTTTTTTTTTCTTTTTTATCTTAAAGAAGCAGATTTCAATTTATTAATTAAATAATGACAAATAACCCTTCTTGCATCTTTAAATTACAGATATCCCTTCATATTTGCGTTGCGAATTACAGTTGTCCCCTTCAACTAACAGTATATCAAAAATCGTAACAAATATAATGAAATATCTAAATTGCCCCGAGTGAATTTTTTTTTATCAATAGCCAGTTGTATATATATACTCCATCCATTCCTAAATAATTGTCACTTTTCACAAATATTAAGAAACTCAATAAATGTATCTTGATTTTAGAAAAATCATATAAAAATGACTAAAACAACCTTTAATATTTAATGATTTATAAGAGAAAATTAATGAATAGAGTTTCATTAATAAGGTTAAAGCAGGAGAAATACATTTAATGCAGTAATGAAAATCTAAAGTGACAGATAATATGGAACAAAAATATTTTTAAAAAGAAACAGTTATTGTGGAACATATGGAGTACTAAAAACACTTTTTATTGCCGTGTTGAAATTGAAGAAGACATTTAGGGTCGAAATCCGACTTATTTGTAAGTTCTAATACAAATTCAATTTTGCAATCATCTAGGACTTTGTTGTGATTTGAAATTTTAATCGGTAAATAAACCTCATACAAACTTATTGTTGACTCCTCGTATTCAAACTCCAACAATAACTCCGTAAAGTTCATTAGGTGTAACATAGAACAAACTGTATTTTTATCGTTGCCCGATGAGTATTGCTTGCACATTATGTGAATAGTGTGGGATGCACCCCTATGCCATAAGTTTATTGTTGACGTTCACTGCAAATAAATTTACCATCAACTTTCACCCGATTTCAGAAGTCACTGCTATATTTTGTTAAAATGTTCAATTTACATATGATCACTGTCATTTAAAAGTTGGTGTCAATTTTCAGAAGTTTACCACCAAATTTATAACTTTACGACATAATATGTTAAATTACTCACTTTTTATAACAACTTACTCAATATTCGTAAGTCTATAATCATATTTTGTTAATATATTGATTTTCAAAAGTTAACTTCCAATTTTTAGTAGCTCACCGCCAATTTTCATAAGTTTATTAGACAAATTTCAAACGTCCATTGCCACTTTCATAGATATACTTTCATATTATGTTAAAATGATCTAAGTAAAAAAGAAAATAATGTTAAAACGATCAATTTCCAAGTACACTATAACATGGTTTGGTTAAAATGCAAAAAGAAAAAAAAAAAGGAAAAGAAAATACTTAAACATTATCAGAATAAAAATAAACGTAAAGTCTATTAAAACTGAAATAAATTAGTAAAATACGAAACATTGCCATAAATGGCAAAAGAATACTTAATTTACGGAATTAAAATCCAACTTTTTAACCGAAAATTATTACAATCTCGAAAAATAATCAAAAACAAAAATAATGTATGTTTTTTAGTCTAAATTGGTACTCATTTTACACTTGGGTTAGTGGGGAAATTGGAATAGAATTTTCGAATTCTGTTATTTTCAGTTGCAAAATATCTGCATTGGGAACCGTATTTTTCATTATGATTTTCAAATTTATTTGGAACATAATCGGAATAGTATATTAAATTACCGGATATATTCGGATTTTCTATCAAATTTTAGTTCTTAATATTTCTATGATATTTCAAAATATATAATATAATTTTATGTTATATTTTGTAATTCCATAACGTAACTTATCTTATATTTTATATAAGAAATATAAATATCGAAGGTTCAAGTAAATTAAAACCTTAGAAAAGATTAATTTGTATAAGAAATTTTATGTTGCGTATTTCCTTATATGAAAATCTATGTATCAATTTGTTGTTCCTCTACATATTTAAAATTTTTATTTATTGCGTTTTGTCGAACTCTCTTTTAGATTTTCTTGCATTTTCCTGCAAAATTTCAAAAGAAATATAGAAAAATATTGTGAACATTCCATTATATCCGAATTTTGAATATCATATTATAAACTAATGTAGTTTTCGAAATTCCGCCGATTCCAAAATCGGAATGAATTTTCACATTCAAATTTTTTTTCAGAACATAAATTAGAACCCATTTTTTACTTCTGAAAAAAAAATATCGAAAAAAATAATTTTCGATCCATTCCATCAAAATCTTCGCTCTAAATTGGAGTGCTGGTTTTGGGGTTGCTTGAAATTAGTTATGATTTATATCTAATTATCCCAAATAAATTGACTAAACATGGCCAACATATAACGTGTGATCGAAATCCCACGTTTCACTTTCATTATATCTTTATTGAGTTATACATAGATATTCCCTCAACATACCATGTGCAATGCAATTCATCCCTCCAAACAACCCATAATCACTTATGCAAGAATTTAAAACTTTTTTTCTACACAAATCATTATTTAGATTTTGAGTAGTTGATTTTGGAAAATAATCCCCACAACTTTAATATGGATGCCCAATTCATTACAATAATTCAAGAATCGCATTCTGAAACTGTTTATAAATAAATACATCAGAACCTCGATAAATTAATAATCTCACTTAAATAATAGTTTCTTCTGATCCCGACTCAGTAAACAATAATTTAATATTTCACTAAAATAATAGAATTTTGTTAATTCTATCTGTATTAATTTATAAAGATTTAACTCTATAAATACGGAATAGGAAAAAAGCAAATTGAACTTTCATAGATGTTGACCAATGTTCATACTAAAACTGCATGAATAAGCACAAATGGTAGGCCCCCACTTATTTGGGGGGCTTAAAACTTAGATATTTTTTCAAGCTGGCAACGATTATGACTGAAAAAGTTGTGCGCAACTTACTTAAAAAAAGCTATAAGTTAATTTGGGGGAATTTTGTATAATGTGTGTTCGTTACGAGTCCAATTTTGGGTGATTGCATTTGCTCCCACTTTTAAAAAAAGCTGGCAAATAAGCACATTAAGCAGCTTTTCCTCAAGTCACTAATTTTTTAGTAGGGCTGAGCATGGATGGTTTTATCGGCCAATCGATTCACTTCCAGTCCGTTTTTAATGGCAAATAATAGGTAATTAACCGACCTATATAGTCGGGTTGGTAATTTTAACCGACGCATGTATAAATGCGTCGCTGATTTTTAGTTAATCAAAAATTGGTTGGCCAATAATAACCTGACTAACTGATTTTTATTATTATTATTTTAAATATCTAATTTTAAATCTTAGTTTTAAGATTTAAAATAACATTTAAAGAAAAACTAAAACTTAAAATATAAATTTATAAGCCTGTAAGTACTATTTTTATTTTATAATTATAATTTTCTATTCTTCTTTATATATTTTTTTTCTTGTAGATATTTAGTAAATAAAACTCTTAATTTTAAGGTTAGAAATTTTCAAATATAAGTTTTATCAAAATTTTAAATATCTTTTGAAAAAACTTTTAAAAAGTTGATAGGATAACATATTATTATCGTAAATGAAAAGTAAAAAAATCAATAATCAAATGGCCGATAATACCAACCAACCGAGCCATTGTTTATCTAATAAAGTCGGTTGACAATCATTATTGGACCGACAATGGCCGGACCGATAATGATTTTTAATTTTCAACAAAATCAGCTGATCGGATCAAGTAGATAATTGGTCAATAATTATCCGATTCGAACCGACCTATGCCTAGCCCTACTTTTGATGACCGACTTTCATACATAAAAGCATATTATACTAAAATTCTCTCAATCGTTGATGATCTCTCTCTCTCTTTATATTGTTATCAAAATATCTCTCAAGTCTTAACATATTCATATCTTACAATATTACACTATTAATCAACATAAATGAGTTCAATTAATTCATATCAGAATCCTCGAGACAATGAAGTACTATTATTTTATTTTTATATTTTGGAAAAAAATCATAATTCATTCAATTTGGGGGCATTTTGCATTTTTTTTTTTTTTTTTTGTGAAATTTAATTTAGGTGCATGTTTCATATCATATAGAAATTTGCCTAACTCGGACAAAGGTAACTTTGAAACATTTTTTGGGTAAAATGATTGGATTTTAATAAAAAATGTAGAAACTCCTTGAAAATAAACAAATGTGTGAGGCTGCGCCAATTGAATCGAAGAGACTTGCGTGTAGTATTACCACCAACAAGTTTTTGGGTATTACAACCAACAAGTTTTTGGCGTCCTTGCCGGGGATCGAACTCAGGTCACCCGTGTGACAGGCGAGAATACTTACCACTATACTACAACAAAAATTTGTTGGTGGTAATACATACACGCAAGTGCACGTATCGTACAAGTAATATAATGGACAATTAAGTCCGGATATCGATCCCACAGAGAATATTTAATTATCTAATCCTAGACGCTAAATCCTACCAATTGTTAATTTGTTATCAAGCCCACCCTACACAATCGACTTTAGAGAAAATTAACTAAATTAAATTAAAATGAATTAAGCAAATTGAGAGAACAAGAGCACAAAAGCAATTTAAAATGAAGATTAAATCAGATGATGCAAGCCTAGGATTTTATTCTCCCCCCTATGTGAGTTATTCCCCCAACTGCTTCAGTTATGCAAGTAATTAACTCGGATTATTACTCTGAGATGCTAAATTAATCATAACCCGCTTCCGCGTGTATTACGATTCTAATACTCTAGATTCAATCATTGTATTCCTATGCAATTAATTCTAGAACACATCATTAAGCATAAATCTCAATAATGGCTACCTAAGAGATTAACTATATTCTTATGTTAATATCACAAAGGCTCTTCTATCAGAGTTCTAATCATTAACCCGATCTTTCGATTCATGCGACTAACAATAACATAAAAGCATATAAAGTGACCAGTTTCATGAACTTAATAAAACTAGTAGAAGAAATAATCTGAAATTAAAACTTGCATAAAATCATAGAATTAAATCCCACATAGGGTTCAAAATAAAATCATAGAAATAAAGACTTAGCTAGCTACTCGTAGTTCTTATGATAAACAAAATAGAATTAATAAAAGAAACAAGAAAAACTATGTTTGAGTTTTCGATCTTCGTTCTTCGCGTTTTGTGGTGTTAAATTTCGTGCTTATGGTGTTGAGACTTGTTGCTTTTATAGCCTTTCCTTGATAAGAAAGTAGTGGAAACTTAATAGGAATCAATTTCCGCCACTTTCCCCCATCAGGATTTGTTCTTCGATTTTTGCCGTGTTGGAGTCCAAATTTTGGAATGTTGCGTGAATAAGAGTTATAGCCCTTGAAATAGCTTTCCAATGTCGCCGAAATCAGCTGATTTGCAGCTCGTATGAGAGAGATATGCAAGAAATGAACACTGCCAAATGTGTGGCGAGATTCTTTCTTCCAATTTGATTTATTTCCTTATTTGCAATTTTTTACTTTCTTTTTGATCTTTTTTTCCTTCATGGACACCCAATTCTCGTTTTTGACCTATATAACACAAAATCAATCAATTAAAGCATAAATATAATTAAATCTAAACAAAAAATCTACATAAAGTAAACATATTAAATGTAAATTTGAGTGTAAAATTTACACCAACAGCATGTATCCGACTTCCATCATAGAAATCCAAAAATGTAGTCTTATTAAAGCATGCCATGATGTAATGCCTCAGTCAAATCTATATTTTCGTTTTCGTTTTCGTTTATGCAATTACATGTAAGTGAATTGATGTATACTTCTTTATGAAAAAGGAGAGAAAATATTGTGCAAGTTTGAGTGGTATATCAAAGATACAAAATACTGTTAAATCTTTATAAATTAATACACTTAAGACCATTAAAATTATATTAATTTAGTAAACTATTAACTTATTGATAAATTAATAATTATTAATTTATACATTAATTAATAACTTATTAATTTATGAAATTATTTTTATTGTTATTTTCAACAAGTACATTTTATGTTTAATTTTCTACGTATATTTTATTATTCATTGTACCATTAGTTCAATGTACTATATATCCCATTTCTCAAACAGAAGTTCTTAAAGTAACAATGATATTGAATATTTTTCTTTTGAGTTATGAGAAAGTTATACCAAAAGTTCTCTAACCATGATAAGAAAAGTGAGAGACAAACTTGATGGTGATGGGAACTTCAACAATAAACAAGCGACAATAAATTATATTTTATTAAGCATTCCTAAATCTATAAAATATGTATTATACTATGTAATTTCAGAATTATTTTTTTGCGTCATTAATTTATATATTATATGGGGCTTATTAAAATTTTCGAATGTGTATTATTTTATAAATTTAGCGAATTATTAATTTAGCATCCTATTCTCGAGTTGAGATCGGGAAAAAAATATTATTTAAGCAAAATTATTAATTTATTAAAAACATGAGGTGCATATGAAAATGTAGGTCACAGAAGCTAAGTATTTAAACATATATGTGCACGGACAACTTTGTCCTCCTGATTGCAAGCAAGGGCCAACTGTAGGGCCCACATTAAAGAAGACTTTTCGGAAATGAGGTTGACCTTGACCAGTTTGGAACAAGAATGTTGACCATGGTTAAAACGGGTTGGTTTAGTTTAAATGAAAATAATGGGTTTGAAAAAAAACTTTGGTCCAGTGGAGTCTCTCAAATTGGCCTTTATTTATTAGAATTGGTTCGGTTTTGTAGATGATACACCGAATGAAATACACTGAATGATCTTAAACTTTGATTGACACATAATAATATACACACTTATGTGTTTGTGTGCGTAGTAAGTAAATATTATATAAATTTACGGTTCAAAATTGAGAAAATACACCAGGCATAGCATCTCTAACAGTAAAGTAAATTAGAATAATTTGTTTCTTTTAAAGTAATCGTACGAAAAGATTCATGAAAGGAGAATGAACCTACTATAATAGGATGCAAGAGTGATCCATATAGTTGTCAATATGCTTAGGCTTTGTTTGGTTCATGAAAAAAGTGAAAATACAAGGTAAATAGATTTTCATGTTTGGTAGAAAAGTAAAATATTAGGTAAAACAATTTAGAGGAAAAATAGGAAAACAAATAACACTAAAACGAAGAAAATGAGTTTTCTCGGGAAAAAACAAAAAAGAGAAAATCGTGAGTAAAATTTGCGGATCTTCTCAATGACTTTTCCTCCCCCGCTTCTCTCTCTCTCCTCTTTGTTACACTCGTGCTCATTTTCAGATTCGTTTTAATTTTACATGGTTTTACATAGGCTTAATCTATGCAATCTTAATTAGCCGCGGAACAGAAAATATAAATAAATAAATTGCACTTTAATTTATCAAAGGGCGTGATATAGCATAAGCAAGGCAAGATTACGACGTTAACCTAACACGAAAAAGGAGGCAATCACTTAAATTTCTCAAAATAACATTACACACATACGTACGTTGTAAGTGTTTATAAAAGTGGACGGTTAACAATACACGCGAATGGTGATTAAGATAACAATTGGTAAAGTTCATCGGATGTAATCTAAAATAAACTTTATAAAGATCCTTAGAATTCGAATACTGTATGATATATAATAGAAAAGAAAATTAAAAAAAAATATTGTAGGATAATATATAAGTATACAATTTCAACCATGGTGAATTGTACTTTATTTCATACCAAGTTAAATTGGTCATGTCATAAATATTTATTGACCACTCACACACACAAAAACGTACATTAATTTATTGAAAAGGTCTCCCTATATTTAATAATTGTTCATGCATAAGAAGTCATTTAAAATTGTTAGGTATGGTCTCATATCAACTACAAAAAGTTGGGGACTCAATATTAAGGCCATTGAATTGTTGGTATAAGTACACAAAGAGATAAGATTCAATTTTGAGTTTGCTAAATTACAATGAAAAAATATTGTTTTTTTTCTTTGAAAATATGTATATAATTTCTTTTTATGCACTTAGGCACATAAGTTTAATTAGTGAATATAAATGATATTTTTTTAAATTATTTAAATGATATTGGTATTAACATATAAATATATATTAAAATTTTAGATCATGCAAATTACAATGATTAGTATTTATAAACATATTCTTACACATGTATCTAGATTTATGCAATGTAAAATGCATAACAAACATGTGCAAAATATATAATTAAAAGTATTAATTCTATGTATTTCATCGAATATAACATAACATCTGGGTGAAAATTTCAGACCGAATAAATTGAAATTTGACACATTTGTGAAAGAAGAAAAATCAAAAGTAAAATACTAATTCTATTTTCGATCCAAAAAAATGGAAAAAAATCGAAAATAAAAAAAATACTTGTTCCAAGATTGATTATTTCCTAACTAAAATAAACAAAAACGAGGAATTTCATTTCTTTGCTCATCTACAATATAAAATAAATAATAACGTTCATATTATAAAGTGTAGTTTTTGAAAAAAAAAAATAGAATTTTCAAAATTATTTTTGGAAATTAAAATTTAATCGAAACTCATAATTTCATACAAATACTCCAATTTAGATCCAGAAAGCTCGGAAATAATGGAAATTGGAATTTTCGTACTAAATCGAAAATTTAGTTCCAATTTATTTGAAAAGAATAATATTTATCTCAATATATTATACACCAAAATCTCTTAATTATATTCTATAAACTAACTTAAAAACTAGTTTAAAAAAAAAAAAAAAAAAAAAAAAAAGATTATTACATAGATCTACTACAATCCGCCACTCCGAATCCCACTCTCCGATTGGTCAAATCAAATTCCACCCAATGATTTTTCTGATGAAAGTTCCCAATTATATTACTCGATACACCGAGCGCTTCCGACCGTCCGATCGCGACGCAGTGGATCCCACCTCCCACGTGGTCCAAAACCCTCTCCTTGCTGATCAATATCTCCACGCGCTTTTCGAACTCAAACGCCATATCGCCGATCGACCGTCCGATCTCGATCGCGGCGGCGCCGCCGTCGAAGCACATATCCAACGCGCCGCCGTAGGCGTACCCCTTCTTCATTCTTTTACCTACTTTCCTCACGACTTCTTCCCTCACCTTAGCGTAGGCGGCGTCCACCAGAAACGTGTACTGCGTGCCGGAATCTATCATCGTCTGGCCAGAGCCGCCGGCGTCCGGCCGGAAAACCGCCTGAGATATGTTCAGCCTCGCCCCTCCGATTTTGACGCCAGTCAACCCCACGGTGTAGGCGAGGGGGTCGAAATTGGGGCTGCGTTGACTTTTTGGGAAAGTCAACAGGTTGATGTACCGGAAGGTACGAGAATGTGGGTTTTGACCCAAGTAAAACGTGCCGGTGGGGTTAATTACCTTATTGCCCCGGCGTTGTCTGGTCGGTACGCAGTAGGAGAATCTCGGCACCTTGGCCTGTGAAATGAACGACAGCCGGCCGAGGTTCATTCCCAAAATACCCTCGGCCTCGCCCGGCTCGGCGGCGCAGCCGAGGATCAGGGGAGGGGTAGTTCGGGAATTCGGGAAAGTGATTTTTTCTCTGACGAGATTGCCCTCGGCGAGGGTCCCGTCGGCGTAGAAGTAGGAGTAGTGGCAGAGGCGGTTCTGGTCGCAGGTTGTCGGGAGGGTAAAATCGGGAATTCGCGGCTTGCAGATGGGGTGGCTGCAAGGGAGTGTGGAGAAGGAGGAGGAGAGGGAGGGGTCGAACGACGACGCCGGCGGCGGCGGCGGCGGTCGGGGTGATTTCCGGTGGCACTGAATCCACGACAGCTGGCTGCCGGTGTCGAGAACCATCTGCTGAGACTGCGGCGGGGTTCCGATGGGGAGAGAGACTATCAGGGCCATCGAGTACCTGAAAGGTGACCTGTAGTTGTAACCAAACGGCGGCGGCGCCGCCGTCTGGTTAGAAGGCGGCGATACGGCTAGAGAAGAAAGAATATTCGCCCTGGATGCTTCGGACAGAACCGCCGAGGTTAGAGGGAAGGAGAGAGAAAATGTTTTTCCTTCAACTGAAGAAGAAGAGTTGATGAATAGCATGAAAAGAAGAAGAAAGATGGAATTGCAGCTGCAGGACGCCATTTTCTTGAAGAATGGAAGTTTTAGAGAGAGAGAGTGATGAGAGAGAGAGAGAGAATGAAGAAGAAGAAGAATGGGGTGGGGGTGTTAAAAAGGGAAGAACGCGGTTTTTTCAGGTTCGTCATAATTTGGAATGGTTGAATCTAATAAACACCAATAAGCTACTTAGCTTCTACTACAGTTATCTTAACACACTTTTTTTACGAGTAACATTTGTTGGTGTGGCCTATCACGTGCCAATTTTGCTCTCTTTCTTTTATTATTATTATTATTATTTAATTCAACCTACATTATCATGTGTTGTTAAATAAGGAGTTTATATTTATGATTTAACCAAATAATTGTAAACGTTCTTTTGTAGGGTAATTAGCACTTAAACCACCTTTCGTTACAAGTTTTTTGCAGATGATATCCATGTGCTCGTAATATCAGCACATAAACCCATCGTGGTTGATGGAGGTTAGCTTCCGTTAGTTTTGTAGATGACCCCCTTGTGCTTTTATTTTTGCAGATGAATCCCTTGAAGTTTGACACATGCTGTTAAGTTTGACGAGAAAACTAACGGAAGCTACCCACATAAACCACAGAGGGGGTTATGTGCTGATATTGCGAGCACATGGCGGATCATCTGCAAAAGCTTGTAACCACAGGGGGATTATGTGCTATTTAGTCTTCTTTTTTATTGACAATATAATTAGTTGTCGCTCTAATTAAGTGCACTGAATAAACTACAACTAGTATATTAGCTTGTAACTTATATGAAATATGTAAATCCATATTTGGTTTACAATGTTCACGAGCTTGACCTACCAAGTGTTGATAGGATGATTCGAACTCATGTCAAATAATTTGCACACTCTTGTTCCATCAACTAGGTCACTCATTGCATTAACTTAGATCGTTGGGTAAACTTTATACTTGTGCAATAATTCAAACTGTATAAGAGGTGTAAACTGCAAATGACAAACTTTATATGAGGAATCCCATCTAAAAATGGTTGTAAAGGGGAATCAAACTCTGATTGTAAGACGTCGTTCTTCCCTTGTGATGATACTAGAGATAGATCATCTGATATAGTTGAGGTAGGATGAGCTGAAAGAGTAAAGTGGATCACTGGCTCACGAGCTTGATTGTCGCGACATATCTGTCGATCAGAGAATATGTAAACTAAGTCGGGAGTTGATCCGGCGGAAACTGCTCCGACGCTCAGTTCGGGCTGAAATTGAGCCCAAACTTTATTTAAAGATGATTGCCTCCATTATAGTGGTATTCAAAAGTGAATTTGTGGTCCAATAGATTAAAAAACTGTAGGCTCATTGAGTTGACCCAATTAAGCATATCACTTTAATTTACCAATTAATTGATGATATTGTTATGAGATTGAATGAAAATATTGATCGGTAGAACTGTTAAAACTGATTATCAACTTTAACGATTTTTTTTAAGATTGATTATCATATGAAATATAATTGATTATAATTTTATTAGGCGTTGATATATTCATATATGATTATAGATAAACTTAATATGTATTTTTTCTAATATTCATAAAATGCTCTACAATATAACTTCATTAATATTGCATATTAACCATGGAGTTGACCAAATATATCATATTAACCTCTGTTTTCATAGTTTTTTGAATAAATATCTTCTGGCAATGATCGCGCACGTCTTTGGCGTTTTTTTTTTCTGAATTTTTTTTCAACCGGTTAACCGCTATTGACCTCTGGTCTCTATTGTTGACTTTTTTTTCTTTTGAAACATTTTTTTCTGTCTAAACTATTGTGTTAACAGCAAAATTATTGTGAGACAGTAATATTGAATGCAAAACAATAATATAACTAATATTATTGTCCCAAACAGTAATATTACTGCCAGAGACAATAAGTTATATTACGGTCGGAGACAACAAAATTACAGGCCACGACAATAAAATTAATTAATGCAGTAAAATTATTGTATCGAACTGTCTCAGAGAGTAATATTGTTGTCTATTACAACAATATTACTGTTTGAGACGGTAATATTGCCGGCCAATGAAAATAATTTATTATTTTCTTTTTTAAAATTTAAAAGAAAATAAAAAATAAAAAAAATCAACACACCGAAGACCAGCGGTCAAAATTGGAATATGGGTCAAAAATAAGTTAATTGGGCTAAATCGACATATAAATCATAAAATTGGAACTGAATTAGAGTTTCAATAAGTTAGGAATAATTTGAATATATATAAAAGAATTTTTCTTATTTGTAAATGGAATGTCCATTTTTCAATTAAGTGCTCTTGTCAATGCACTCTTTGCAAGTTACCCTAAAATATACATAATTTCATATAAGTTTTATTTTAGCATTATTTTTATTGGCTGTTGTTAGTCACACTCTACTCTAGAAAGGAAGAGTGAACTCATGTTAATTGATTTCAAATTATCAGTAAACTGCCGAAAATTAGTGAATAAACTAGTATTTCACCCGTGCGTTGCACGGATGTCAGTTTTGAATTGAGACAATAATAATAATACGAAAACAACTATCTCTTTATAAAACACGAATGCAAGTAAAACAAAATGGAAGGAAATAAAAAAAACATAAACTTTATCCCTTAATTTTGAGTTGTAACATGTGAAATTTAATTAAATATTACAAAGAAGAAAACGCGGAGCGCGCAAAACACGATATGAAGATTAAGTGAAATTATTTTAAACAGATGGTATAAATCTATTTCGTGGAATGCAATCTACTACACCATGTCAATCTTCTACAAAATAACTAACTTAACAACAAACACGGTAGCAGAGAAGTAACACAATAGATATTCAAATTAAATAACCTGCAAGTTTATTACAAATGACGTTAAATTAGTGATGCACATTACTCAAACAACAATACAACTTATAAATATTACAAAAGAGATACGATGTATACGTCATTATTGATACCAATGCTGATACCAATACGGATACCAATACTGATACCAATATTGATACTAATATCGATACTAATACTGATACTAATTAATATCGATACTAATACTAATACTAATACTAATACTAATACTAATACTAATACAAATAGTAATACTAATACTAATACTAATATACTGATACCGATACTATTACTAATCGTAATCCTACAAATACTAATACGAATACCAATACTAATGATACCAATATTAATATTAATATTAATACTAATGCTAATGCTAATACTAATACTAATACTAATACTAATACTAATACTAATATTAATATTAATATTAATACTGATATTGATACTGATATTCGTACTGATGCTCGTACTAATACTCATACTTATATTGATACTGATATTAATATTAATAGTAATACTAATACTAATACTGACACTAAGACTAATATAATACCAATACTCATACCCATACTGATACTACTGCTAATACTAACAATAAGACTAATATTAATATTAATACTAATAATATTTCTAATACTAATACTAATACAAATACTAATACTAATATCAATACTAATGTTAATAATGATACATACTAATATCAATGCTAATGCTAATACTAATACTAATATTGATATTGATACCGATATTCGTACTGATACTCGTACTAATACTCATACTCATACTGTGATATTATACTAATACTAATACTAATAGTAATACCAATACTAATACTAATACTAATACTAATACTAATACTAATACTAATACTAATACTAATACTAATACTAATATTAATACTAATACCAATACCAATACCAATAATAATACTAATACCAATACCAATAATACTACTAATAATAGTACTAATAATAATACTAATAATAATATTGATACTGATACTGATACTGATACTTATACTGATACTGATATTGATATTAATACTAATACTAATACTAATACTAATACTAATACTAATACTAATACGCATACTAATACTGATACTCCTATTAATATTAATGCTATTACCAATACTATGTTAATATGCTAATCCTAATATTCTGATGTATACTAATGCTAATGCTAATATGAATATGATAATCCTAATGCTGATGTTAATCATTATTGTAATCCTAATATTATCCAAATTTTTATCTTATTCATAATCTTATTCCTAACACTAATCATAATTATATCCTTATCCTAATCTTAATTATAATCATAATCTTAATCCTAATACTAATCATAATCCTAATACTAATACTAATAGTAGTACTAATCATAATATTAATACAATCCTATACTAATATTAATCATAATCATAATCCTAATCCTAATACTAATACTAATTCTAATTTTATATTAATCATAATTATAATTTGAATCGGAGTCCTAATATTAATACTAATACAAAAACATATATTCAATATATTAGAAATTAATATTTAATTATGTTATCAAATTGACATTAATATTTTTTTTTCAATATTATCAGTGTATAAGCAAATATTAACACATAGAAAGAACAATAATCTTGGATAAATTGCAAAAATCACCCTAAACTTAGGATAAATTACGAAAAGCCCCCACATGTCGGTAATTACAGAGACACCCTAATGTTTGTTTATGTCTTACATGATCTCCTTATGGTGTGATTTTTATGGAATCTTTTTTATTCCATGTAATATCCTAGAAAATGTGGATTCTACCCCTGCAACGTGACATTTCTTTTATCCTATTGTTTAAATAAAAAAATTACCCACATGTAGGGGTGAGCAAGTCGAACCCATCAACACGCTACACCCGTCAAACCCGTGAAAAACCGCCCCGTTGGGACCGGACGGATAGATTCATCCAAAGGATTGGGTCCTAAAATGGTGAAGAACCGTGGGTTTTGGTCTTAGATGGGTTCAATTTTTTTTAATACCCGTGAAACCCGTCCCTCCCCGCCATACAAAACGACGTCGTTTTGCTTACATTTTATAGTATAATAAATTAATAGTATTAATGAATAAATAAAGTATCTCTAGTGTATCAAATACATAAATCAACTAAACTATAATTGTGGAAGTAATAGCTTTAAAGATTAGGCTTTTGAGATCCTACACCGGGTGAAATACACCGGGTAGATCTCTACCATTCATATACACACAAACACACACACACACACCCACATTGGTATGTGTAGATCAACGGTAAAAAATCACCTGGTGTAACCTTCACCGGGTGTAGGATAGATAAAACCTAAAAATTATGAAAATCCCTAAGAAAATGTTGGAAAAACGATATATACAACGGTCAACACACGGCAGAAAAAAAAAGGAAGAAAATGGTGTTGAATGGAGCTGAATAGCGTTGGTTATGCTTGAAAAGGCTGTATTTATTTTATTAAATTTTATCTTTTAAGTTATGAATTAGTTACTTTTAGTTTTATAGTATTTTTTTATTTTCTCTTGACATTTACATTATTTATGTTTGGTTTGAATTTAAGATTTTAGGTTATTCATTTTAGTTTCTAATTATTCTCTCATAAAACTTATAAATTATATATATAAAAAAAAATAGTTTAGACGATAACGGGTTTCGACCCCTGAAGGTTGGGTCCTACTACAAACCCACCATGGACCCGTCTATCGTAAACCCGTTAAAAACCCACAAGTTTGGTTCTTCAAAATTAAGAACCGTTGTTTGACGGGACGAGGGCGGGTTTTGATAGAACCCGCGGGTTTATGTCCCGCGCACACCCCTACCCACATGGGAGGTAATGGTAATACTAAAAAATTGTGAATGTGTTATTTAAGAAGAATAAATATTTCGTGTAAAGTCCCCGAAAAGATAAATATCAAAATTAAATATTAAATATCAAATAAATATTTGCAAACTCATTTTGATACTTTTGGGGATGAAATTGCTCTAAATATGTACCTAATAATATATATCGGTGTTATAGTGGAATATAGTATATAGTACATACGATCATTATATATCTTAAACATACCAATTGATATTTTTAATCTTTGGTATTAAATAAAGCGAATAAACTAATTTAATACCAAAAATTTAGAATAACATTGTTATGTTTTGAAATATATAAAATAGGTTTGTTTATTTGTTATCAGTTGATTAAACTTAACTTTTATTATTCAATTTATTAGTATTATGAGAAGTTTTTTTTTAATTAGTATATAATTAGAAGTGTCAAAACAGTTATAAATTATTACTTTTATTATTCAATTTATTAGTATTGTGAGAAGTTTTTTTTTAATTAGTATATAATTAGAAGTGTCAAATCAGTTATAAAAGTTTTTGTCAGTGCATCAATGAATAGAATAGAAAAATTAAAACATTAACATGAAATTCATTTTCAATATGGTAAAAAAATTGGTAGTTTATTGTACACACCGCGGGAGAAAAAGACAGTGTGGATTACCGCAATATAGTAAATTCAAACATGTATTTTTTTTATATACATATAATACTAATATATAATAAATTAGGAAAAAAGAAAAGACATATTCTTTCATCATGGTCATATATATAAAATATATAAAACCAAATTATTTAACCTACAATATTTTTTAAAATCCATATCCAACTTTATGAATTAACATACAAAATTTCTGTTACAACACAGTCATGCAATTATAATGACTGCCATTTAAAATTTTAAAATAAATAGACAACGACCATATAAGAAATGTGAATTTAAATTTCACGAATCACAACAGTAATAATGGACACAAATCATGTCATGCAATTCACATAACATTGTTTATATTAATTGTAGA
Source organism: Erythranthe guttata (assembly GCF_056151865.1). Classification (NCBI taxonomy): domain Eukaryota; kingdom Viridiplantae; phylum Streptophyta; class Magnoliopsida; order Lamiales; family Phrymaceae; genus Erythranthe; species Erythranthe guttata. The sequence continues at coordinate 23,475,078 of NC_142540.1, read as the reverse complement.
TAATTAAATAAGTGTTATATATATATATATATATATATATATATATATATATATATATATATATATATATATATATATATATATATATATATATATATATATATATATATATATATATATATATATATATATATATATATATATATATATATATATATATATATATATATATATATATGCAAGTAAACATAAATTTAAGGATTACACTTATATATTCAAATGACGAAAATGACATATTAAAACATCGTTCACTAAAATAAAGTGAAATAAAATAATTCAAAATTAACACAGAATGTTACTATTTATAAATACAAAAGGATACACAAAAATTAAAAACATGTTATGAATCAAATGTGAATGAATGTAAAAACTGAAATTGGAAAAAAATAAGTAAAACAAATTACGATAATCATTAAAAAAAAATTCAAGCAATAGAACAATGAAACGATATAGGTAAGAAAAAAGAAAAGAAGCACTCACTCATACATTTATTTTGAATAAAATAGAATAATGTGATGATTGATGGTATTGTACAGTTTATTTATATAGTCCTGTTTGCACGATGAAAAAAGAAACTACAAATTGAATATGGTAATGTTATCAATAACATTAAAAGAAATATATATGGACACATTTTTTAATTTGAAATTATTGGAAAATAATTAAAAATCCGGTGAAAAAAAAAGAGAGGAATAAAATGGAACAAAAAATCCGGAAAATAATATGGTAAATAAAAGTCAATAAAGTCTATTATGAGAAATGGACATATGACTTCCTTATTGGTAAGATTTGATGATCATTTTTATAATTAATGAGAGATGGATTAATGGTAATACTACCTAATTATGTAAATGACGTGGAATGTAAATAATAGAAATTGATGACATGTTTTTTTATATTTATTTCCACCAATCAAATTGACACATAGGATGAAATTGGGGACATGTCACATAATGAAATTGACAAATGTCAATCAATTAGGCATGCAATTCAACTTTTATATATTATATAGATTAGTTGAAAATTGATAATGAACTTCTTAAATTTAAATATTACAATTATTTCTAATAATCTAATTATCACTATATAGTTTCTTGTTAAACATAAACTATCGTATCCCTACATATTCATATGTATCTATAGTTAATTTTAAATAAAATATAAAATTCTTATGATTTATTATTGGCTATAGTTACAAGTTGTGTATTTAGTAAATAATTTTCAAACTTAATTTGTGTTTAACTATTGTACCATTTACAATTGTTAAACACAAATTAAGTTTAATTTATTGTTTTTGGATAAATTAAAAATTATTTACTAGATACACAAATTGTAGTGGACTAGTGGGTATGCCATATGTATATGGGTGGTAACTATATACAATTTTTTATTTAATTATATATATATATATATATATATATATATATATATATATATATATATATATATATATATATATATATATATATATATATATATATATATATATATATATATTTATATTTTTTTGAGGAATATTTATGAAGATATTGATACAATTTAAAACCTTTTTTTCTGGACTATATCACATCTCATAGTTGCATGCGGTCCACAGTGAGGAATGGTTCATTAAAGAATATTTGTTGAAACGTTGTCGTATAGTCTGAATTTCTACCAAACTATAAATTGTATTTAATTCAATAAGAAAAAGTTTAATCAATTTGAAGACTATATGCCAACTGAAATCAGTGGAAAGTATGGGTTTTCATAAATTTTTAATATCGACTCCTACATTGAACTAACAATTTATGGGTTAAATATTTTAAATATAAATATTTTTCTTCAACTAATTTTCTTGAAGCTAATATATATATATATATATATATATATATATATATATATATATATATATATATATATATATATATATATATATATATATATATATATATATATATATATATATATATATATATTTTGATATGCCTAATTGGGCCAACCCAATGGGCCTACAATTTCTTTACCTACTGGGCTACGAGCCCAATATCGAAGACTAATATCACCGAGGCCCAAACACCTTCAAGTAAGGCTTGGGCCCAACAAAGCAAACCCAACCCAATAAACGACATATAAATAGAGGTTTTACTCATTTTATTAAGGTACGTCCTATTAACTGAGCAATACTACCAACTGTATTCTCTGGACTATTTCTATGATCAGCACGTCTGACTTGAGCGTCGGAGGGGTTTCCGCCGGATCAACCCCCGGCTTAGTTCATGTGTTCTATGATCGCAGGTACCTCAGGATCATCAAGTTGTCAAGCTATTGATCTGCTTTGCTCTCCCAGTTCATTTTCTACACTACCCCAGGTGATCTAAGTAATTAGCATCATCATTTTGGCGCCGTCTGTGGGAACGATGCAAACCAGATCACGTAGCCAACAAGATCCTCCTGAGGCGTCTGCTCGGAGAGAAAATGACACAGCTAACAACCTCCCACCTCGTGGAGGCTCTGGCTTGCCACCTCCTCCACGTCCCATGGATCCGCCTCGCGAGGTTCAGGTGATCCCCCCTCGGGACCCACCACTCGCCGATCCATCACTCCCTGCTCCTCGAATGGTTCAAATAACCGAGGATGCGCTTAAACGCATGATAGCAGAAGCTTCAACTCGCGCTGCCACAGAGGCCGTGATCTAATATATCGCCACGATGGGAGCAAATGCTCCCAACGCGATACCAGCACCTGCTCCACATGTGGAGCCACCTATGGCACCACCGCCATCGACTCCCTGGGGGTTTACATCGCCCCCTAAATATTTTGCTCGCCAAGGGTTATCGACTCCCTGGGGGTTTACATCGCCCCCTAAATATTTTGCTCGCCAAGGGTTATCGACTCCCTGGGGGTTTACATCGCCCCCAAAATATTTCGTTCGCCAAGGGTTATCGACTCCCTGGGGGCCTACAACTGCCCCCAAAATATTTCGTTCGCCAAGGGTTGTCGACTCCCTGGGGGTTCACAATGCCCCCAAAACATTTCATTCGCCATGGGTCATTGACTCTCTGGGGGTCTACTTCCGCCCCCTCGAACGGTTCAGATAACCGAAGAGGACCTTCAGCATAGGATCGCCGAACCTTCAACAAGATCAACTTCTACTAGCTCCTTTAACGGTTCAGATAACCGATAAGGACCTTTAGCGTATAATCGCGGAAGCTTCAACTTGTGCTACCACTGAAGCAGTGGCACCATACATCGTCATAGCAGGAGCCAACGCTCCTCCTCGTGAGGCCCCACTGGGTCCTCAACATGATCAATTTCTATTTACTTCTCGAACGGTTCAGATAACCGAAGAAGACCTTCAGCGTATGATCACGGAAGATTCAACTCGTGCTGCCACTGAATCAGTGGCACCATAAATCGCCAAGGTTGGGCATCTCACCCCAGTGGTTCGTGATCGCCTCATCCTAAATGGGGGGCCATCCCATCCTAAAGTTGGGCATCTCATCTCAAGGGTGGTACATCCACTTACCTTTCAACCCCAAGGGGTCTCACATCCCATCAAGTGTTTCACGTCCCTACTTCAAAAACAGAAAAAAGGGTCTGACGCGCACGCGCGAACCAATGGCACAACCGTGCGCATCCACCTCAGACCATAGGTCTCGAACGCCTCATCCTACAGTGGGAAATTATCCCCATCCTAAGGTTGGGCATGACCCTTACCTCTCAACCCTAAGGGGGTGCACATCCCATCTCAAGGAACGAAGATAATCTCCATACTAAAAAAAATAGAACATCCCCAAGGGGTGCACATCCCATCTCAAGGAACGAGGATAATCTCCCTACTCAAAAAATAGAACATCCCCAAGGGGGCGCACATCCCATCTCAAGGAACGAGAATAATCTCTCTGCTTAAAAAATAGAACATCCCCAAGAGGGGTGCACATCCCATCTCAAGGAACGAGGATTATCTCCCTACTCAAAAAATAAAACATCCCCAAGGGGGTGAATATCAACCAAATAAAAAAAAAAAAAAAAATATTAATGGGGGTGCGCGCAAGCACGCGCGCGCGCTTTCCAAGGCGCCCTTGGACTGCGCGCTCCCATTAAATGGCACGGAACTTTCACCGCCCTCCACCAAATTGCGCGTAGATTTTGACTCGCTTCACCAAATCGCACGAGAATTTCAACGCGCTCCACCAAATTGCGCGAGCTCTTTAACGCACCTACCAAATTGCGTTCGCTATCTAATGGAAAATAAAAATAAAAAATTTTATTTCTCCACGCCATGCCAACGATTAACGCAAGACTACAGCACCGATCTACTCTCAATACGATCCGGTAGCCCTTTCGAGTTTGTTCCCACATCGTCTCGAGAGTGGGGGGCTTGCGAGACAACTCCCACGAGGAGCCAACTCCCTCGGTTCTACGAAACCATAGCGAGATAACTCCCACGAGGAAACCACTCGCTCCGTCCTATAACCCGTTGCGAGGTAACTCCCACGAGGAGCCAACTCCCTCGGGTCTCATAACCACAACGAGATAACTCCCACGAGGAGACCACTCGCTCCGTCCCGCAAATTGCAGCGATACAACTCCCACGAGGAGCAAACTCGCCCGGTCCTACAACCCGCAGCGAGACAACTCCCATGAGGAGCCAACTCGCTCGGTACTATAACCCGTTGAGAGGCAACTCCCACGAGGAGCCAACTCCCTCGGATCTACGAAACCACAACGAGATAACTCCCACGAGGAGCAAACTCGCTCTGTCCCACATCCCGCAGCGAGACAACTCCCACGAGGAGCCAACTCGCTCGGTACTACGAACCCTCAGCGAAATAACTCCCACGAGGAGCCAACTAATTTTTCTTGAAGCTAACTAATTTTTCTTCAACTAATTTTCTTGAAGCTAATATATATATATATATATATATATATATATATATATATATATATATATATATATATATATATATATATATATTAAAAAATGATAATGCAGATGATGAAAATATTGAGGACAACTAAGAAAAAATGTACAGGGGTAGTTTTGGAATAAGAAAAAGCAAAGATGTATCCACAAGGATGAAATAATAGGTGGACCTAGTCCCAATTATTTAGCATATAATCTCAAATTGTCCCATTTAAAATTCCTCACAATAATTTAAAACATAACTCAAAATGATATATATTTAACATTAAATTTGTTGCAAAATAAATCCATCCAAAACAAAGACAAAATGAAACATATTACTAGTAAATTTGTCGCAATGTTATATGAACTCTAAATTTGTTCGAATGAATGAATTCATTCTATAATAAATTGACTTAATATCACTCTGCACCCTTGAAATGTAGTATTTTGGTAGTTTGCACCCTTCAAAAAAACTAATAGTATTTTGCACTTTCGAAATACAATAAATCAGTCATAATACACCCTAAATTAAATATTTAAAATTTAATGAGAGCAATTTCATATTTTGTTGGTTTTTTTTTTTATTTCTAGGGTGAAAAATAACAAATTAAATTATTATTTTTTTTTGTATCCAACCTAATTTCGAGTGCACAAAGTGCAAGAAAACAAAAATCATGCCGAAATATATATATATATATATATATATATATATATATATATATATATATATATATATATATATATATATATATATATATATATATATACTTTCTCATTAAATTATTCGTTTGATGGATCTTTTATTGTAACTCGTAAATATATTTATTACAGATCTTTGAAAAAAAATATAATTTTCTAATAACTTGAACATAATAGTTGGAGGATTTTTTTTTTTTCCTTTCAAATATCTTTTATATGATAAAAATATAAATTTTAAATATGTTGATGAAAAATGTATTTTTTTTTAGTTTATAGTTTCGAAAGGATTAATAAATATAGAAATTTTGATTTGACATTCTAAGAAATACCACTAAAAATATTAAATTATCTTCGTTAGTTTTAACAATTCATTTGAGGTGCATTATGCATGATTAATTATAGTTTGAGAGTACAAAATGCTACTAATTTTTTTCGATGGTGCAAAGTGCGAAACACCTATATTTCGAGAAATGAAATTAAGACATAATAAATTTGTAATTATAAGCTTTCAATTTGAGTAAGTTTTTGAGTCATTGTAGTTTATCCGCGTTTATTAGGAGTAGCCAGCTGCATTATTTTGTCCGAAGCCCACTCCACGCGCTTTGTGTTGATTATGAATAAAGAGATTTATTATTAACATAAATAGTAATAAAACAATAAACAATTGTCCCTTGTGGTCCTAATTTCCTAATTTCATTTTATGACTGAAAATGATTGCACAATATTGAGTCTACAACTCACCAATTGTACTTGCCATATGTTTATTGTCATACTGTAGTGTACCAATTCACCGTACAATAGAACTTCGATAAATTAATAATTTCGGTTAAATAGTAATTTTCTTTCAATCCCGACTCGATAAAAAACATATTACATTATATTAGTTTAATAATTTAATATTTCGCTAAATTAATGGAATGACTATATAACAATATATTAAGACAGAAAATTGTAATTACTTAAGTAAAAAGATTCTTTTATTTTTTCTTACAAATTTTTTGGTTGTAGCATCTATAGATCTTCCTTCGGTTTATTCTACATCAATATACAAAATTATTTATTTACAAGGAAAAGAAAAAAAAATCCAACTTTTAAATCCACTATACTAATTCAAAAGGTAGATCAAAATAAAATTTAATTTTCTGAAATTTGTTATTAGTCATTCATCCAAAAAAATAAGGATAAATCCCTTATTTTTGAGAAATTACATTCAACCCCTGTAGTTTGTAAATATCTTACATCCACCCCTATAAAAGGGTGTCAATGTAAGAAATCTACAAATTACAAGGGGTGGATGTAATTATGAAAACATGTGGGGTTTGTTTTGTAAATCGACCTTATCTCAGGGGTGGTTGTAATTTAAGAAGAAAATAATTTCAATTTTGTCAATCCAAACGAATCTTTAATGTATTTCAGATTACGGGATGTGATAAACGTCGTTCGAGCTTTAATAATACCGTTTCGACTTCAAACGTGATTTTGATAATTTTTTAGTCCAAATTTTGCAAAACCCGAAAAATAGGATTTGTAGTATTCTGAGTTAGTTTTCTAATCCAACTTGAATCACCAAAATTGGATGTCGGACAAGAAATATACACATGAATCAATGGATATTGCCCACAACTTTAATGTATTGAGGTATATAAAATTCAAAATGTGACTCATTCATGCATAATTTTGTCATACGGCATCCAATCTAGCGGATTTAAGTTGAATTAGAAAACTAACCCAAATGACTACAGTTTTCGTGTTTCGAATTTTGTCAAAATCAAAATAAAAATATGTCAAAATTAGGTTCGAAGCCAAAACGGTATTAGTAAAATTTAAACGACATTTAACATTACAGATTACAAATACCGCTTCACATTTGTTTTTATTTTCATCCCCAAGAAGGTGCGATCTGCACAATTAAAACAAAATTTTAATAAACGGAAAATAAAAAAAAATAAAAATAAAGTGACCGAGTCTCCGAATTTTATTATTTGCAATACTAGTTAATTTAATGTTACATCAGATGAAGTCCACACCGGGTGCCGATGGTACATTACAGTTTACCATACTAACAAAAGTCACTAAATTATCTAATAAAATGTAGCCAAAAAAAAAAAAAAAAAAAAAGATAAATGCGGATTTCGGGTTTTATTTCGACGAAAGAAATTGACTTTCACAGAACTCAATTCAACTTCGGGTTTTTCCAGCCTTCGATATTTCACCTTCAACGCGCCGAATTTCGTCCTTAATATCTTTCGCCGCACCTATTTCACTTGTCAAGCCATTGCACAACAGATAATCGAGGCGCCTTAAACACGACAGATACTCGGCTTTTACTTGAGGAGAATCGGATATTGAATGTTGATCTCCAAACTGAACAAAAATAGAAAAATAATTCAGGCCAGGTCTAGAATTTTCGAATTTTGCTATGTGACCAACATAAAATCGATTTCATGAGAACCGAGTAAATTCACAACGTGCATTAATCGAGGTAGTTTGATATTCACAAAAAATAATTCAATAGTATTTCATTAATCGAGGCGCATTTTAAATTTACCTCTTTAAAAGTAGAAATGCATTGTCGAAGAGCTGCATCAGCCTCAGCTGGAATATACTCCTGTTTCGGAAAAGACGCATAAAAACATATCTTACAGCATCAGAGCCGATTCAGAAAACAAATGGTTAAATTACATTCCCGAGAAAAAAACTATACGGTGCACGAAAAATAATAAATACGGACCCTCGAGCCGAGAAATTCCAGTTTCATGATCTCCAGTGACCCAAGAGCATTGAGTGATTGTAGCTACAAAGAACAAAATTAGTATAAATCAGATAAAGATTCTGTCATATAAATATTAGTAGGATTTGATGACAATCGACGTTAGTCAATGCAACGCTTTGACCAATTAATCCAAGTCATCGATAAACAAATGTATCCACTTATACTTATTTAGTACGCTTCACGAGTATGCTATTTTAGAATGAAATGAACCAAAAATAGACAAGGATAAAACCGAAAAGAAGAATGAGAGATTTTATATTAGTACATTAAAAAAGGGTAAATTACGTTCACCTCCTGAGGTAAGGGCAAATTACGAAAAAACCCCAAATGTTTGGGTAATTACAACCACCCGTCAACTATGAATCTTTTTTCCACATCCACCCTTGCGGTGTCAAATTTAGTAGAATCTTCTAGATTATGTGGAATATTCTCCAGTTTGTACCCGTTTTACCTCATTCGAGCTCCATATTTTGAAACAAGATGATTATAAGATGTGTTTCTTGGCTCGTAAATATCAGATTGTGGTGCATCAGAATCTGCATTTTTGCACAAAACGAGTACAAACTAGAGAACATTCCACGAAATCCAGAAGATTACGTTGAATTTGACACCCTAAGGGTGGACGTGTAAGCAGATTCATAGTTGAGGGGATGGTTGTAATTACTCAAACAAGAGGGGGTTTTTTCGTAATTTAACCTTAGCTCAGGGGTGGCCGTAATTTACCCTAAAAACAAAGACGTCGCTTTCACATAGATAACAAATTTTACTTGATAATACTTAAAAATAACGCAAAAATAGCCCCGATTGTTTGGAAATAGACACAAAATCTAAGCATAACAAGTGGTAAAACCAATGGAACCATCAAAATCGAAGCTTTACAGTAAAACATTTATTGACGATTTTGTTAGAGGTTGTATACATGCACGACATCTGGTATAAAACAGCGTTAGTATAGTTGTATAAGAAAAAATCAACGTAAGTGTTGTATAGCGAATTGATCGATTTTTAAGTATGATTTCTGAGAGATAAAGCAAAACTAACTAGTATAAGGGCTGTTGATTGCGCATCTTTGCCCGTTTTTCTGGGTCCTCTAATCGGCTCTCTGTTTCCTTTCTTTTCCAAAAGTCGAACAAGAACTCGTCGAGCTACCCTGTGAAGATATTAATTCAACTTCAAAATTCAAAATGAAGTACAGCCCAGATCAACTTAAAGGAATACATAAATGAACTTTAATTATTATTATTTAAATTTTTATATTAGCATTTTAATATTTAATATTATTATATATTATTTAAATTAAAAATAATATATATAAATTAAAAAAAAAAAAGATAAAAAAAAAAAAGTAGGCTCGCGAGCTCACTAACTAAGAAAAAGCTCAAGCTCGAGCTCGAGTTCGAGCATTTGTCGAGCCGGCTCAGCTCATTTACACCCCTACAACAAATATTTAAAATGTAAAAACAATCTATGAAGAGACAGAATTTGGTAAATAAACGATCCGCGTAATCTAATCTAACCTTATTGAACTGTGCAAAAGATTTTTGGCGATATCAAGCTCCGCCATAGCTCGAGAACTGTCCGTCTTCATTAGCTGGTTGGAGACGAGCATCTTTACTCGAGCAATGTAAAGCATGTTGGCAGCATTCTATTCGACGGGAATAAATAGTTACTGTAAGCATATATTGTTACGAGTGTAACGAATTTGACAGGAACCCAATCATATAAACCTGAATATGCTCGTCGGGGAGTAAGTTTTTCCGAGCATCTAGACATCTGAAACACGAGAATAATACGTGTCGTTTTTTCATGCGGATTCTTTTTCGTCATTTAGTGCTTATTAAAATGAATTAATGTACCTACCTCTCTAACAGTTCTTCTGCTTCGTTTAATCTACCTGCTGTTTCGAGGGTCAATGCAAGTCGTTCAGCTACAACAACAGTATCCAACGATTTCCATCCCTACGTAATACGATAAAGCATTAACATCGATTATCGCAGTTAATCCCCACGGAGAGAATTACGAAATGCAAAAAACGAGAAAACCTTCGATAATTCCATCGTGTGCAGAATCTTTCTCAATAAAATCTCAGCCTCGGCAAATCGATTGGATTTAGTGTACATCTACAGTCAGTAGGAAGAAAATAATATTATAATACGTTTTGGCTCTAACAATCGCTTTAAATTATGGGTAAATTACGGCCACCCCCTGAGGTAAGGTCAAATTACGAAAAAACCCCTCTTGTTTGGGTAATTACAACCAACCCCCTCAAATATGAATCTTCTTACATGTCCACCCTTACGGGTGTTCTAATAACGGTGGACGTGTAAGAAGATTCATATACTGAAGGCGATGGTTGTAATTACCCAAACATGAGGGGTTTTTTCGTAATTTAACCTTACCTCAGGGGTGGCCGTAATTTACCCTTAAATTATATTGATTGCGAACGCTGTTGCAAATTTCAAATGGCTGTGAATACGGGAACGACAACCTGAACAAGATATTGCATTCTTCTGACGCATAGAATAGATTCTCCTTGGCCGGCAGCCTACGTATTCGACGCAAAGCAGTAAGCAAAAAAATATATATTTCGATTAATACCGAAAACTACCGTGCATTCATTTTGATAGAAATTCGGCGGACCTCGAGTATTCGTATAGAATCCGCAATTAGATCCTCGGAATCTTTCTCTTTCCCTTGGAGATACAAAACCTGTACGTTACAAATACTTACGAAGTTACTTCAGAAATATCGTTCCAAAAATTAATTCTAAAATTACGACTAATAATCATGGGTTTGTTCTAAAATTACGAGAAAATTCAGAAGAAAAAAAAAATCGGGGATTAGCTTTGCGGACTTACGGTCCCTAGATGGTACATAGTATCGGCATAGTCGGTGTGCGCTTCTCCTAATACACGGCGCTTTATCTGACCAATCAGAAAACGGTAGTACCAGAAGTTTGTTTCCGTTGAATAACCGAAGAAGATAGAAGTGTGACGTAATGACAGATACAAACCTTCATAGCACGCTGTCAGAAAATTGGTCGAAAGAAAAAAATATGGAATCGTCAATAGATGAACGAAGTAACGGGGCAAAAGATTCCATTTGACGCGCGTAAAGAACAAAAGTGTAAGTATTGCGTGTGCATTGTAATCGGTTTACCTCATAGCAGACACGAGCATCTTCCAATTTACGCTGTACGAGGTAGAATTGACCGAGATTGTGAAGGGCAGCCCCAACTCTGCAACATTAGACGAAACGAAATTTCTAAAATATCAAATAAAAAATGAGTAAATTCGAATCAAGATATCCTAGAATTTTAGTTTGATGTAAACGAGAGAAACTCGAAACTGCAGCTTACAATATATAAACACTCGATCTCAATACTATAGCTCTCGTTTTTTGACTCAGTAAGCTCCGGTTTTGACTCAACACAGAGCATTAATGAAAAATTGAACTTCATCAATTTAAACGAGACGGTATTTTTTTAGCGGGAAATCGATGGTGAATTTTTTTTTAAAGACATCCAAACAATAAAATAGGAATCGCAAATTTGCAATAGACGAGCACTGTGAAATTACAGTTAATTATATACTATGGTAAAATAATACCAACAGTTCGTCGCACAAAAGTTTTACTGCCATTTCATACAGAACGGCTGCAATTACGTTTTTACCCCCTTCAGAAAGTTATGCAACTGTCGTCATCCAAACACGTATTTTACCTTACGTCGTCTGTTCCGAAATGCTCCTCTAGTATATTAATGGCCTCGACGTACAACGGTTCCGCACTCGCAAAGTCCTTCTTCACTCGGAAGAGTTCAGCCTGCAAAAAGACGAACACGAAAAATGTAGCAAAGAATTAATAAATCGATTAAAAAAAAAATCCCGTCTCCACTAATGTAGCGGATAAAGATTGGTTAGAGAAGTACCAGGTTATTACACGCAGATGCAACATGAGGATCTCGTTCTCCAAAGCCTTCTTTAGCTTCTTGTAGTGCAGATCGGAAAAATATTTCAGCTTGCTCGATGTTTCCCTACACGATATGAATAGTCGACTATCAATATAAAGATCGAAATAATATCGTACACAAATGGAACTGTACGGAAATGGATCGCAACCCACTTGCCTGGGAAAAATAATCCCTTCCGTTATCGGTAAAAACTCTCCATTTAGATGTATGCTCGTTCGATATCATTGATGCATCCTCGATTTTACGAAAGCCACTAGAGCCATTTTCGGAACTTGATCCAGTCGAAACATCTTCTGCCAATGAAGGCGTGGAACACGTCCCGAGAATAATCGCTGCATAAAGAAAATATTGAACAATCGACGACTCGTAATACCCGAAGAAATTACGATGAAAGATACCGGCTCGACAAATGCTCGAGCTCGAGCTTTCTGACAAGCCGAGCTTGAGCTTTTCCTTAGTTGTTCGTGATTTCGCGAGCCTAGTATTTATTTTTATTTTTAATTTAAATAATATAAAATAGTATTATACTAATATAAGAATTACATACAAAATTAGGTTAATTCCTTCACCACCGAGTCAATATCGAGTAGCTTCGAAGTCGCTCGTTTCCAATTTTCATAGTTTGACTCATTAGGTTAGGTTAATTTCCCTACAATTAGCACCGAGTCTTGAGATTACATTATCTATCAAATTTCCTGGTTGAAACGATTTTTTTAAATACTCGTAAATTACTCAATTCCAACGTCTCCAGTTCACTTTCATACATCGACTGCTTTTACCAGCTTTATCTTCTTATCAACTTGTTGTCGAATCAACACATAAACGTAATAAAAATAAATATATGGCTTATTAACCTAAGACGTAAAGTACATACCAGCTTGTCCAGAAAGAATAACCCATTGAAATACTTCACGTCGGTGATTACTCGACGAATGGCCTCCAAAATCGTATTTGGAAACTATCAACTTTCCTGGAAATAAAACAATATCGGCTCAGAAATCACCATATAAAATAAACTAAGGCCTTGTTTGGTTGCCGATATAAGATTAGCCAAGATATGATTAAATAATCTAATGAAAAACCCAATTATTTTATCGGACCCCAGGGCGTCCAACAAAAAAACACTCTAAAAGGCAAGAAGGCAAGATAAGTTACGGGTCGACCCGGTAAGTTATTGGAGATACCAAACATCAAACAAAGTCCAATTATTTTAGTTAATAATGGCTAATCTACCCAACCAAACGAGGCCTAAAATAATGACTAAAAGACACAGTGAATTCTATTTGAAAATGAACGAACAATCCGACACAAAATCTTTAAAATAAAACAATCCGATATCAAACGAAAAATGCAGGACGTGTTTGTGTCGTAAATGCACCGTCAACTGCATCAAACACTACTAATGCAAGACTAACATAATTCTAGGTACGCGATGTAAAACCATTTCATCGGTTGTAGCATCTACGAATCTCAAGTTATATACACGGAAGGAATAATCAATCAAATCGATGAAATATTTCGAATGCACAATGAAGAAACGGAAAGTAACCATCTCATAACACGGTTATTGAGATCCTATGCGCGGTGATTATTAACCGTTGATGCGATGAAATAACTTCCCACTAAGCACACATACACATGTGGGTGTTTGTGATTATGTGCAGATGAAGGTTAATAATCACCTGATGTATTTCACCAAAAACGACACCAAATTTGTAATGGGTGTTTGCCATTAAATACTGTGTGAAAAGCTTACCTGCGATTGGGCAAGAATTGTAGGGTTTGATACGCATCGGAGCAGAATTTAGTAGCTCCTTACACAATTTAGAAACTGCTTGTCGGAAAGACATCTCTTTGTTTTTTTCTGGATTAATCAAAGTTAAATTCCTGAGCTAAGATCGGAGTTCAGAAGAATCAGAATCTGGATGAATTTTCAAAGCCAAAAACCCTGAACCCTGATATTATTTTCCAATTTTGGTGGCTATTTTCTTCAAAACAAAAATGGAATTTGGTGGGTTTTTCTTGATTGAACTTCTTGCATAAAATGGGTAAACAATATAAAACCCCGAATGTTAAGGAAAACCTGTGTCAAATCTCCTATGTTTTTTTTCTGGATTTTATGCAAGTTTTTTATAACAGGATTTGGTACAACACAATGAGGACTAGGCAAAATTAATATCTTCATTTAAAATTCAAATTATTTTCTTAAATTAAGTCGAATATATCTATTAATTTGAAATATGAAAACTAAGAAAATGATACTCGAGATGGAAGTTGGAACGAATTCTCAAATTATTTATGTTTTTTTCACATATAATTAATCAAGAATAAATTATAAAAATATATAATAATTCTAATAAAATAATTATATAATTTTAAAAACTCAAAATTCATACATTAATAAATTATATTATATAAAAATTGATTTAAAAAAAATATATTCACCACACCTAATATATTTTTATTTTTTATATTGTAACTGAATAAATGTATTCAGCTTAATTTCAGAAAAAATATGAAATTTAAATAAATAGATTATTTTTTACATAAAATCACCTTGTATTGTAGAAAATATGCACTAAATCCCCCTTAGTTGTGAAAAAAATTGCATAAAATCCCCTCTATAGTTAACGGCGTTAACATTTAACGCAATAGGGGATTTCGTGAAAGTAGAATAGAACACAAGGAGGTTTTATGCAAGAAAAAAACACATAGGGGGATTTGATGCAGGTTTTCCTTAACACACGGGGGTTTTTGTGTTGTTTACACGGCATAATAATTAGCACATTGTTGTATGGAAGAAAAATACAGTTTTACAGTTTTAGTCCCTAACATTAGCACCGATTTCATATTTGGTCCCTCATGTTCACAAAAAACACATTTAGTCCCCATGTTTCAAAAAATCAACACTTTTAGTCATTTCCGTTAAAACTAACGGAATCAAGCCTATGCCCCTCAATGACTTAACTGGCAAACTAACGGTAAATTGACGGAAATGACAAAAAACGTTAAATTATTGAAACATGAGGGACTAAATGTGTTTTTTGTGAATAAAGGGGATCAAATGTGAAAATGGTGCAAACTTGAGGGATGAAAATGTAATTTTCCCAACAAAAAATAAATAAATGAAAGGGGCTCTTTGAGGAAACCCCTCATTACTTCTTTTAATACAGAGAAACCCAAAATATTTCTCTCCATTTGAGAAAAGCCCATACCCATTTCTAGCCATTATTTTTTTCCAATTTTGTCCCCGCCCACCACATCATCAATGCACCACGCGCTAGTCATCAACATTTTTTTTTTCTGTATCAGTTTTATTACTCGACTATGAAGCATAGTCGATTAAAAAATTAACTTTTTTTTTATTTTTTTTCTATATCAGATATATTAATCGACTATGATGAAGCATAGTCGATTAAGAATCTGCTACTATAATAACAAATCACAATTGCAGAAAAATGCAAAATCAACTATATTTTACAAAAGCAAAAAATATAAGAACATTATAATTGATTTATACAATTAGAATCAATGAAACAAAAAATTCAAAAAAATAAAAAATTGGAGTCGATCAACCTTAATCGACTACCAGAGCATAGTCGATTAGCTTAATTGACTATGATGAAGCATAGTCGATTAAGAATCTGTTACTAAAAATAACAAATCATAACTGCAAAAAAATACAAAATCAACTACATTTTATAAAAACAAAAAATATACAAACGTTACAATTGATTTATACAATTGGAATCAATAAACAAAAATTCCAAAAAAAACTGGAGTCGATCAACCTTAATCGACTACCAGAGCATAGTCGATAACTTAATCGACTATTGAACATGTACATAGTAGATTAAGGTTCCAGCTTGCGGGAATTTCTCTACCAAAAAATCCTAAATCTACCTCCCTATCGTCACCACATCGCCGCCACACCACACTATTCAACCAATCCCTAACAAGAATAAAATAAAAAATTCATACAAAAAAACACAAATTAATATTTCAATGTCCACAGAAAAAAAAACAGAGACGATTCAAGGTATTTGTCAATCATTGTTGGTCACTCCATAAACAATTTCTGAACACATGACAAAACCAACACTAAATAATAATAATAATAATAATAATAATAATAATAATAATAATAATAATAATAATAATAATAATAATAATAATAATAATAATAATAATAATAATAATAATAATAATAATAATAATAATAATAATAATAATAATAATAATAATAATAATAATAATAATAATAATAATAATAATAATAATAATAATAATAATAATAATAATAATAATAATAATAATAATAATAATAATAATAATAATAATAATAATAATAATAATAATAATAATAATAATAATAATAATAATAATAATAATAATAATAATAATAATAATAATAATAATAATAATAATAATAATAATAATAATAATAATAATAATAATAATAATAATAATAATAATAATAATAATAATAATAATAATAATAATAATAATAATAATAATAATAATAATAATAATAATAATAATAATAATAATAATAATAATAATAATAATAATAATAATAATAATAATAATAATAATAATAATAATAATAATAATAATAATAATAATAATAATAATAATAATAATAATAATAATAATAATAATAATAATAATAATAATAATAATAATAATAATAATAATAATAATAATAATAATAATAATAATAATAATAATAATAATAATAATAATAATAATAATAATAATAATAATAATAATAATAATAATAATAATAATAATAATAATAATAATAATAATAATAATAATAATAATAATAATAATAATAATAATAATAATAATAATAATAATAATAATAATAATAATAATAATAATAATAATAATAATAATAATAATAATAATAATAATAATAATAATAATAATAATAATAATAATAATAATAATAATAATAATAATAATAATAATAATAACAAACAAATACCTTCATCAACATCAATTGCAACAATGATTTTCTCATGCCTCATCCTCGTAGTCGTCAACCCACTACACCCTCGACGACGAGCGCCAGTCATCAGTTTCAACGTCGTCTGTGGAAACCACCGCCGCCAAGTACATATATGTCACTACCCTTCACGCGGCGGCGGGAGGTGGCGACAAACACTCTTCCACCACCACCACCGTCGGTCGACGTCATGCTTTTCCTTCGAATTTCAATCGAGAAGAGATGAGAGAAGAAATAAGATGATAAGATGACAAAAGGAGAAGAGAGAAACAACAAATGAATGGGTTAGGGTTTTGAAACGTGAAAATGAGATTTAATATTAATAAGGGTGGTTTGGTAATTATTAAAATAGCATTTGGGTATGATATTAAGGGGTTTTCTCTAATTATTTTTGGGAGGGGTGTTTCCTTAACTCATTTTCCTAGATGATGGATTGTTGCTAATTTTCCCTAAATAAATCCAAGAATTCTAAAATTTCAGAACAAAAGAATTAAGTCCGAGTCGCCGTGATAATTTTAAGTTTATGAATTATTTTTTGTGGGGTTTTTGTGCATAAGTCATTTACCAACCATCTTTATTATTCTAGGTTTAGGAGTTATATCTCTTTCGTCAATAAGCACATCCCTTTAATATGTATTATAAATAAAGGGAAAATTAATGTATATGACAAAATTACCCCCAACCAATTAAACCCAATTCTTAATTTTAACCCCAATTTAATCAATTTTGACCACAAAAGTCCAATTTTGATTTTTTTTTAAACTTTTTTTTTCAGAAATTATTTTTTTGCCGCCGGTTTCCGGTTTCATTTCTTTTAGAACAATCACAAACACTTTTTTGATTATGGATCTACTACCAGAAATTCAATGCGTAATTTCAGCATTCAATGTGTATTCTTGAATAATCTCATTTTTCAATTATTCAACCATTTCATTTTACAAAGTTCAATATTAGCCACATTAGTCAACATTAATATGTTTCGATGCAACAACAAAATTTTAATTGTAACAAGTAGTTTTGTTGATTGGTTAATTGGTCACATTTTATTCATGAAATGGCTTGGATTGGTATTAGTCCGGATGCTGCAAAATCATTCTATTAGATCGAATAAGTACATTCGATATAATAAGTACCTTGTATCATAATTGATAAATTATATGGCTCGGATTTTTAGTATTCTTTTATTTATTACATGTGTCTACTATTTAGGCAGAATAAGTACATTCCGTATGTGTTGGAACTACAATGCTTGAGAGGTCTAGTGATCAGTTTCAAAAGCAAGATGATGGGTCAAAGAGAGGAATCGAGATAGATGTCTATCTCTGCCTCACCGTAAGGGTTTCAGGTTTCGCTGCCCAGAGACAGTCTAACTTTCTTTATTCTTCCCCATCCAACAATAAAGAAAAGAGCAAGGAGGGTTCCAAACCTGTGGGGCAACCAGCCAGTAAAGGATAGAGCGTTGGTCTAGGGTTTTCATTGACCAGCGATTAGAAAGCGGTCAAAGACCGAGCGGGTTGAACAACACATAATCGGTTGTGAAAAGACTAAAACAAGAAGCGGTGTTGGTGTGGTCTTACCGGTGCTTTAGTTAGCCTATCCGCTTACCGTTGTTCGATAAATGCTCACCTTTCAGCTATCCACCTTGTTGGGAGAGGGGGAGTCACTCTTGCGAGACTAACTATATCCATATGAATTATGTCCCATTCTCTCTTAAATAAAGAAAGCTCGCCCTCGAGCCCTGGGCCAGTCGGCCGGGTCTTTCCATGTTGTTCTGTTGGTTTCAGTAGATCCAGTTTGTCGAAAAATCCAAGTTATAACAATAAATCTAGTATACTGATTGTGAAACGGTTAATTACTCAAATTTATCAACATAATCATATTATTATTTATCCTAATGATTTTAATCAAAATACATTTTGGGCGCGCATAAAGAATTTGTATTCTCCAATCATATTAGAGGGTTTTGCTTTTATTGTAGAAATTCCATTTTCTCTAGAATTAATATATTGTCTAGAAGGGAAAAATAAAAAGATAGGCAAATCTCATACGTGATATTGGAATCCTTTTCATTTGACTTCTTCAATTTTTTATAAGAACTCATAAGGAAAGTTTAATTCAATTGAATTAATCATTTTGACTAACTGTTTTTACGTAAATGATAAGTAGAAAGGCGATAGGAACTAGAATGAATAGTGCAGTAGCAATAAATGCAAGAATATTGACTTCCATAATCTTATCGGTTTTTTTGTTGACTTTTTTGTTTTTTTTTATTTTTTCCGTCGCCGGTCTCCGGCGTTGACTTTTTTTAGTGATTTCTTTTTCCGTTTTTTTTACGCCCACCGCTAAACGTTGACCGTAATTGTGTTGTCATTAAAAGTAACTATACTGTCATTGACAGTAAATTAACATAAATATACTATCGTTGACAGTAGTACATTAACGTAATTGTACTGTCGTTGATAATACATTTATGTAATTGTATTTTCTATAAGAACTCAGAAGGAAAGTTTAATTCAATTGAATTTGAAAATTCAATTGAATTAATCATTTTGACTAACTGTTTTTACGTAAATGATAAGTAGAAAGGCGGTAGGAACTAGAATGAATAGTGCAGTAGCAATAAATGCAAGAATATTGACTTCCATAATCTTATCGGTTTTTTTGTTGACTTTTAGATTTTTTTTATTTTTTGTCCGCCGCCGGTCTCCGGCGTTGACTTTCTATAGTGATTTTTTTTTCCGTTTTTTTTAAGTCCATCACTAAACGTTGACCGTAATTGTGCTGTCATTAACAGTAATTATACTGTCATTGACAGTAAATTAACGTAATTATACTATCGTTGACAGTACATTAACGTAATTGTACTGTCGTTGATAATACATTGATGTAATTATACTGTCATTGACAGTACAATTAAAGTTAAAGACAATATTATTATTTTTTTGGCTTTGTTTTTTTATTTTGTTTGATTTGTTGACAAGTCAACATAATTATATTACTGTCGTTGACAGTAAAATAATTGTAAAAACAATAATATTAGTGTCAACCACATCAATATTATTATTTTTTTGGGCCTTTTGTTTTGTTTGAGTTATTGACGGAGTAACGTAATAATATTACTGTCTACTATTACAGTATTACTGTAAACACAATAATATTATTGTACTTGACGGTAATATTACTGTTGTTACAGTAATATTACTGTCAACCACAATAATATTAATTCTTTTGAAAAAGTTAACGCCGGAAACCGGTGGCAAAAAAAATCAGGAAGAGAAAAAAAAAAGTCAACGCCGGAGACCGACGGTCGACGGCGGCGACGGACGAAATTGTACTCAAAATTGTATTGTGGGTCAAAATTGAATAATTTGTGAAATTTTGGGTCAAATTGAGGTTAAATTAAATTAAAAGATGAAATTGGAGCATATTAAAATGTGAGGGATTATTTTAGTATTTTACAAATGTCTGGACAATGTGTGGATTTTATTGTAAAAGAGTTTTTTTATCTTGACCCGTTTATGAATAAGTACCCATTTATGGACTTATTTGTTAAGTGCCCTATTTTTTTTATTTTTTTTTTGTTTTAAATACACTTACACCCCGAAAGTATACCATATGTAAAACTTACTCCGTTAAAGTATCACTTGTAACATTTATCCCTTCAAACACCATTTAATTTGTATTTTAACTTTTAACACCTTAAAATTATCTCTTTTAGAAATGAATAACTAAAAAGAATAGTTATATTATTATTAAAAATATATAGGAGTGAGCAAGTCGGGCCCATCGACCGTTGAACCCGCCAAACCGGTAAGAACCGTCCCGCTAGAACCGGACGGATGGATACATCACTAGGATTGGGTCCTTAAATAAAGAAAATCCGCGGGTTTGGGTCTAAGACGGATTTAAATCTTTTTAGTACCCGTGAAACACGTCCCGTCCCGCCATACATAACGACGTCGTTTTCTTTATATTATGTAGTATAATAAATTAAAAATATATAATACATGAATAAAATATATCTTACATATCAAAACTTATATCTATAACGACGACATCATCTCGTTTTATATATAGTTATCTATTTTATTTTAAATTGTCTTATAAAACTTTGGATTTAGTTACTTTTTTTAATGGATTTATAATTAAAGCGTATTATTTTGAATTACTCTTGATATTAATCATTGATGTTTCATGTTGGTTTAAATTCAAGATTTTACGTATAGTCATTCATTTCAATTTCTAAATTATTTTTTTGTAAAACTTATAAATTATTAAAAAAAATAACATGTTTAAATTATGACGGGTTTCGACTCGTGAAGGTTGGGTCAGACTATGAACCCACCATAGACCCGTCTATCCTCAACCCGTCGAAAACCACAAATTTGGTTCCTTAAAATCAAGAACAGTTGGTTGAAGGGACGAGGACGAATTTCGCTAGAACCCGCAGGCTTATGACCCGCACACACCGCTAAAAACATCTATTAAAAAATGCAATATTTAAAAATTTAAAAATATTATATGAATTGCTTTGCGTACATATTTAATAAATATCATATAACTGTTGTTGGACCAATTAATCAAATATATTCATATCGATAAATATTACGATTTTTTTTATCTTAAGTATTTTAATTTATTTTAGTTCATTAGTTTCTTAAAATATCTTTCAATTCATTATTATACAATGCATATTATTTTTTATTTTTATTCCAAAAAGTTAATTTTGATTACTTTTTAATTTTATATCCAATAATTATTAGATTGCTATGTTATTTATTTTACAAAATAAATATAAAATTCAAAATATTTACTAATTGACTTTTCAATTGATATTTTTGATAAACTAATTTTAAATTGTTTCATCTAATGGAAGTGGAAATATATTAAGATTATTATTAAATTTTAAATTTTAAAATACAAAATAATTGATATTGAAGAGCAAGTGCCACAAATGATAGTTTGAGGGTTAAGTGTTACTTATGTTATACTTCAAGAGTGCAAAGTGTATTTAACCATTGTTTTTTTAACTGGGAGCGGTTTTTTACTTAGTATATGTACTTTTCGAAACTGTATTTTCCAATTTGATTAATCAAATTTTTAGACATTCAATACCTCTTTATGATATTTTATGATGAGAGAAAACAAAATACTAATTTTATTTGTAGCACCCTTTTATTAGGTATTTATGATATGTAATACATGGTATATATATATATATATATATATATATATATATATATATATATATATATATATATATATATATATATATATATATATATATATATATATATATATATATATATTATTGAAGTTAGAGTAATAAAATGAGATTAAGATGGTCACAATAATATTACTGTCTAAGACGATAATATTACTGCATTGATTGTTAAAAAAATGAAAAGAAAATTTCAAAAATATTAATATTACTGTGAGTTCTGGCTGGGAAAAAATCAAGAAAAAAAAAATCAAAAAAAAAACAAAATTAATGCCAGTGGAAGGCGAGATAAAAAACAATTTTTTTTCCTGCGAGTATTTTCTCAAAAAATGTTAAAATATCAATTAATGTGATGCATTTGTTAAAATTGGAAGTCAATGTGCAATATGTTTTAAGTTAAGATACTATGAATGAAATTGATATAAATTATAGGACAAAATACACTTCATCCTCTACAAATTTCACATTTTCTGCACCTTCCCTTCTAAAAATTCCAAAAAAAAAGGGGAGAATCCTCCTTCGAAATACTATTTTGGTTGCACTTTGCCCCAAGAGCCAAATTTTGGTGGGCATCCGTGCACCAAAACTAACATTTCAAAGAGGCAATGTGCATAAAAATAATTTTAAAGAGCAATGTGCAACAAAAAATAACATTTAAAGGGGCAACGTGCAACAAAAACACTCTATTCCGATGAATAATCCATCTAAATTTTATAACAGCACAATGTACTACAAGAATAACATTTTGAGGGGGGCTTTACTTATTTTAAATTTGGAGGCAGTAAAGTGCAAAGGTTATATCCTGAAGGATATTTTGAGCAAGAGACAAGAAAATGAGTTTTTTTATAGAACTGAATTTAATTGGTCTCCCATCTTAATATAAGTACAAATAAATCTTCCTCCTTGTGATTAAGTAATTTCTATGCTACACTCGGTGTAGCCTACACCGGGTAATTTTTTATCGTTCATCTACACACACCAATGTGGGTGTGTGTATTATTGTGTCTATATAAATAGTAAAGATTTACCCCGTGTATTTCTTTTATTTTTTTTTTTCTTTTTATTGACTAAGATTCGTACAAAAAAAAAAAAAATGCACTATAAAAAAAGATGATAACAATTTGAACACTCAAACTTTGTTTCTCAATATATAACAAACAAAAGGCAAACCTTTACATAAATTTCCAAAGCATGGAAAATCACAACAACCCTTCCACATTATTAGTAATAATCTCAACCAGTTATTAAGACAAACTCGATCTCAAAGGCCGAGCGATCGAGATCGAGATCGACATAGTAAAAGAAAAGGAAAAGGAAAAAAAAACACCAAACCCGCATTAACTATGCAAGAGATTTTCTAACCCCTAATAGAAAATAAATAAATATACCAAGAAAGGGTTGTCCTAAAATACGATTTCCCACTTTTAAAAATGTCGAAAAAATAAACAAGCAACCACTCCCCATAATTCCGTAAATTAGAGAGAGAGAGAACTCATTTCTTGCCGAGAATGGTAGTTTCGGCAATCATTCCGGTGACGATGTAAGGGTCCATGTTGGAAGCTGGCCTCCTGTCCTCAAAGTACCCTTGGCCTTCTTTCTCCGTGTCCCGTCCCACACGGATCGATGCACCACGGTCCGCAACACCCTAAGAAAAAATTACGGGCCAAGAAAGTTTTGGTTAATAAAAAATTTCCTAATTCTGTCAATTCTGATCCGAAAATTTACTACTTTGGTACAAATTATCATTTCAATTTATGATTTTTTTTTTCAAATTTTCAAATCCTTGTGAAAAAAAAATCTTAGAAAAGGCTGATTTCGATCTGATCCGTCCAATTTGCACCCCTAATACTGCCAATGTCTTGGAAGTATTAGGCGAATCAATCCAAATGAGATGTAATTGTCCACTAGTTGAATTCAATACCAAATTAAATGGAACTATTATTATTTTAATTTTATTTTTTTGTATATTTTCGACATTAACGACCGCAAAATTAATAAATAAATAAATAAATGATTTACCCATTTGAAGGTGTTAATGTCGGCAGTTTCATGGTGACCGGTGAGACGACGCTCGTTGCCCTCACCATAGGCGGCAATGTGTTCCTTGTGCCTAAGCCCAAGCTTCTCAATCGCCTTCTTGATAACCTCGTAACCTCCCTTCGCCCTCATAGACTTGGTGCTAAAATAGCCCGATACACAAAATTCAACTAATTAATATATACAAAAATAAATAAATAACATGGTAAAATCATCGTTCATGTGTTTCAAAATGCCTTACCTATAATTGGTATGAGCACCGGCCCCGTTCCAATCACCCTGGTCGTTAAAAAAACAAATCATGTCAAATAATCGAAAAAACAGACGAAATCAAAAATAAAAATGAACAATTTCAAGAAGTCTATTAAATTAAAATGCCACGATTGTAAAACGGGACCGAGAAAAGTTAACCTGGATGGGCTTGGGGTCGAACGATAGCACGACTCCAGCAAGTTCAGTGATCCTCTGCAAGGATTTTTTTAAATAAATATTATAAACCTCAATCAATGATATTTATTTCAAATTGACATTCGCATTTTATTAATTGTTACAAAATTAAAAAAAAAATGAAAATAGTACCTCCAATATGTAACGAGCTATCCAGATCTCGTCAGCGGCCGAGATGCCGACGGAAGGTCCAACTTGAAATTCCCACTGCAAATGTTGCAATAATCATATCATTTATACGGACGAAAAAAAAAATTAATAATTGAGAAAAAAATATATATACGGGACTAATTATAAGTAAATATCGGAGGAAGCAAAAATATTACCTGACCGGGCATCACTTCTCCGTTGATGCCACTTATGTTGACTCCGGCATAAAGGCAAGCCTTGTAGTGTGCATCGACAATATCACGTCCGAAAGCTTTGTCCGCTCCGATACCACAGTAATACGGACCCTACATTTAATCCAAAAAATTGAAATTATAATCGAAATAATAATGGTATTCATCAATTTCTAAAAAAAAATTAAATTTGATTTTAGGAAATAAGAACTATAGAAAATGATCACCTGAGGTCCAGGGTAACCCCCGGTGGGCCATCCAAGAGGCCACTTCACATCCTTCTGCAACAGAGTGTATTCTTGCTCGATTCCGTACCTATATCGCAAACGAAAAAAAATTGATTTATAAATTAATTGTTTCTAGCAAAATGAATTATGTACGAAAAAAATAAAAACTAAATAAATTGTTATGTATATATTATTATTACCATGGTACTTCAGCAACAACGTCGGGGTGGCTGAAAATCTTGGCAGCGCTATACCTCTTGTTGGTCGGAATCGGATCACCGGCCGGAGTGTATGCATCGCACATGACCTATGATAAATATTTAAATTAAATTAAAATACTTAGCACAAGCAAAAATAATACTAAAATACACAGTACAACCACGATATATTAGTACTCGATAAATTAATAAATAACACTTTCTTCAAGTCCCAGCTCGGTAAAAACGTATTAAATTATTACTTCGATAATTTAATATTTCGCTAAATTAATACAATTTTGTTAGTCCTTACTGTATTAATTTAAAGATGTTTAATTGTAATTGATTTAGTAATTTAGAAGCAAAAAACATTGTATAAATAGGAAAAAAGCAAACTCACCAGAATGTTGTTTCCCCTCCTGAATGGATCTTTGAAAATTGCTTGAGGGCTGTTTTTTAATTGCAGAATAATTAAATTAATATATGCATTTATATAAATAAAATAAATACAATGTGATTTAATTAAAACTTACTATAGGATGACTTCACTGTCTTGACCGGGAGCTTGACCGGTGCTCGATCCATCGTAGTTCCACCTCGGAAGCTTTGAAGGGTCACTAACCGGTCCGGGAAGAGTCTGCGCGAATCGAACAAATTATTTTTCGGATAATTTTTTTTTTACTAAAATAGAAACAAAGGTAAAAAAAAAAAAAAAAAAAAAAAAATTCAGTAAAATTGGAAAAATAAAATTAAAAAATAAATTACCCTTGCTTTGCTGCGAATGTCGATACCGGAGCCACCAATCCTGCAATTAATTTTAAATCACAAATGTGTACTTTGTGATTAATAAATTACTCAATAAAGAATACAAAAACAAACGAAACAAATCTTCAATAAATGCATTATACACGACAGTTGGACCGGTTCGTTGTATTTAACTGAAAAACGGAAAAAACCGGCGAGGCTAGGCAACAACATGCTTAGAAGTTACATCCAAATGATATTATTTTTAATATATAAAGATGAAAATATAAGCATCAATTTTAAATTTTAATCCACACGTTTTCGATCAAGTTCTTATAAAACTACATAGAACCATAACTTATCTAAAGATAAGAAAAACTGCCAGTGACGGAGCCAGCATAGCGTTGACCAAGGTCAAGGGGGGCCGTGGCCCCCAACGTTTCTATTTGCTTTTAATAAGACAAAATTTTGAGTAAAGAACTTCAAATATTTACTCCAATAATGAAAAGAATCCAAAGAAAAAATAGGATATTTTAGAGAAAAAAATATCTACAGGACTAAATTGAAAAATAACAAGTTTTAATATTAAACAATAGAACTTTTTAGAAATGATGGGGGCCATGACCCCCCATACCATACACACCCCTTTAGAACACACAAATCTATTGCAAGAAAGATTCCAACTTTGATTCCTTAACCACAACAAAACACAGACAAAAAAAAAAAAAACAAGTAAAATAATCAAGAAACAGAGCATGCAAAAGAAGAGAAAGAAAGAAATAAATAAAAAAAATAAAACCGACCATATGTATTCGGCAATGATGCTCTTGGTGGAATCAGTGAGGTTGAGATTAAGCAGATCGGAAATCACAGACATTTTTGCTTTTACTTTCTCTCTCTAGGATATGAAGAAGAAGAAGATGGTTGTTTGTGCTTGTAAATAATATACCAGGGGAATTGCTTCGAGGGCCTTTTTATAGGAGATTTTTTAGAGAATAGTGACATTATAATATTGTCATTTATTACGTTTATATCTATATTTTATTATATATAGATAATAAACAAATAAATGCAGATGTTTTGTTTAAATGAAAAAAGAAATGGCTTCGTTCAAAAAATGTACAATTTTGGCACTTTGCACTCTGAAAAATAATTTATGGCACTTTACGCCCTCAAAACATGTTTAATCATTCAAAGTGCATCCTAGTTTATTTTTCGACCACAATTTTCTGTCGTCGGCATATTTTATGATCGTCATTTTTGTCTACTCAATTGTTTTTTTTTCTCCAGGGTGCAAAATACAAATGTATTTTCGAGCGAAAATGACTTTGTTGAAAATTAGAAAAGAAGGCAGCGATGGAAATTCTGGCCGAAAAATAAAGTATGGTGCAATTTGAACGATTAAACATGTTTGCGGATGTAAAGTACCATGAATTATTACATGGGGTGTAAAGTGCAAAAATACTATATTTTGAGGGTGCTAAGTGAAATTAAGCAAAAATGAAATTATTAAATGAAAAAGGGGAGAGAAATGCTGACTACCTCTTGTGAGAGAATCTGAATAAGATGAGATTCTCGCAGATTTATTTGACTTTTTAACCGTTGACTTTTTTAATTCACTTTTTGCTCAAAAGATTTACTGCAGTTAATTTACGGTATGTGGTAAATTGTCGTCTTAGTTTGCAAAACTCAAAACATGAAGTTTGATTTAATCCAACTTGAATCGCTAAGATTGAATGTCGAGTGGAAAAAACCATTTAATCTATTAATATTTGTCACAATTTTTATGTTTTGAGTTATTTAAATTTCATAATATAATTTATTCGTGTATAACGTTGTCATCATTCAACCGATCTAGCTTATTCAAATTGTTTAGAAAAAAATTTCAATGAACTACACTTTCCATGTTTTGCATTTTGCCAAAATCGGACTAGAAAATAGTCAAACTCATCGAAGTCAAAACGACATTTAACATTCCACCGAACTTAATTTTACGCCAAATAAATTTATTTTAACAAAAACATCCTATTTTTATTTTGGAAATTTAATTCTGCAAATTGAGAATTATTCTCGAATTTCATTTATGATTACATATATAAGGTTTTATTTTCAGAAGAGATTACATAAATAAGTTGCAACTTAGGAAAAAGAAAATGTGTTATGAAAAAATTTAAATTAAATCTGTCAACGAATTAAATCTATTCAACGTATGTAAATAGTCAGTCAATCTGAAAGCATAAATTCTGCTTTGAAAATTTACAAGGGGTTTGTTTGGGTTCAAATCTCTTTAGTAAATTTCGTGGTAGATTTAATAATTAGTTGTTGGATTATGCTCTATATTGAATACAGATTATATATAATATTATTATATATTGTGTATTAATCAAATTAAATTTCTCAAAACATTATTATGAAAGAACTCTATTAGAAGGGGGATTTATAATATTAAATAAAAATAAAAATTACGTGCTTACGTTAGAATACTTGGAAAAGTATCATGGTAAATTTGATTTGTGTATTATTCTTTTATGAAGTGATCAAGAATCTTATAACGGTAACCCAACGAGCTCTTATTATAATTGTTATTGTCATTTGTCATTTTTTTTTTCTTTTGGAATGCTAGTAATTTCATAAACCGAAGACTTTTACCTGTTTTGTAGATGCTATCAACTGATGAAATACATCGGAGATTCTGAACCATTGATCTGCACATAAAATAACATACACTTTCATGTGCATGTGTGCTTAGTGGATAGTTATTTATAGGGTAAATTACAACCAACCCCTGATGTATGGTCAAATTACGAAAAACCCCCTCTTGTTTGGACAATTACATCTAGCCACTCAACTATGAATCTTCTTACACCTCCACCCTTATGGAGTCATATTTAACATAATCATCTAGATTCCGTGGAATGTGCTCTAGATTGTAATCGTTTTGTGTAAAATACAGTTTCTGATGCACCACAATCTGATATGTACAAGCCAAAAAACACATCTTATGATCACCTTGCTTCACAATGTGGAGCTCGAATGAGATAAAACGGATACAAAAGTGATAATATTCCATATAATCAAGAATATTCCACTAAATTTGAAACCGCAGGGGTGAACGTGTAACAAAATTTATAGTTGATGGGGTTGTTGTAATTACCCAAACATGAGGGGTTGCTGTAATTACTCAAACAGGATGGGGTTTTTGTAATTTTACCATACATCAGGGGTGGTTGTAATTTACCTAAATAGATCTACGGTACAAAACCAGCCAACATTTTTCACCAGGTGTAGCACATTCACGGACCGACTTTCGACTTTCGACCATATTTTTTTCTATATAGGATTGTAACAAGATTCCGCGTTTTGGAAAGGATGCAGTGGTTAAAAAGACGTTGCGACAAATGCCCGCGCCATTGTTTTTCCAACACACAATGAAAATTTGGAAAACTTTAGTGCTAGCTACTAGCTAAGAAAGATATTATTTGTGCAATTCTCAATTAACCACAAAAGTCTGATCTAGAATAGTACGTACACTTTAATTTAGATGGTGATAGATGATTGATATATAAGCCAATTCACAGGAAAATAATTGAAATAAAAGTGGGGTAACTAATATTATAATGGTAGTCTAGTAATTAGGTCCTTTTGGCATCGAATTTGGATGGTTGGAGGACAATGTATGTTTTATTACCTTTTGAAGGTATATATATCTAAGTGAAGAATTTATTCTTACAACCACCAAAAAATGAAACATTATACATAAACCAAGAAAACAATTTGATGCTGATTTTTCGACGAATATTTTTTATCTCGATCGAATGTAATTAATTCACTACTCACGAGATCATTGGGTTGGAGAATATAGCGATGAGGCGGTCCGGTCTGATCTCTAGAACCGCAAAATTTAAAAGTTGGGGTCGAATGACCAAAATCAGGGAATCGGCGCGCGAATAGATCAAAGAATTCGGGTTTTGGCCAAAATAGCTCAAACCACCGGCGGAGTTGGTTAGTTGTGGATGGATCTGAGGGAGCCTTCACAACTAACCGGATCTGGTCGTGGATGGTCGAATAGGGGTGGCGGATTGCTGGATCTGGAGAAGTAAGAATGAGAATATATAAAGTGAGGTGGATAAAAATTGAAAATAATAGGAGGAAGATTACAAAATATAAAAGAATATTATTTTTAAAACTTTAAAATTAATAAAATAACAATTAAAAAAATACCCGTTTGAACCGGTTCGACCCGATCAAACCATGATCAAATGGTCGTTCGGTTACATAGCCGGTCCGGTTCCGACAACATTACCTAATTGATAAGTTCAGGTAAACAACATTAAACATTCATAAAAAGAAATAATATTAATTTTCGTTTCACATGCAATAAAAAAAATGAAATGCGCAAGAAAGGTTGTGTATATTCCAGGCTGGCTAGTTCAACAAAACTGTACAATATATATATATATATATATATATATATATATATATATATATATATATATATATATATATATATATATATATATATATATATATATATTCATATGTAATAATAAATATAATGAATCTGATGCAATGAATATACACTATGAAATAGAATCTCAAGTTGTTCCTTTAGTTTTCACAAAGACAGGTCGACCAGAAAATAATGCAATAAATTATTCTATTGTATTGTCTGACTTTGTGCAAGAATATCATGCCTGCTATATCAGACTTTAAGACATAAAATATGTCACATACTTCAATTTATTATTAGTGTTTAAATCTACAAAATGTTCTTAATTGGGTATTTTGGTCATTTACCAAATTTTATAGCAGTAAATATTCTCTATTACATTTAGACGGTTGTGTCGGTAATACCGTACCGAACTGTACCGAAATTTCAGTACTTCAAATATGTTTTTCATTTACCGAACTGAACTAGTCGATCCGGTATGATTTTTTCTTGAATTAATTCAGTTTTTCAGATCGGTGCCGATAAAATCGAAAATTTATTCTAATATTTTAAAAAATGTAAAAAAAAAAGAAGGAAAAAAAAAAAGAATAGAATGCCCATCAACGTTGAAAAAATGGTTTAGAGAATTCAAAAATGATTAGACAACAATTGAAGCTACCTTATATTAAAAACCAACCACAAATTAGAAAATTGGAATAGCAAAACCAACCACAAATTAGAAATTTGGAATAGCAAAACCAAATTAATGTAACATTATTAAATATTAAAAAGCCAGAAAGGTTACCTTGAAAGGGCAAACACTAATTTGATCGTGAAGGGTTAAGCATTCGGCTGACGGCGACTTTAATTTTAATGTTAGATTCCTTTAAATTGAGTTGAAAATTTATAATCATACACACAATTTTTTATATATGTTTAGGTGGAGTTGAAAGCATTCAAAAATAGATTAAATTTCTTTTGTCTACATATAATCTCTTTTCGGGTAATCTGTTTTAGTTGATTTTCCAGCTAATTTGCAAATACCTCAAATTTTTAGAAAAATACTCTTAGGTGGTGTTTGCAAAAGCTTATAATAATAGATTATGAGGTTTTTTTATTCTTAGGGCAAATTACGGCTACCCCTGAGTTATGGTCAAATTACGAAAACTCCCTTCATGTTGGGTAATTACAGCCACCCGCCTCAACTATTTATTATCTTACGAAAAAACCCCTCCAGAGGTAAATTTAAGGATGTTAATTCGGTAGAACCGAACCGAAATTTCGGTACGCCAACATTTCATATCGTTTACCGAACTAATTATACGATTTGGTTCGATAAATAACCGAATTACATAAATTTTATGTAAAAAAATTAAAAGGAGGGGATGGTTGTAATTACCCAAACAAGATGAGTTTTTTCGTAATTTGGCCATACATCAGGGGGTGACCGTAATTTGCCCTTATTCTTATAACCAGTTTTTAGGTTTTTGCAACACAAGCTTTTGTTTTTGATTCACTTAAATTAAACTGCTATAACCTATAATTGCAAAAGCACCCATGCAACTGTTTTTTCAATTTTAATTTGCCTTTCCGCTAATTTGCGAATACCCCTATCTTTTAGAAATAAGCACGTAGTCTCAACTTAACTCATAATCACTAACATCTGTTTATAAATAAGCTTTTGCAAACACCATCTTAATCCAAGCTTTACTCACAATCACTAACTTCTGCTTTTAAATAATCGTTGTAAACAACACTCTACAAATGAACTTCAAATTATATTTCCGTACCAAATAGTTTTAAACATTTTTATATCAAAGCATCAATGTCAAATTAAGCTACTTCTAGCTCTCGCGTATTTCAGCCGCTTCTTCTAATTCAAGTTGAGTAATTAAAACTATTGAATAATTAAAAGTCTATAATGAAAATGAGTTAATTGATAAATTAATTAGTGAAAATAATTGATTTATTATTGAAATATTGTAGATGATGCTAGTGATGATTTCACATTAAATTAGACCAGGACAATGAAAGGGATGTGATGGTCAACTTGTCTCTTAACATGGAGATCACTTTGTAATATCCAATAAATTAGAAAATAAGTAGTCAACGGATCTATTTTAAATGATAACATGGCAATTTTAATATGTTTTTTTTTTTAATATAATTTTAAATTTATCATAAATACGATTATTGGTGGAGCCGCCATAGAGTGAGAGAGGGCCATGGTCATCCAATAATTATCGAATCCATATTTTTTATGTAAAAGATTTTATATATAATTTTCATTATCGACCACGTCATAAAAGTTTTAATGCATGTCTTCCCGAACTTAAAATTCTGACTCCGTTCTATACCAACCATAACATATACTGTTAAATTATTTATTACACAAATATCCAAATTTCGTCTGATTAAAATATTTTTCCTTCCTGAAAGTAAATATCACCTTCCAAAAGGCCGAGCATATTGATGTACTAGCTCGTCAATCTTTTTTATTTTAAATGAGATGAATAAATACTTTTTCCGTTCTCCATTAATAGTCGTTTTTAGCTTTGCACACGGATTAATGATTTCAATAAATGTATCTTAATTTTATGAAAAATGTATGCTTTTAGATTAAAATGATCCTATCTTATAATTAATAATAGAGAGAAATGAATTAAAAGGATTATTAGAAAGAGTTAATAAGTGTATAAACTGGAAATTAGATAATTAATGGAGTAATGGAAACCTAAAACAACAACCAATAAATAATATGGAATAAAATATTAAAAAAAAAAAACTGTTATCATAGAACAAAGGGAGTACTAAATCGTGTCGAACTTTTTGTTTACCGGTAATAATTTCAATTAAAGCTTTAGGCTAATATGAAGTCAACGGTTCCTTTCTTAATGTTGTTTCATGGAAACTATTGGCTATATAATATATTAACTAAAATTTTCTTGCGTTGACAATTGTGTTCGTGAATAAGCATGGTTGGGTTGACTATTTTGGGATGAAGGATTCTTTCCTCCCTTTATAAATTAGCTAATTAATATAAGACGGCGGTTATATGCAAACCCATTTTTTTATTAGTTCAAGACCTTCAACATAAAAATACTAATTTACCCTTAATGAAATTTAAAATCAAATAAAAAACACAAAGCATTAAAAAATAAAAAATAAAATCATTTTCTTTGTGCAAGACCAAATAAAATACATAAATCCAGAAACCCCTCTTCCTTATTTCACGACTTAAAACTCTTCTCCTTCCTCCCCTTCTTCTTCACAAACCCACCAAGAAATCCTACACACAAAAATTATCAAATACATACCAAACATTCACGATGGAACCAGAAAACAATGATATGGTGGTTTACGAGGGTGGAGAACACAATGAAATATGTTTTAACCGTTTATTTTTGCTTTTGGGTCGTTTTTTTTTTTTTGTTGGGAAAAAAATTCGACGATACCAAAAATCGGTCTGCAAATACCGATTTTTGTTACTAAAGTCGGTAACCACATTCCGATTATTTTAATAAAAATCGGTACTTAAAAACCGATTTTTGTAGTAAAAATCGGCATGACAACACCGATTTGTTTTTGTATTATCGGTATTGTCATGCCGACTTGTACTACAAAATTCGGTTTTTAAATACTGATTTTATTATCTGTGTTTTTCTAAGACCGTTTTCTCATACTTTCGTGCATCAACCTAGGGGATTGATGGAGGATTATTCAAATGAATTATCTAACGAATAAATATTTGAGATACGGAAAGTTCTACTCGATTGGGTTAAAGGAGTGGTAGCCGCCACCGAATGGTGATAAACATTTTCGTTTCAAATATTTAAAAATTATCAATTAATCAAATATATAATGTATTATTTTAAAAAAAATTCAAAAAATATCGGTATTCGAAAACCGATTTTGTACTCAATAATCGACATTAGAACGCCGATTTTGACTTGTAAAGTCGACGTTGTGTCGCCGATTTGGTTAACAAAAATCGGCATTATGACGCCGATTTTCGTGTACAAAATCGGTCTGGATAAACCGATTTGGGAAACCAACGAAAAAAAATAAAAAAACCAATTTCAATCTCAATTTTTTTTCAAAAATTGGCCAAATCATTGCAACCCAACAAGAAATAAGCATAGATTAATGTTCATTCATACATATTTAGCATAGATTAATATTTGGCAGTCGTGATATTTCTTTTTTGTTTTGTTTTGTTTTTTTTGTTTTTTTGGTCTTGAACAAATTAAAAATAAGATTTATTTGTATTTGAGTATTATTTGTGGATAAGGGTATATTTGTCATCTTTGGTCTTGTTGTAATAAAATTAGATTAATTTACGGGCTTGAACTAATAAACTCCTTTATGTGGTTTGAACTAATAAAAAATTGGGCTTGCATATAACGGCCGCCTTAATATAATTACAAATTTATGAAATGAAATAGGGTTAATATGCTAGAGGTTCCCGTTGGAAACATAATTAGATATGGGATACAATCCTAATATTTTTTTCTGAACTAAATTCTTTTTGCAAAAGTAAAAATGACCCACATCCTTTACTTTTTTTTATCCCAAATTTTGCTCTCAACCTAAATTTATAAATTCTACACGTTTCTCTCAAATCTATTTTTCTTATTTTCTTCTCTCCCTCTCTCTCTCTCTCGTTCTCCATCTCTCGTATCTCTTTCTCTCGCTCTCCCTCTCCATCACTTCTCACCATTGCTGAGGGAGCGATGGCTATGGCGCAACTATGTCGGTGGAGGCGACGTTAATAAGGGGATGCATGGTTATGGAGGCAGGAGGTTACGACAACTATAGTGGTGGAGGCCAGATCTACGGCGGATGGTGGCGTCTATGGCGGCTAGGTTTTAATTTGGTCGATGGCTATGGTTTAATTTGGTCGACCGCTATGGCGGCTAGGGTTTAATTTGGTCAATGACTAAGGTTTAATTTCGCCAGATCTACGGTGGATGGTGGCTAGGGTTTAATTTGGTCGATGGCTAGGGTTTAATTTGGTCGGCGGCTAGGGTTGCTGGACGATTAGGTTTTTGAAGGTAGGGTAGGGGTTTAATTTGGTCGACGGCTATGGCGGCTATGGTTTAATTTGGTGGATGGCTAGAGTTTAATTTGGTCGGTGGCTAGGGTTGGTGGACGACTAAATTTTTGCAGGTAGGGTTTGGCGGCGGCTGAAATTTGTTGGCTGCTATGATTTAACGGTGGTTGGAAGATGTTGGAAGTTAGAGTATGGTGGCGGTTGGGAGTTGGTGAATGATAGAGTTCGGAATAGTACACCACAATATACCAATGTTTTGAAAACCGGACCGGACCGCCCGGTCCGACCGGTTCAACCGCAAACCGCCGCCATGTCCGGTCCGGTTAAATGTGAGAACCCAAAAAGCTCAAAAAACCGGGTCAACAGCAAAAATTCCGGTTGGACCGGTAAGAACCGGTTAACCCGAAACCAAGTCCTCAAACCGGTTTTCAGCTCAAAACAAAATATCAATGTCGGATCTACATCAATGGTGGTCGTAGGTAAATGAATCTTGACGGGAAAGGTTGTTGGTGAACGGATCTAGACAGATCTGGGTAGTATCTAACCCAATCCAAGTTGTGGCCGCCATAACTTTCTACCGGGAAAAGAAAACGAAGGTGAAAGTGAAAATAAAGAAAAAAAATGTAAAAATAATTTGAGAAAATAAAGTATATGTGTGGGTGGAGATGATGATAATTAAGAATAAACAGAGAACGAAGAGAAGAAAAGTAGATGAACGAAAAGAAGGGGATGGGGACCTGTGAAGAGTCGGGAGGAAGAAGAAAGGAGAGAGAGAGAGAGAGAAAGAGGGGGGAGAGGAGAGAGAGAGGTGGAGAGAAGAAAATTAGTAATTTTAAATTATTTTTTTATAAAAAAGGTGGAGTAGATAAAGTGATAAAAGTGGGAAGGAAATATAAAATTATAAAATATATTATATTTGAGGTATTAAATTAATAAAATAATTATATATAAAAAAATAATAAAAAACCCGGTTGGACCCCGGTTGAACCGGTCCAACCGTGACCCGGTAGCTTGGTCGGGTCGATGTCCGGTTCGGTTTTCAAAACATTGCAATATACTGTAGTATACCATACCATAGCATACCATAGTATTTTTTTAAAATCTGATGTATTATTTGACAAAAACGAAACTACGATTATCTGCAGATGACTACGACCGGAAAAAAAAATTAAAAAAACAATAATTTTCAATATTATATAGAAAAGAAAAATAGGTTCTTATAGTAATGAGAAAAAAAACAAAAAGAGAAACATATTCTGCGTAGAAAATAAAATAACAAAAATGCTTGATGCAAATTAAAAATGTTAAATAATACCACAGTACACCATAATACATCATAAAATATTTATCATCTGATGTCATTTTGCATTTTTGAGTGGAGGGGCATCTTTGAAATGAATTTTGATAAAGAATGTGAAGCAAATTTTAGTTAGACTTGTCATTTAGTTTTAATAATATTCGTCACCAAGAATTTATAACTTAAAATTCTAATGAAATATTCATCTCACTTTTTACAAATTACAACTATTCACTATCTGCAGGGTCAATTAAACTATTGGGCCACTTGGGCCGTTGCCTGGTGCCCAAATTATAAAGTCTTGTTTGGTTATATTTTAGGGTAAATTGCGTTAAATTATGAATAAAAAATAGGGTAAATTACAACAACCCTTGATGTATGGTCAAATTACGAAAACCCCCTCATGTTTGAGAAATTACAACCACCCCTCAACTATAAATCTTCTTACACATCCACCCTTGCGGTTTCAAATTTAGTGGAATCTTCGAGATTATATGGAATATTATCACTTTTGTACCCGTTTTATCCCATTCGAACTCTACATTTTGAAGCAAGATGATCATAATATGTGTTTTTTGGCTTGTATATATCAGATTGTGGTGCATCAGAAACTGTATTTTACACAAAACGAGTACAAACTAGAGCACATTCCACGAAATCTAGATGATTATGTTGAATTTGACACCATAAAGGTAGAGATGTAAGAAAAAATCATAGTTGAGGGGTAGATGTAATTATCCAAACAAGAGGGGTTTTTTCGTAAATTGACCATATCTCAGGGGTGGTTGTAATTTACCCAAATATTAAATATTTGATGCAATAACAAAAATCGGTACACGTACTAGAATAAGTTCTTTTACAGAGATCGTACGTGTATGAAATGAAATGTTGGAGTTACATAGTAAATTTCTTTAATCCGTGACAGGTTCTTATATGTTTACTCTCCTTGTTTTTCAGCTAAAACCGTACGTGTCCCAGTTGCTGACTCAGCTAAATAAATGTGCTTACTCGACAAAATATTCTGATTCAGACAGTAGAATTATGCTCTCAGACGGTAGTTCGTTTTGTACCTCAACCCCTCGGTTTGGTTAGTGTGGATATTGCTCGTATTTATTTATTTCTGCTTATTGTTTATGTATGTCTTCAAAAATTTATGCATGAAGAGAGTAATCAAACTCAGTTGTAAGACTTGATTTTTATGACTTTTGGAGTGGTTGATGAGTAATAATACGAACATAAGAGATTTTTTTTCGTAATTTGACCTTACGTCAGGGGTGGTCGTAATTTACCCCATATTTTATATGCATAGTAAAAAATATTAGTAGCATAGGCGGAACTAGACAAATACTTTCGGCTGAATCCTTGTTTACATTACAAACTATAATCGTATCGTCAGCAAACATGAGATGCGAGATATATGGAATAAAAGACAATATAATTCGTGGAGATTCATCTTGGTTAAGAACTTTGAGCACTCACTTAGTTACATCCTTGCCAACAATTGGCCAATACTTTTGGAAGAAAATAGCCGGGGACCATCTGTTAATTTATTTGTTCTTATTTTTCTTGTCCTATAATTTATTTTTGCAGACATTAAATTTGTAGTTAATATGGAGTTCGCCAAAAATTCTGAGACAATATTGATTTTTTTGTTTTTAAATGAAGAATGTAAGCCGGACATTGTCATATGGAAAAAAAAAATTAGGGGCTTTTTAATAATTATAGATAGTTAAAAGGTCTTTTTAGTTGCTTATTTTTTTGTTAAAAAATTTAGCCAACCGCTAGTCATTTGATTTTTTTTGATAATTATGAATAATGAATTGATGAGTTTTTTGGTAATACTTTAGACTTTTCGTGATTTATTTAAAAATGTAATGACGTTCATAAACACCCAACTATTTAAAAATAAGCTATTATTTAAACTTAAAGCACAATCATCAACCTCTGCGAAAGGATCATTATCGAAACCAGCAAAAAAAAAACTTGACAAGTTTGCTTATTTTCATTTTAACCGGGTCCCTTTTGAAATTTAGTTTATTTCTTTTTTACCTCATTTTGGGGCTGCATGTTATAGGTATAGGCTCGATAGGGTCGTTTCTGATTTTATTACTACTGTGGGGTACTTTTTTTCCTTGTGTTAGACCCATAAAGTTTTAATGAGTCCCCAAACACTTTATTGTAATCAATATAGGTGATGATTACAACAATTTGCTGTAATCTGATTAAAGACATTAGGAAAGTACTATGAAAATTGTTGTAATATAATATAAAATTTATGTAATCTGATTACAAAATCATAATTATAAAAAACCACCCACAGGATTTATATATATATCCTCACCACGAAGAAAACATGGCAGTCAAATATCTCTCACTATCACTTTCAATATTATTTGCTATGCTTTCAATTTTGATCACCTTCGAAGCAGCTTCCGCGACAGCAATTGCGGCTGATTGGAAGAAAATCGAGAATCTGGAAGATCCGGTCGTAGTCAAGATTGCGGAGTTCGCAGTCGAAGAGCATAATAACAAGTACAGTGACGTGGAATTGGAGTTTGTAAAAATCATTAAAGGAGAAATTTTGAAGTATTTCGAAATCAACTACAAATTAGTGATCTCCGCCAAGAGCGATATTCATCCCGGAGAATCTGCGGTAAATAATTACGAAGCATTTGTTGCTTATGAGGAACTAGGGGTTGCACCCCCGCGCCTCGTTTATTTCAAAGAAATTACTCAGGGTTAAATACATATGATTGATTAGATAGGTAATAAGTTTTTATGTCTTGTGTAATGCAACACAAAAGTTTTTAAAGGCCTATTTGTTTCCTTCACATATATACTTATGACAAAATATTTTGTAAGGGCACGCTCAAATTCGTTATTTCGAGCCACTTAATCACCTACGTTGAATTTTTAGGCGAATATTCGAATATTCTATCGCACGTGCAAGGCACATGGCTACGTCCATGGGCATTTTCGTATTATCAATTCAAAATAACTTGCGGGCCTAATTTCTATTTTTTTCTTTTTATTTTTATTTCTTCTCTCTTGCACACGCAGACCAACATCATCATCTTCTTCTTTTATTTTCTTCTCCTTTTTTCTTCATTTTCCTTTTATGACCATTGTTTCTTGTTCATTTTCATTTTCAATATTTCTCAGCTAGTCATTTTCAACGTGTCTCCAATTACACAACCCCAGCATCTGCTTCGTCATTTTAGAGAAAAGAATTGTATTGATATTGAGTGTTAGTAATTTTCTGCAGTGAAGAAATTGTTGCCCAAGAATTTTGATGGGGGGGTTTGGTAATTTGCCCAAGAATTAATATTACTGTGGTTGACAGTAATATTAATGTAACAACAATAATATCACCGTCAAACATAGTAATATTATTATGTTTACAGTAACATTACAATAATAGATAGTAATATTATTATGTTACTCCGTCAATAACTCAAAGAAATCAAAAAAAAAAAAAAAACCCAAAAAAAAATAATAATATTGATGTGGTTAACAGTAATATTATTGTGTTTACAATTATTTTACTGTTAACGACAGTAATATAATTAACGTTGACTTGTTACCAAATCAAACAAAATGAAGAACCCCCCCCCCCCCCCCAAAAAAAATAATAAAATTGTCGTTGACTCTAATTGTACTGTCAGTGACGGTAAAATTACTGTTAATGACGGTACAATTACGGTCAACGTTTAGCGGCGAGCGTAAAAAAACGGATAATTTTTTTATGAAAAAAAATCAATCACTAAAAAAGTCAACGCCGGAATCCGGCAGCAGAAAAAACAGACCATAAATTAAATTAAAAAAAAAAAGAGTCAACGCCGGAAACCGGCGGCAAAAAAGAATTTTTGAAAAAAAAAGTTAAAAAAAAAAATCAAAATTGAATTTTTGTGGTCCAAATTAATTAAATTGCGGTTACAATTAACAATTGAGTGTAAAAGGTTGGAGGTAATTTTGTCATATACATTAATTTTTCCTTTATTTATAATAAATATTAAATGAAGACTTATTGGCAAAAGAGATACAACTCATAAACGTAAAATAATAAAAATGGTTGGTTAGAGAGTTATAAAAAAACTCCTTTATACAATTGTATAAATCAAAGAAGTTATAAACTTGGAAAATCCACTACAAAAATGGGTAATTTACATCGACCCCTCCTGAACCTTGATCTTTTGGCAAACACATCCCAAACGTTTGATCTTTTGTCATATACACTCTTTTCATCATTTTTCGGTTAATGTTCAGTTAGTTTAAAGGGAATAATAGGAAAACAACATTGAAATAAATAAATAAATAAGGAGAAAATAATATTTTTCAGGAAATTTGCACTTTAATTCTTCTCTGGATTGGGTCATGGATGAATTAGGGGCTGCATATTGATGTTTCTCATTTAGTTTGTTTTCAGCCGTTGGTGGTTATCTAAATCTTTGAACTCTTGGTCTCTAGGATTGGAATGGGACTTTCTAAAACTAAAATAGCAATAATTTTATCCAAACGAAGAACGTATTCTAGACAATAAATAATTTATGCAAAAATGATTATACTAGAATTTTTATTTATAATGTCAAATTTTACTTGTTTATGGACCGTATAAATTAGTTGTACAATAATTATATCATTTTCGGTATTTAAGAATATTTAAGAAAATTGAGCAATTAAGGGTAAACCGGCACCAATTCTTGTGAATATTTGCCAAAATACCAAAGTCGGTATGTGTACAGTTAAACCTCTATAAATTAATTATACAGTCAGGACCAAGGAAATTCTATTAATTTAACGAATTATTAAATTGTCGAGTTAATAATTTAACACGTTTCTACCAAGTCGGGA
Source organism: Erythranthe guttata (assembly GCF_056151865.1). NCBI lineage: Eukaryota > Viridiplantae > Streptophyta > Magnoliopsida > Lamiales > Phrymaceae > Erythranthe > Erythranthe guttata. The sequence continues at coordinate 23,432,890 of NC_142540.1, read as the reverse complement.
CCGGAAGAAACTATTATTTAATCGAGGTTATTAATTTATCGAGGTTCTACTGTATTTTACTCCCAAGACTAACGGACTATATATATGAACATAAACATTGATGGAGGGCGGGTGCACATGCCGAAAGATTATAAATGTTTGGGGTGTGGTTGACAAAAGACCAAAGTTCAGGGAGGGTCGATGCAAATTACCGTTGAGAATGTTTAGTGGGAAAATTAAAGGTGAAAAAATTTGCCGTTTCAACTTTCAACTCCCGATAATATAATAATAATGAAAGTGACTTTCCATATTCCCCCGCCTGTTAGCTTTCCCAAACTTTCTCACTTTTCTACATAATAATAATAATAATAATAATAATAATAATAATAATGCAAAAATATCCACTTTGCATTGCATGTACACCATACTAAGTAAAGATACTATCTTTTGTTTCAACTTTGGTACGGATGCATCATTTTTTTTCAAAAGTTTTTCTTTCTGGATTTCTTCTGTAAAGTCATGTTTTTTTTTTTTTTTTTTTTTTGGGAAATAAATATTAATTTTTGTATATGCTGAATCTTGTTCAGGGGGAAGAAATTAAATTAAAATAAAGTAGCAAGAAAAGATGATGATGATGATGATGAGTTCTACCATGAAGAAAATGAAGAAGGAAGAAGAAGATAAAAAATCTCAAGGGTTTATTGATTTGATTTTCTCTTGGTCCATTTCTCATATTATGAACAAAGATCTTTACACAAATAAGGTTTCTTGAATCTACTAATAATAATATAATTAATTCTTGCATGCATTCTTATAAATATATCTCCAAATGTTTTACTTTTGTTGTTTTTAAACATTTTTATTTTGGCAGGTTAATCGAATTCCAGACAGATTCTCGTCGTCAGACGGTTACTTGAATTCATTCGTCTTCCCGCTTATCGAAGAAACACACGCCGACCTCCGCTCCAATATGACGAGTGTGCACTCCGCGCCTTATTGCGAAATATACGATGTGAAAAAATGTAAAAAGTTTGAGCTTCCGAAGAATTTACTCTACTCGCTTATTTTGAAAAGACCGGAAAATGGCGACAAGAATAATAATACCGGGAAATACGAACCGGAGTCCGGCGATTTAATCGCGTTGACCGACGTGAGGCCGAAGTGCATTGACGATTTGAATAGGCCGCCGAAGAGATCTTATCTAGTTGCTTTGGTTCAAGGCATGAAGGATGAAGGCTCTATTATGATTACAATCCTATCTTCCAAACCTATTGACTTTGAGAAACAAGACAAGGCAAAGGGTAAAAGTGGAAATACACTCTTCGCCGTGTATCTTACGAACTTGACGACGAACAGACGGATATGGAATGCTTTGCATCCTGGCAAAGGAGGTGGAAATTTGAACATCATCAACTCTGTTCTTGATATCAATCCATCTGTAAGTTCGATTTAGGCGGTGTTTGCAAAAGCGCTTTTAAGAATAGATTACGAGTTTTTTTCTGCACATAAGTGGTAATTGCAAAAACTTGTAAAAATACATTACGACCTTTTTTTTTTTCTCTCATAATCTGTTTTTAGGTGTTTCCGAAACTGACTTTCGCTTTTGCTTCTCTTAAAATAAGTTGTTTTAAGTTATAGTTTAAATAACACTCATGTACCTGTTTTTTCTATTTAAATTGATTTTTTATGTTTTTTGCACACTCCCAACTTTTAGAATCAAGCACTTTATAATAACTTAAGTCACAATCACTAACTTATGCTTTTAAATAAGCTTTTGCAAACACCACCGTAATTAGTTTTTAGGTGTTTGTAATTAAAGCTTTTGTTTTTCTTAAAATAAGTTTCTTTAAGCTGTAATTTTAAAAGCACCCGTGTACCTGTTTTTTTTAGTTGATTTTCCAGCTAATTTGCAAACACCTCCAACTTTTATAAATAAGCACTTAATCCCAACTTAACTCACGATCACGAACGTTTGCTTTTAAATAAGATTTTGCAAACACCACCTTATTAACGGAGATTTATTAAAAGTTGTGAAGTTCTTGTTATTCACATTGTATGATTATGTGCAGGTAGAAGAAAGTTGTACTCTTTGCAACTCTACCAAAACCGAGAGCACTAATCTGTTATTGTCGAGAAAAGTTATCAACTCGTTTGAGCTCGATGATTCGCAAAAAGCTGCTGTTACGAATTGCGTTGCGTTGACTGAATGTCATCATGAAAATAGTGTGAAGCTGATATGGGGCCCGCCCGGAACCGGAAAAACGAAAACGGTGGCTTCGTTAGTATTCACACTTTTGAAAATGAAATGCAGGACACTCACTTGTGCTCCGACTAATGTTGCCGTGATTGGTGTCGCGAAACGGTTAATGAATTGTCTTAGTGGTACATTGAAGTACGATACTTACGGGTTAGGCGATATAGTTCTGTTCGGAAACGGTGAGCGAATGAAGATCGTCGAGCACGAAGATTTACAAGACGTGTTTCTTGAAAATCGTGTTTCTGTATTGGCTCATTGTTTTGCTCCGTTAACTGGTTGGAAAGGTTGTCTAGATCAGATGATGTCACTACTTGAAGACCCTCACAGCAAATACCAAAGTTATTTGGAACAACTAAAGGAGAGAAACGAAGACGACAACGATACCGACGACGATGAATCGGAGAAGAATAACGAGGAAAAAATGGATGAGAGCGAAACTCTCAAAGAATCTTCGAAAAGGAGTTTCTTGAAGAAGTTAGTCATTCAAAATAAAAAGGAAAACAAGAAGAAGAAATCGAAAGAAAAGGCGGGTTCACAAGAAAACAGCAAATTGAACTGCGATGGGGGTAAAGTGGATATTCCGTTGACATTCGAGGAGTTCTTTAGAAAGAGATTCTTTATTCTGGCAGAGAAGCTGGTCTTTTGTACGACAGGGCTGTACACACATCTGCCGACTAAGTTTCTACCTTTGGAAGTCGTAAACGACATGATTCGAGTTCTTGATATGCTACAATTACTTCAAGATTTTCTGCGTAGAGTTGACGTCACCAAACAAGGGTGCTTAAATCGAGCTTTGATCGGAAACGAAGAAACGTTAGAGTGCCTGGAAGCATTGAAACTCCTCGGTCGAACTTTCCAACTCCCAAATTTTATCGAAGAATATGGAATTAGGAACTTCTGTCTGATAAACGCGTGCTTAATCTTTTGCACTGTTTCGAGCTCCGCAAAATTATACACGGAAGGAATGGCACAGTTGGAAATGGTGATAATAGACGAAGCTGCACAGCTTAAGGAATGCGAGTCGTCGATTCCGTTGCAACTACCTGGTCTTCGCCATGCTGTACTTGTCGGCGACGAGAAACAGCTCCCTGCTATGGTTATAAGCAAGGTTTTAATTCAAATTTTAATTTTTTATTTAATTATTGATAATCGACAAGTTTTAATATATTTGTTCGGGATTAACAGATTTGTGAAAAAGCTGGATTCGGGAGGAGTTTATTCGAGAGGCTTGTGATGTTAGGACACAACAAACACCTTCTCAATATTCAGTATCGAATGCATCCTTCCATTAGTTTGTTTCCGAATAACGAGTTTTACGGAAACCGAATTAGTGATGGCAGAAATGTCAGACTAAGATCCTACGAAAAAAGATTCCTCGAAGAAAAAATGTACGGCTCGTTTTCTTTCATAAATATAACCGATGGGAAAGAGGAGTTCGATAACAGGCATAGTCGGAGAAACATTGTGGAGGTCTCTTTTGTTTCTGAGATCGTCTCGAAACTCTACAAAGGTATTCTTATCATTAAATATTTTGATTTGAGCTTTTTTTTTTGTCTTTGTATTTGATCACTAATATTTTTTTATGTTTTTTGGTTCGTTGTATAATTACATTGTTTTTTAGAATGTATGAAGTCGAAGAAAAGGGTGCGTGTAGGTTGTATATCGCCGTACAAAGCTCAAGTCTTTGCAATTCAAGAATCACTTGGCAAGAATTATAGCACCGACGCAAAAGACTTGTTTTCGGTAAACGTGCGTTCTGTCGACGGTTTTCAAGGTGGTGAAGAGGATGTGATTATTATTTCCACCGTTCGTTGCAATGGGAATGGATCTGTTGGTTTTCTCGATAATCGCCAAAGAGCCAATGTAGCTTTAACTAGAGCAAGGTTACTTTAATTTTCGACATTAATATAATATTTTGTTACGAATTACATTATTTATACGAGGATGATTATTTTTTGTGGCGCTGCTATAATATATAACAGGTACTGTCTTTGGATATTGGGAAACGGATCGACTTTGTTAAACAGCGGTTCGGTTTGGCAAAAGTTAGTAATGGAAGCGAAAAATCGAGGCTGCTTTTACAATGCAGACGAGGATAAGAACTTATCACTCACAGTGAGCAACTCGCTGATTCAGCGTCGACAAATGAATTACATGTTCAGTACGGACTCTACACTGTTCAAGTTGGCTATCTGGAAGGTATATATGTTGTTCCTCTCATTTAATCGGCTCAATTTATGCAAAAAAACCGTTGCTTCAGATAAATTTTTTGTACTATGTTGTCAATATATACATATACAGTTAAACCTCTATAAATTAATACAACCGGGACCAACAAAAATCTATTAATTTAGCGAAATATTAAATTATCGAAATAATAATTTAATACTTTTTCAACGAGTCGGGGCCGAAAAAAACTATTATTTAATCGAGGTTATTAATTTATCGAGTATTGATTTATCGAGGTTTAACTATAAATTCATACAACCTGCACCAACAAAATTCAATTAATTTAGTGAAATATTAAATTATCGAAATAATAATTTAATACGTTTTCAACGAGTCGGGACCAAAAAAAAAACTATCATTTAAGCGAGGTTATTAATTTATCGAGTATTGATTTATCGAGGTTCAATTGTATATATAGGTTTTCTTCAGTGCGAAATTCCACAAGTCTATTACGAGACTTAAAGACATGGAAATTCACAATGAAGTAGCTTCTGTACTGGTGAAGCTTTCAAACGGGTGGCGCCAGCAGGAGAAGAAAGACGAAATTGCCCCTAGTTCCACTTCTCGGCTACTCGAATTGTATGATGTGAAGGGGACGATAATACTTGCATGGACTATTGAAACAACGAGGCAAAACAATTCGGTAGAAACACAAGTTATCAAAGTATTGGATATCTTGCCTCAGTCAGAAATCGAACATCTGTCGAAGAAATTCGATGCTGTGGTGGGGAACTACACTATGAATCAAACGAGCCGTTTTCTGTGCAAGCAAAATGAAAAGTAAGTTTTCTTTGTCAGAAATATATCAATAGCCTTGTTATTAATTTGATATTCGTAGTTTTTGGCTAATTTGTAAAATGTTGGTTAATTCCACGATGCAGGGGATTGATGGTACCGGTGACGTGGCCGATTGAACGTGCAAATGAAAGAACGAATTACGGTAGTAATGAGCTGGCAAATCAGCTAGCATCGATCAGTTTGAGCGATAACGAGCCTAGTTTGTGGCACAAAACAAGGTATATATACTTTTACAATATGATTTCTTCGAATATTGATGAATTCATAATGACAATGATCAGAAGAATCATTAGTGTGAGGACATATATTTGATTTGCCGATTGTATTTAATTTAATTTTGATCATTCTATTTTCAACAGAAAAAACGGTGGGATGAGAAGAATCAATCGGAACCGAAGCCGTAACAATTAGATATATCGACACCTCTGGAGTTGATGAAGAAAGTAGCATAACTATTGTAACACATCTAATCGACATTGCATGTCTTCACATTTATGGGATAATTTCAAAACTATGAAATAATTGACTTCGAAAATTTACTCTTTCTAGACGTTGTTTGGTTGATTAGCTAAGATAAAATTATATAATCTAATGAAATCCAATTGGATTATTGGGTCTTGAAAGGGTTGAGCCTTAATTTGCCTTTTGAGTTCCTATGGCTAACAAAAAATGTCTAAAAGTCAAAGTAAGTCATGATAACATAATAGTTGCGGGTTGACTCAACATGTTATAAGGATACGAAATATCAAAGAAAGTCCAATTATTTTTTATTTTCTTAATATTTACCGAAAAAAGAAAAAAAATTGAAACAAAAGTTGAGAGCTAAAATTTTCAGTCATTTGAATTTGAATGCTCAAAGCCAAGTTTTAACTCGACGCTTGATTATAACTCTAATTAGGGCGAACTTAACGAAGTAAGCAAAACGCGTATCCGTATTTTATTTTGGACACTGATGGGGGTCAGTTCAGTACCGTTGGGCTGAATCCCCCCATATTCAAGATCAGTGGGCCCAAGTGCCCCATAAGCCACAAGAACCGATGCGTAGGAGCTCGCTTAATAGATCGCGAGAACCAAAGTGGGCTAGAAACTTACTAAATGGGTCAGAAGTTCTCAAAGAAACTTGAGCTCGCTACACGATGAGAATGAGAGAGGCGTGGTAGATGACGAGCTAGCCTAAGAACCGTTGAAGGACGTGATCCGGGGATTTTCTCCATAAATTGATTAGGGTAATAATAATGTAAGTAGAATCGCATATTTGACCAATCAAGAGATTATAAAATAGGAAATGTATGTTTAGACCTATATGAATAAATTTAAGAGGCGTGTTGTGCTATATCCACTCTCAAAATATCTTATTTCACCACCAAATTAAATGTATTTCTCATTTTGCGTATTTCTTCGTTCACCTATATTTTTTACAAATGTATAAACTGTCAACCACTAAACTAATTAAAATATTTATAAAAAAAAACCCACCATTTTCATTGGAAAATTCACCCTCACCACCTTAAGTGAATAATACTTTCGTCAGAGAAAAACATTTCCGAATGTCAAAAAAAAGCAGCAATTCACGTTTTTTGATAAATAAATTAAGAGTGCTTGTGTGGAAGGTCCTGAACTTACTCCAAAAATGGCCATTTTGGCTAAATATAATTTTGTTTCCTTCAAAAAAATACATAAATCGTAGGTCATCTGATATGGAAGTATTTCATTACAAAAATTAAAAATAATAATAAAAAAAATTAAAAAAATAAATAAAACAGAAATAACTTAGAACACATGAGGATTAAGTGAATACAAGAAGGGTGGTGGATTATAATTTTGAGGGGTATTTACGACATTTGATAATCTTTGGTGATGAATTGAGATATTTTCGAAGTGGAAATAGCACGCACCACTCTAAAAGTAAACAACCGAATTAGGGTTACTTTTTTTTAACAATCTTTAATACTCTCTTACCAAATTCTCTCTTATTATTATCTTCCCTTCATTGTTTCAACGCTGCCATCCGTAAGTCTGACGTCTGGTTATCTTCAAATCACCCCATATCTTCAAATTTAAATCTTCACACCAACATATCGTTTGTTAAAGATTTTTCTGTGCAACTCCAGAACCTCTTGCACTTGGACCAACAATCTGTGGAATCAACTCTTTGTATAAAAGTAAGTTTACCCAGTGCACCTATATGGTTGGTTGCAGGTTCCTTCATTACCAAAAAAAAAAAAACCCTTTGTATACCTCAGTTCTGAATTTTCTCTTCTTATTGAATTTAACGGGTGTCATATCAGGGGACATAAATTTTGGCCATCTTGATTTTCTCATTGCAGTGAATATGCGGTGTTTCAAATGATGCCAACAACTAATTTTACATATATATATAATTCTTACCATTTATTTTTAACATGCTTATTATTTTTGTGTACTATTCAACACTGACATGTTTCAGTTCCGTTTTATATTTTATTAAAATTCACTTACTTTGTCGTTGTTCAAAGGGTTTAATTTGATTAAGTAATTAAATTCTACGAAGATGGTTGGTGCCTTGTTGTTCCCTTGTGATGTGGGTGGTATTTTTTTTCTTATTTGCTAAGTTTATACACATGCAAACATTGATATAATTATTTGTATATTGTGAGATTCGGCTGTGATTGGAGTTAGTGGAGCTATTCCCCAATAACTTATGCTCGGATTGCGCTTTTCTTTATATATTTTTTCTCTCTCTCTCTCCAAGTTTTCTTATAATCTAATTTTCTATTAAATCGGATTTTTTTTTTCCTGTATAGTAGATAGTTGGAAAATTTGATTACAACTTCCAACAGAAGTTTGTTGTTCCCCTTTCCTATTGGTGTTTAAGAATTGAGTGTTAAATTTTCGCCGTTTTCTGTATTATGTGTTCAATTTCTTTTATTATATGTATGGACATAATTTTTTTCCTCATTTCTAATTTTATAGTTTACTACCGTATGCATGCACATAATTTACTATAATTACTAATAATATAATATAATATATATATATATATATATATATATATATATATATATATATATATATATATATATATATATATATATATATATATATATATATATTTCAATCCGGTGCATTGTATGGGTGAATTGCAGTGTTCTAAAAATCGGCCGAGGCGGCCGATTAATCGGTCTTCGAGGCGGAGGCGGTCCAAAACCTTTATGATTTTAGTGTAAAGGTTTGAAAAATCGGTTTTTTTGCCTGTGAGGCGGTTTTAGACGGTCTGAGGCGGTCAAACCTTTAAGGCGGGTCAAACTCGGTGGCAAAAATCGGTCAAAAATCGGTTAAATATCGGTTTTTTTTTTCTTTTTATAATTCAAAATAAAAGTTGGATTTTAATAAAAGAAAATATGAGTTTATGCCTTATTTTGTTTATGTTAATTGTTATTGTTAAAGAACTAATGATGCATGCCAGAAATGTTCAAGAATAAATGTAAATTCAAAAAAATATTTTTTTATTTATATTTTATAAGGATATTTATGTATTATGATCTTATGATTATTAAACTTTTATTATGTTTAAATATCTTTTTATATATGTTTGTAGTATTTATAAATAATATATAGAAATATATTATATTAAATTTTAAAAACCGATTTATTTCCGATTTATCGCCGATTAATCACCGCCGCACCGATTAATCGTGAGTCGGTGCCTGACCGACTCGGACCCGATTACCGCTTTTTACAACCTTGGTGAATTGTATGGGTGAAGTTACCAGTTAAACTTAAAAAGTACGAAACCAAATAATGCTTAAAACTTCTTGAGCAAATTAACCTCACGAGTATTGTTCCTTGTGTTGTTTTACTTGTTATGCAGTTCATTGCCATGTCAAAAACGAATGCCATCCCAAAAATATTTTATTTCCTATATATATATATATATATATATATATATATATATATATATATATATATATATATATATATATATATATATAAAGTAGCACTGCATATTAAAATATTCAACGTAAAACGTCAGTACATGCATGCAATAGGTCATTATATTAGTCCATCAAAACTACGTAGAGCGTACAAAAAAACAAGATATATATCTGGTTCAAACTTCACCCTACACACTTCGCTAGCACCTAGCTCCATCTGTTTGTTGCTACATCGGTTCCTTTGTTTCTTCTACAGTTCTACCCCACGATATTTTCTGTCATCGGGAATCGAAAATCAAAATTAGTAAAACGGAGGAATCAAATCATTGTCGTAATTAATCAGAATTAACAATAATGATTCTTCGTTTCTTCTGCTAATCACAATTATCTCGATCAATATATATTAATTCATCGATTAATTTGAAGAAAACACGCACTCGGTAATCAATAATCAAAATAGTGTGCATACATATACCTTGTTGCGGAAGCTGTAGGGCCAAGATTACGTCTTAAGCTTCTTGATGCCAGCTCATCACTTTGACCCTTGCCGTGGTCAACTGGCCATGTCATCGGAACCACCAAACCCCTGTTCATTATATCATCAAATTAGCAAATTAAACATGCACTCCATTACTTAGTAATTAGTAATTTCGAAAACAAAGGCAATTGATATTGTGAGATAGAAAGCTAATTAATTACTCTTGAATTTGCTTGCATCGACAACGACTCATTTGATTTCTAGTGTAGCTATCCACCACACGATCAAATCTCCTTGCCAGTTCAGATATCTTCGACCGAGGCAAGATATCCAAAACTTTGATAACTTGCATTTCCGTCGAATTTTCGATTATAATTTCGGTAGTCCAAACGAGTATTATTGGCCGCTTTACATCATACAATTCCAATAACGGAGAATAGCCTCCTCCTCCTTCAATATTCATGTTGGAATTAGGGGCGTTTTTGTCTTTATTCTGCTGAGGACGCCACCCGCTCGAAAGCTTCACAAGTATAGAAACCACCTTTCTCTGCATTTCCACGTCATGTATTCTGGTAATAGACTCGTGGAATTGGGGACTGAAGCAAACCTATACAGAACAAATTAGTACAAGATCACGTAATTTGACATTATTGATTTTCAATAACCATCCAAACAAGTGATCACTACAAGAAATAATCATTTTAGCGACAACACCGATATTATCAAAACGCAAATCATTTTTGTCATTATGTTGTTCGCTACAGGTGTGTCTCAAAATATATATAGTGACAACAAATTGGAAGTATTAGTGACAAAACATATATTGTCACTAATGCTACGTTGATTAGTCACTAAGCAATCGTAAAATATAATACCTTCCAGTTAGACACTTTGAACAGTATAGAATCCGTACTAAACAAGGAATTGAACTGCCGAAGTCGAATTAGAGTGTTGGTCACAGCGAGTGACAAGTTTTTATCCTCGTACACATTATAAAAACAGCCCCGTTTTTTAGCATCAGTGACTAACTTTTGCCAAACCGAGCGGCTGTTCAACAAAGTTTTGCCGTCACCCAATATCCAAAGACAGTACCTGTAACATTAAATTATTAATGTATTTCACCGTGTTTGATCATGGTACTAGAAAAATTCTATATTAATTATTAATAATGTACGAATTGATGCTACCTTGCTCTAGTCAAAGCTACGTTGGCCCTTTGACGATTATCGAGAAAACAGAGGGATCCACTCCCATTGCAACGAACGGTAGAAATAATAATCACATCTTCTTCACCACCTTGGAAACCATCGACAGACCGCACGTTTACCGAAAATAAATCATTTGCATCGGTGCTGTAATTAGAATTTCCAAGTGATTCTTGAATTGCGAATACTTGTGCTTTGTATGGCGATATGCAACCAACACGGACCCTTTTCTTCGACTTCATACATTCTACAAAACGATTAATATAATTAATTAAAAATAAAAAATAAAATAAAAATAGAGTACTAATGATTAAGAATTAATAAGAATATATACCTTTATAGAGCTTGGACACTATCTCCGTAACCACAGAGACCTCCACCATATTCCTCCGACTATGCCGGTTATCGAACTCCTCTTCCCCATTTGTTATATTTATGAAAGAAAACGGGCTGTATATTTTTTCGTCGAGGAATCCTTTTTCGTAGGCTCTTTCTATAACATTTGGGCCATCGGTAATTTGTTTTCCGTAAAACTCGTTATTCGGAAACAAACTAATGGAAGGATGCATTCGGTACTGAATATTGAGAAGGTGTTTGCTGTGTCCTAACTTCACAAGCCTCTCGAATAAACTCCTCCCGAATCCAGCTTTCTCACATATCTACGTCAATACCGAACAAAAATTAATATATTCAATAAAACTTCTCAAGTATTGATAATTAAATAATAATTTAAAATTCGATTACTAAAACCTTGCTTGTAACCATAGCAGGGAGTTGTTTCTCATCGCCGACAAGTACAGCATGGCGAAGACCAGGTATCTGTAATGGAAGAGTCGACTCGCATTCCTTAAGCTGTGCTGCTTCGTCTATTATCACCATTTCTAACGGTACCGTCATTTCCCGTGCGTGCAACTTACCTGAGCTTGAAGCAGTGCAAAAAATCAAGCATGCATTCGACAAGCAAAAGTTCCTGATTCCACGAGATTCCTTAAAATTCGGCTCCGAGAAAGTTTCACGGATGCTTTTCAATTCTTCCAGGCACTGCAATTTGATGCTACGTATCATTAAACTATCGAAACTCTCTTCCTTTCGGTTAATCAAACCTCTCTCTTCTCCCTTATCAATCAATGCTCGCTGTAACCACTCTTTACTGACACTGTGCAGTAAAGTTTCGAGTGATTGTAGCTTATCGAGAACTCTAACCATTTCCTTCACTACTTCCAAAGGAAGAAACCGAGTAGGCAAATGAGTGTACAACCCTGTTATACAAAAGGCCAACTGCTTCCCGAGTACGAATAACTTCTCCCTAAAGAAGTCCTCGAATGCCAACGGAAAGTCGTGTTCGTTCATCTCGTATGGATTTCCCAAGTAATGATTGTACTCGCGTTTAGGGTTTTCAAGTAGGCTCGTCATCTCGCATGCACTACCTTTCCAGCCAGAGTGTGGGGCGAAACATTGAGCTAATACCGAAATACGATTTTCAAGGAATACATCGTGCAAATCTTTGTGCCCGACAATCTCCATTCTCTTCATGTTTCCGAACAAAACTATATCGCCCAGCCCGTAAGTTATATTATTCTCCAATTTGCCACTAGTTAAACAACTCATCAACCGCTTTGCCACTCCTGTTACAGCGACGTTAGTCGGAGCACAAATCAGTGTCCTGCACTTCATTTGCAAAAGCGTGTACACTAACGAAGCCACCGTTTTCGTTTTTCCGGTTCCAGGTGGGCCCCATACCAGCTTCACCCTACTTCCATGGACACATTCTTTTAACGCAACGCAATTCAAAACGGCCGTTTCTTGGGATCGATTAAGCCCGAGGGTCTCAATTACTTTTCTTGCCTTTGAACGATTAACCCTCTCGTTCTCCGTAGACGAGCAAAGACTACACTCCTCTTCAACCTTCACACCATACAATAAAAGGGACAATAATTAAGATATTCACAGTTCAAATGTAGCATACACACACACACACACACACACAAAAAAAACCGAATCTCTAGTGATATATACTCCCTCCGTTCCTAAATAAGTGTCTCTTTTCACTTTTCACAAAGATTAAGAATTTCAATAAATGTAGCTTGATTTTAGTAAAATCACATAAAAATGACTAAAACAACCTTTAGCATTTAATAGTTTATAAGTGAAAATTAATGGATAGAGATGCATTAATAATGTTAAAACAGGAAAAATACAGATTTAATGCAGTATTGGAAATCTATTGCGACAGATAATTTGGAACAAAAATATTTTTAAGAAAAGACAGTTATTGAGGGAGTATATATATATATATATATAACTCTTATAACTCTCTTCTTAAAAATATTTTTAAGAAGAGACAGTTATTGAGGGAGTATATATATATATATATATATATATATATATATATATATATATATATATATATATATATATATAACTCTTATAACTCTTACAGCTAATGGATCGATTTTAAGAACGGAATTAATGATGTCCGTATTTCCTTGTCCACCGTGATGCAATGCATTCCATATCTGCCTGTTTGTTGTCAAGTTTGTAAGGAACACAGCAAAGAGTGTGTCTCTTTCTCGGTCGAATGCAATAGTTTTCGACGACAGAATCGGAATCATATTCGATACTTTTTCCTTTGTCCCTTCGACTAAACCAAGAACATAAGATATTCTAGGCCTGTTCAAATCATCAATGCAATTCGGTCTCACATCCGTTATCGCAATTAAATCGCCATGCCCCGGTTCGTAATTATTCCTTCGATTATTATTCAACGCTATCGAATATGATAAGTTGTCTGAAAGTGCTGGTATCCCCCTTGTCTGGACACCGCATATTTCGCTTACAGGTGCAGAGTACACACTCAGCATATTGGAGCGTAAGTCGGCGTGCGTTTCTTCGAGAAGAGGGTTGACGAATGACTCCAAATAATTAACTGACGATGAGAATGTGTCTGGAATTGGAGTCACCTGCCAATAATATATATATATATATATATATATATATATATATATATATATATATACACATAGACCATAGTCAAATAATTTGGAAAAATTAAGGATGTAAGAATTAATATTAATTATTAATATAGATATTGAAGAAACCACCTTATCCTTGTAAAGATCTGTGTTCAATATATCAGCAATTGACCAAGAGAAAACATAGTCAATAAAGCCTGGAATTTTATCCTCTGTCTTCATCTTCTTCAGTAGCATACAGCCCTCTTCTTCATCTTCTTCCGACAGCTCAGATGAAGAACCAAGTTCATATTCAACATCCAACCCTAGATTTTCTTGAAGGCTGCTTTTCTTTGTCATTTTTATTTATCTTTACTTCTGTGGATATTTTTTGATTAATTACTTAGTAGCAAATGGGAAAACCATACTAGTAATCTTGTATAACTATGATAATTTAAGAAGAGAAAAGAAAAGGAGGTTGGGAAATGTAACCTGCAGAATATGGAAAGGCAAAAGTACTTAATTAGGGTTTGTTTACGTTGAGAGTGTGTCTTGGTTAACTACATGCAATGAGTGGGGTTTTTAGGACACAGTCTATGGATGGGAAAATGTAGCTAGGACAATAATATATATATCAGACCTCATCTCCTAAAACGCTTTGGAATTGTCAATGTCATCATTCATTTACCCCTTCTATACTTAAATCTATAATTTTACTAACATTAGTATTCGTGCATGCATGCTAGGGATTACACATGACCACGGTTCGGTTCGGTTCGGTTCCGTTTCGATTCCAAACCGCCGGTTTCGGGTTCGATTTTGGAGGAATCGGAACCGCACCGAATATTTCCGCTTCTTTACGATTCGGTTACGGTTCGGTTTTCGATTCTAACTAGTAGAATCGGCCAATTCTTAGTAGTAACTTTAAAATAATTAATTTGTTTTTAAAAAACAGTGCAAATAATACTTAAAAAACTTATTTATTTTTCTAAAAACATATTTAAAGTTTGGAAAAATGAGTTTTTTAGTCCTGTAAATTTGCTAGTTGAGAGTTCTAGTCCACCATGTTTTAAATTCAGAATTTTAGTCCTGTAAGTTACAAAAGTTGAGAATTTTGGTCCTATGACCTGCTATAACATGTAATGTGATGGTTGGTTGAATGAGTTGACATTTAAAATATAAAAATAAATTAGGTGATGTGGCTAATGAGTTGGATGTTTTTTGAGAAAAAAATGATCCTCAATGTCAAATTCACCCAAATAATGACGAAATTTTAACATATTAATTATTAATTATATATTTAATTTTTTTGTTATATATGCAATAAAGAACCACAATAAACCCATTGAATAAAATCTACAACTATATTTTTATGAAGGAAATAAGACTAACTAATGTTTAATTAATATTTTTTAGTTTTTATTTGATAAAAATAGTAATTAAATTTATATTTATCTAAATATTTCATTTTTTCACAAATCCGTACTTAGTGATTACAATGAAATTGAACCAACAGTCAAATTCAACATATAATTGAAAAAAAAAACATATTTTATTAAACTTTGTTGTTAAGTTAAATAACATGCACAATCATAATTAGTATAAGAAATCAAATACACATTTACGAATTAACCAAAATATTATAAAATATATTCAAAACTCTATTAAATTAAATGTACCAAAAAAGTATTATAGAGCCTCCAAACATAAAATACATTATCAAACCAAGAGTAACAAATATCCATAACGAGTAATAAAATATAGTTAATTACTATTTTTATCAATTGAGAACTATGAAATATTAATTAAAAAATAGTTACTACGAAAATGCTTATTTCATTCATCAAATAAAAAAAAAAATTGATGGTATATTTTATTTCCCTTCAAAATTGTCCAACTCATTAGCCACATCACCTAATTTATTTTTAATCTATTTACTTTTATATTTTAAATGCCAACTCATTCAACCAACCATCACATTATCTCTTATAGCAGGTCATAGGACCAAAATTCTCAAATTTTATAACTTACAGGACTAAAATTATGATTTTGAAACATGGTGAACTAAAACTCTCAACTAGTAAATTTACATGACTAAAAACTCATTTTGTCTTAAAGTTTGGGATCACTAAAACAAAAGCAAGTGGTGGAAGTGTTGACCGATTCAAACCGATGAAATTGGTCGATTTAGCACTCGGCTAACTCCCATCCTATTTAGTCTTATCCTATTCTTAGTAAACCCCGCCCCTATATGCCCTGGGTAGACATGTGAAGGCAACCAACCGAACCGGTCTTGGTCTGTGTTTGGGCGTGCTAGCAAGGCTAAGGCTTGAAAAACAGTACATCAAGATCAGTCAAGTGATCACTTATTCGATTGTTGATTCTATTCCCTAGCCTGGTCGAATAAATACCATAATCATAACTTTTCTTTAGTTCAATACCAAAAAAATAAAAATTAAATAATAAATAGTAAATTACTTTAATACCCTTAATGAAAATCAAAACAAAAAAAATATTACAAATATTATTTTTCTTTCTTAAATACCAAATAATCAAAACCCCTCAAAACACATTTCCCTTCTCACTCACAAACCCCTCACCTCCTCCACCTCATTCTTCTCCCTCCCCCAAAAACCCTCCTAAAAAACCTCAAAACTAAAGAAATCAAAACTTTACACAACTTGCAAAATGACGTCAAATGACAATAGAATGGTAGTTTACGAGCAAGGAGTACCCATTAAGGTATGTATCCATGTATTTTTTGAGCTAAAACGTCGATTTTGATTTTTTTTTTATTATTTAAATCCGCCATTAAATTTCGACACATACATGTCGAAATTGTGCTTGTTTTTCGGCATGTATGTGTCGAAACACATAATAATTGATATTATATGTTTTCGACGAGTAACTGTCGAATTTATCCTATTTTTCGACACTATTTTTGAAAACATATAATATCAATTATTATGTGTTTCGACACATACATGCCGAAAAACAAACACAATTTCGACATGTATGTGTCGAAATTTAATGGCGGATTTAAATAATAAAAAAAAATCAAAATCGACGTTTTAGCTCAAAAAATAGTGGACAAATTCGACAGTTACTCGTCGAAAACATATAATATCAATTATTATATAAAGTCATATTTCGACACTTAAGTGTCGAATTTGTCCACTATTTTCGACACTTAAGTGTCGAATTTTTCCATTATTTTCGACACTTAAGTGTCGATTGTTGTACTAATTTTCGACAACATAATATCGAAAATTAGTTCAAAATTCGACACTTAAGTGTCGATTTTTTTCTGTTACAAATTTAGTTGTCTAATCTTCTCTCCACTTTTGTGTAGATCGATTGCACCCATTTATACCACGTCAGAAAAATTCCCAAAGATATGAGAAAATAAAGATAAAGAAAATAGAGAACGTGACAGCAAGGCAAGTGACATTTCAGAAAAAATAATTATTTTCTGAAAAATAAATAAATTTGTTTAAATCAGGGGTCAATATGTAATATTAAGGAAGTTAGAGCATAATGGGTGGAATTGGTAAGAATTATATTATGGAGGGTATTTTAGACTAAAGATATGAGGATGAGTTTAATTGAGAAACTGTTTTTTTTGCGGACTAAAATGCATTTTAAGTCCCATGTGATGGGCCTTTTTGCCATTCGCCCTAAAATTAATTGGATAGATTTTTACACATATAATCTCTTATAGGAGGAGCAAATTACCCCTATAAAGAATTATTACTAATACTCAAGGATGAACGATATGACTATGAAAATTTGAGAGAATTCAGGAGAGACTGTAATAAATGCATGCATGGAGTGAAGCAAGTTGAGCCAACGTAGGATTAATAGGTCTGCTGATTTCGAGACCCGATGATATGTATATATACTATGTACGTCTTTCCACATTCCGCGCGCCTGTTAGCTTTCCCATCAAATTAAACTCTGAAATAAATTAAGGGTTCCTTTTGTTCTTGCATGTGCACTCACGCGCGCGCTGTAGTACTGAGTCAAGCTTTTTCTTCCTTTCTTACAGCACAACTCGATCACCGTCATACTAATTTCTCTATCGTTTTGTTCTTGCATCATGCATCTTTTCAAAAGCTTTCTTAGTGGCTTTCTTTGGAGCAGGTTATTTTTTTTTTTCCTTTTTCTTTTTTTTAATTCTTTTCATATATATATATATATATATATATATATATATATATATATATATATATATATATATATATATATATATATATATATACTGCAGTCATTTTCTATTCTAATTACTTCACACCAAATTTCGACTCGCACAGTCCGGATCCACAACACTATATTTTTACAATTATTATTATTTTTATCTCCTATTATCCAGTCCATTTTCTCTAATACTTGTTTGCTTCATTTATTTAATGATCAATTTGATCACATTATGACAATTAAGTTTTTATACATTTTTTTTCTATATGAGTTTGTATAATTAAATTTGTATAAATGTTAATGCTGTTATCAATATCACTAATAAATTTTATTATAATTGTTATCGTCATGTATTAAACTAATCATTAATTTCAATTTTAAAAATGCTAGTATATATTAAATAAATGTAGTGTTGATTTTTTAGGGAAGAAGATAAAGAAGAAAAGGAAGAGATTACGTTGATTGTGAAGAAAGAAGATAAAACTCCATTATGTTTGACTGATTATGTTTTCTCTTGGTCTATATCTGATATAATGAACAAAGATCTTTACAAGGATAAGGTGTTTCTTGAATTTAATTTAATCATAATATATAATTCTTGCATGCTTCATTTTTCCAAATATTTAATTTACTTCATTACAATACATATATACATACATTTGTGTCTTGGCATCGATCAGGTGAATCCAATTCCCGACACATTCTCGTCGTCGCACCATTACTTGAATTCCTTCGTGTTCCCGCTTCTCGAAGAAACACACGCCGATCTCCGCTCGAATATGCTGAGTGTGCACTCTGCACCCTTCTGCGAAATATACGATGTCGAAATATCGAAAGGATTCAACATTCCTAAGAACTTACAATACTCGATGGTATTGAAAAAATCGGGAAATAGCGACAACAGTCCCTTAGGGAAGTATCAACCCCAATCCGGCGATTTAATCGCGATAACCGATGTGAGACCAAAGTGCATTGACGATTTGAACAGGCCGAAAGTATCGTACCTTGTTGCTGTAGTTCAAGGCATGAAGGAAAAGAATCTTATCAAGATTCCGATCCTCTCGTCTAAGGTTATTGAATTCGATAGGGAAAGGGGTAGAATGGGAAATAGAGTACTGTTTGCCGTGTATCTTACGAACTTAACGACAAACAGGCGGATATGGAGCGGTTTGCATCCCGGCGAAGGTGGAAATATGAACATCATTAACTCTGTTCTTAATATCAATCCATCCGTAAGTGTTCGATTTATTACACGCGATTCTCTCTATATATATATACTGTGAAATTTTTATTGTTTGATTTTGTGTAATGTACAGGTAGAAGAGAATTGTACGCTTTGCTTGTCTACTAAAACCGAGAGCATTAACGTGTTAAAGTCTAGAGAAGTTATTAACTCATTTGGGCTTGACGATTCCCAAAAAGGTGCGGTTTCGAATTGCATTGCGTTGACTGAATGCCGACATGAAAATAGGGTGAAGCTGATATGGGGCCCACCCGGAACCGGAAAAACGAAAACGGTGGCTTCATTAGTATTCACCCTTTTAAAAATGAAGTGCAGGACACTGACTTGTGCTCCGACTAATGTTGCTGTAATGGGAGTTGCAAAGCGGTTGATGAGTTGTCTGAGTTGTACGTTGGAGTACGATACTTACGGATTGGGCGATATAGTTTTGTCTGGAAACGGTGAGAGAATGAAGATTAACGAGCACGAAGATTTGTATGATGTGTTTCTTGATTATCGTATTTCCGTACTACGTCACTGTTTCGCACCGTTGACTGGTTGGAAAGGTTGTCTTGATCAAATGATGTCCCTACTTGAAAACCCTCAGAGAATGTATCTCCGTTACTCGGTGCAACAAGAAGAGAGCAACGAAGACGACTTCGATGCTGATGTCAGCAGCAATCTCGAAGAAACATCATCAACAAGGAGTTTCTTGAAGAATTTAGTCATCCAAAATAAAAACGAAAACAAGAACAAAAATAAAAATTCCAAGGAACAAGAAAAAGTCATGAAATCGAAGGCAAATGATAAGCAAGACACGATTTTGATGACATTTGAAGAGTTTTTTACGAGGAGGTTTTTCGCTCTTAGAAAGCAGATAGTCGTTTGCACGACAGGGTTGTACACGCATATGCCGACTTTGTTGCTTTCTACGGAAGTACTAAAGGATATGATTCGATTGGTCGATACGCTCAAGCTACTTGAAACTTTGATTCGTAAAGTTGATGTAACCAATCAAAGGTTGTTAAAGCGGGCGCTGATAATTGGATGTGACGGAACTAATTTATGCAGAATCAGATTAGAGTGCCTTAAAGTAATGAAGTCACTCGGCGAAAGTTTTAGAGTCCCGAAAATTATCGAAGATCACGAAATTAGGAACTTTTGTCTAAAAAACGCGCGTTTAATGTTTTGCACTGTCTCGAGCTCTGCAAACTTACACACGCAAGGAGCTTTTGAAATGGTGATAATCGACGAAGCCGCACAGCTTAAGGAGTGCGAGTCGGCTATTCCGTTGCAGCTACCTGGTCTTCGCCATGCTGTACTTGTCGGCGATGAGAAACAACTCCCTGCTATGGTTACAAGCAAGGTTTTAATTTTCGAATTTTAAATTATTATTTAATTATCAATAATTGAGAAGTTTTATCGAATATTAATTTTTGCTCGGTATTGACGTAGATATGCGAGAAAGCTGGATTCGGGAGGAGTTTGTTCGAGAGACTTGTGATGTTAGGACATAACAAACACCTTCTCAATATTCAGTATCGAATGCATCCTTCGATTAGTTTGTTTCCGAATAACGAATTCTACGGAAACCGAATTAGCGATGGTCCAAATGTTAGAGAAAGAGGCTACGAAAAAAGATTTATCGAAGAAAAAATATACGGCTCGTTTTCTTTCATAAATATAACTAATGGGAAAGAGGAGTTCGATAACCGGCATAGTCGGAGGAATATGGTGGAGGTCTCTGCTGTTGCTGAGATAGTGTCCAAGCTCTATAAAGGTATATATTCTTATTATTAATCATTAGTACTGTATTTTTATTTTATTTTTTATTTTTAAATTATATTAATTGTTTTGTAGAATGTACGAAATCGAAGAAAAGGGTCCGTGTAGGTTGTATATCGCCATACAAAGCACAAGTATTTGCAATTCAAGAATCCCTTCGAAAGGCTAATTATAGCACCGATGCAAAAGACTTGTTTTCGGTAAATGTGCGATCTGTTGACGGTTTTCAAGGTGGCGAAGAAGATATTATTATTATTTCTACCGTTCGATGCAATGGGAATGGATTGGTTGGTTTTCTCGATAATCGCCAAAGAGCCAATGTAGCTCTGACTAGGGCCAGGTAGTGATCTACATTAAAATACAAATGTACAGTAGAACCTCGATAAATTAATACTCATAAATTAATAACCTCGCTTAAATAATAGTATCTCTCGGCCTCGACTCAGTGAAAACGTGTTAAATTATTAACTCGATTATTTAATAATTCGCTAAATTAATAGAATTTCCTGACACTGATAATTATATGAATTATATTAATATGGATGCTTATTTGTGTGTGGCTATTATACATTACAGGCACTGCCTTTGGATATTGGGCAGCGGCGCAACTTTGTTAAACAGCGGTTCGATTTGGCAAAAGTTAGTGATGGAAGCTAAAAATCGAGGCTGTTTTTATAATGCTTACGAGGATAAAAATTTGTCGCTCACTATTAGCAACTCACTAATCGAGCTTCGACCAATGAATTCGTTGTTCAGTGTGGACTCTACACTGTTCAAATTGGCTATCTGGAAGGTATACGATATCAATATGAACCGTCACATTACAGCCACAATGTATATATACTTTCGTTTTTCCTGTCATTTAATCTTGCAATGTTGTCTATATATCTATATATGTATGTGTATATATATATAGGTTTGCTTCAGTCCAAAATTCCACGAGTCTATTACGAGACTCAAAGACGTGGAAATTCACAAGGAAGTGGTTTCTATAGTGGTGAAGCTTTCGAACGGGTGGCGTCAGCAGGAGAAGAAAGACGAAAATGCCCCTAGCTCCTCTTCTCAGCTACTTGAATTGTATGATGTGAAGGGGACGATAAAACTTGCATGGACTATTGAAATAATGAGGCAAAATTCGGTGGAAACTCAAGTTATCAAAGTATTGGATGTCTTGCCTCAGTCGGAAATCGAACAGCTGTCGAAGAAATTCGATGCTTCTTTGGGGAACTACACTATGAATCAAATGAGCCGTTGTCTGTGCAAACAAAATCAAAGGTAAGCACAAACTTCCATGTCTTGTCGTAGACATATATAAGTGAATATTTTGTGATAGAATCAAATGAAGTATAAATATTTGGTTACTTGACGATGCATGCAGGGGGTTAATAATTCCGATGACATGGCCAATTAACGATGCACCGAGTACAACTAGCAACGAGCTAGCTACTCGGCTAGCAGCAATCTGCTTGAGGAACAATAATAATCAGCCTAGATCATCTCCCAAAACAAGGTATACTCTTCATTAGTATATTCTCGCGATGCATTTAGGGGTGTTTTTGTATTTAACCTGAGGAAAAATTGAAATAAATTCATCTTTTTGGGTGTTTTCTTTCCGACAGAAGATATCATGGGAGGAGAATCAATCGGGATCGGAGTTAAAACAGATAGACCGACACTATTGTCGTTATTCTTATTGTTTTCTTTTATTTCCTTATGTTTTTCAATGTTTTCTCTAGTTAATGAACAAATATGCATATTTTTTGTTTCTTTCGGAAATATAATCGTTCTTGCATGTAACTTGTACGCAAGGATCTGCGTAAAAGGTTCGTAATAAATTTTAAATTTTACCTATGAGTTTTAACCGGAAAAACCCGCTATTTAACTTTGTTTAAGTATAATGTAACATGTGAACATGAATATTGAAAAATCCTCTACTCCGGTAGACACTCCACACAGTGTTAAGCTAATAGTTATTATCCAATCCTTACAAAGTCAAAGGTATAGAATAACCAATTCAACGCGTTGAGGTACTCGTGGTTCAAGTCGTTCCTTTATATTATTCCTCGCAGTTTGTTCCAAACCTTATTTATCGGGATCGGGGAATGGACTGGAGCAATCAATTATTATTTTCTCAAGCACGCACAATTCTAAAACATGTAGCTAAGTAATTCAACGTCAGTGTTGCGATAGCCAACAAACTCGAACACTTTAAGGTGATGGTGGGGAAACTTTATAGGCTCTTTCACTTCTCTATCTTCCATGTGATCGACATCCGACTCTTGTGAGTCCACTATTATTACTTGTTTGCGATACGTGCATTTGCGTGTTAGGTATTTAGCCCAACATCTGTGCAAGATAATTCAAAAGTAAGTTTTTCAAAAAACACGAAAAACAACAGAATCAACGGCTAATTGATAGTGTTAGTGGTTTACTTCATGCAATGCAGGGGATTGATGGTTCCGTCGACATGGGAGGTTGATGGCGGGAAGGTTACTACTTACGATGGTAGTGATGAGGCAGCATCAATCACTTGGAGAGAGAATCACGCGCACACAACAAGATATTGATCGAACATAGTTTGATTAATGAATTGAGGATCACAAGAATCATTTTTTGTTATTCTCATTTTTTTATGTTTTGTTTCCGACAAAAAATACCGTGGAAGTGGAAGAATCAATCGGAACCGGAGACACTAGTCTCTCTCTCTCTCTCTTGTACAAACTGGTTTCGATCTGGTTACAACTTACACGCAATGATGATTACATTTCAGAAAAAAAAACATGATTTTTTTTTTCATTAGCTCCACATGGTGTATTTCACGATGTATAGGATCTCATAAGCCGACTATCAATTGCAACTCCGATCCGAATTGATTTTCCTCCATTGATATCTAAAAGAGAACACAACAAATAAATATTAATGGTGAGTTTACCAAAAAGTCCTCTCACCCACAAATTCATCCCAAAAGAGATAAATGTACTAAGCAATGTAACCGTTCATGAAATGATAGATATTTTTCAAGAAATAGAACCACGTCGAAAAATATTTTAAACTCAATATTTGTATGTACAAAAGTGTTTTTTTTTTCTTGCACACATTTTCCCTATTTTTTTTATTTTTTTTATTTATATTACTAGAATGTTAAATGTCGTTTCAAATTTACTAATACCATTTTGATTTTAAATGTGATTTTGACCATTTTTCAAGTCTGATTTTGGCAAAATTCAAAACACTAAAACCGTACACATTCGAGTTAGCTTTCTAATCAAACTTGAATCATCTGAATTGGCTGTCGCGTGAAAAAAAGTTATGTATGAATCGATTATACTTTGAGTTTTACTTGACTTAACACATCAAAGTTGTGGGCATTTGTTCATTAATTAATGCATATCTTTCTCATCCAATTCTTGGTGATTCGAGTTGGAATAGAAATCGAACTCAAAAAACTACAAATTATGTGTTCGGGACTTTGCCAAATTCTGACTCGAAAAGTGGGACCGGGTTTTAATTTACACTTTACCTTGTTGTGGATGATGATGGAGCACCTCTCAAAGTCAATGCTCCTAGTTGAGTAGCTAACTCATTACTAGTTGACTTCTTTCCATGGTCAACTGGCCACGTCATCGGATGCATCAACCCCCTTCATGCATCAACACAAAAATAAAAATAAAGAGAATCAATTATGTCTATGACAAAGCATGGCAAATTGTACACAACTTTGCTTGATTACCTTTGTATTTGTTTGCACAAGCAACGGCTCATTTGGTTCATAGTATAGTTCCCCACCACGGCATCGAATTTCTTTGCCAATTCCGATATCTCCCACCGCGGCAAAATATCCAAAACTTTGATAACTTGCTTTTCTATCGAATTTTCGATTACAATTTCTATAGTCCAAACTAGTTTTATTGGCCCCTTCACATCATAAAATTCCAATAGCTGAGAGGAGGCACCTCCCATTAAGTCGAAATTCTTAGGGGCATTTTCGTCTTTCTTCTTCAACTGACGCCACCCGTTCGACATCTTCACCAGCACAGAAACTGCGGCCTTGTGGATTTCCATGTCGTGGAATCTTGTAATAGATTGATGGAATTGTGCACTGAAGCAAACCTATATATATTAAAGAGAGAATAACATAGTATAAGCTATAATAAGCATAGTATTAGATGTAACTAATTTTTTTTTTTTTTTTTTCGGTTGAAAGGATTACGAAAATATCGATAGTCACAAAACTTTGTGGTTGAGTTGACCATTAGGCCGAAACAGAAAAAAAAAGAACATTCGAAACATAAACGACTTGAAAAAAAGGAAAATTACAGTTTATGTCCCTTAAGTTTGCACTGTTTCCACATGTGGTCCACCATGTTCATAAAAAATACATTTGGTCCCTCATGTTTCAACAATTTGAAACTTTTGATCATTTCGAGAGTGGTGGACACATGCTTGGTTCTGTTATTATTAACGGAAAATTGACGGACATGACCAAAAATGTAAAATCATTGAAACTTGAGGGACGAAAACTGTTTTTTTTTTTGTGAACATGGAGGATCAGTTGTGGAATTAAGGTAAACTTGAGGGGTGGAAATTTTAATTTTTCCCCTTGAGAAAACTTAATTGGTGAACTGAAATTTGTTGCTGTAATAACAAGTTTATACCTTCCAGTTAGACTCTTTGAATAGTATAGAGTCCATACCAAACAAGGAATTCAGCTCATTAAGCTGAATTAGAGCATTGCTTATTGCGAGAGACAAGTTCTTATCGTCGTAAGCGTTGTAATAACATCCCCGTTTTTTCGCATCTAACACCAACTTTCGCCAAATAGAATCGCTGTTCAACAAAGTCGCGCCGTTACCCAATATCCATAGACAGTACCTGTAATACAGTAGAACCTCGATAAATTAATAACCTCGCTTAAATAATAATTTCTCTCGGTCCCGACCCTGTGATAACGTATTAAATTATTAATTCGATAATTTAATAATTCGCTAAATTAATAGAATTTCCATAGTCCCAACTGTATTAATTTATAGAGGTTTAACTATAATAAATTAATAAATAGACGCATCATATTAATGTATGATGGAACAAAATCTGATATTAATGCATATGCAGATAATGGGGTAATCTACCTTGCTCTAGTTAAAGCTACATTGGCTCTTTGACGATTATCGAGAAACCCGATAGATCCGCTCCCGTTACACCGGACGGTGGAAATAATAATCACATCTTCTTCGCCACCTTGGAAACCGTCGACAGAGCGCACATATACCGAAAATAAATCATTTGCATCGGTGCTATAGTTAGCCTTTTCAAGTGATTCTTGAATTGCATACACTTGAGCATTGTAGGGAGATATGCAACCAACACGGACCCTTTTCTTCGACTTCATAGTTTCTACGAATCAATGTAAATTAAATATTAAAACTCGTAATACTAATGATCGAAAATATTTAATACATATTTGGAGAATTAAGAATACCTTTATAGAGTCTAGAAACAATTTCA
Organism: Erythranthe guttata; assembly: GCF_056151865.1. Classification (NCBI taxonomy): domain Eukaryota; kingdom Viridiplantae; phylum Streptophyta; class Magnoliopsida; order Lamiales; family Phrymaceae; genus Erythranthe; species Erythranthe guttata. The sequence goes on along the minus strand of NC_142540.1, from coordinate 23,406,370 downwards.
ACAACCACAGAGACTTCCACAATATTTCTCAGACTATTCCGGTTATTTAACTCCTCTTTCCCATTGGTTATATTTACGAAAGAAAACGAGCCGTATATTTTTTCTTCGAGGAATCTTTTCTCGTAGGATATTTTTCTAACATTCGGGCCATCACTAATTCGGTTTCCGTAAAACTCCTTATTCGGAAACAAACTAATGGAAGGATGCATTCTGTACTGAATATTGAGAAGGTGTTTGCTGTGTCCTAACTTCACAAGCCTCTCGAATAAACTCCTCCCGAATCCAGCTTTCTCACATATCTACGTCAATACCAAACAAAATATTAAAACTTATCGATTAACAATAATTAATAAACAATTAAAAATTGACTCCAAACCTTGCTTATAACCATAGCAGGGAGCTGCTTCTCGTCGCCGACAAGTACAGCATGGCGAAGACCAGGTAGTTGCAACGGAATCGACGACTCGCATTCTTTGAGCTGTGCAGCTTCGTCTATTATCGCCATTTCCAATGGTTTCATTCTTTTCGTGTATAATTTCACCGAACTCGAAACAGTGCAGAAAAGTACGCATGCATTTGTGAGACAAAAGTTCTTGATTTTACTATCGTCGATAAAATTTGGGACTGAGAAAGTTAAACGAAGGAGCTTCAATACTTTGAGGCACTCCAATCTAGTGCCACATAATCCCGTTTCTTCCACCCCAAATAAAGCTCGATGTACGCATCCGTCGTTAGTGATATTCACAGTACGAAGAAAATTTTCAAGTAATTGGAGCATATCAAGAACTACAATCATGTTCTTTACTACTCCCAAAGGTAGATAGGAAGTCGGCAAATGAGTGTACAAACCCGTCGTACAAACGAATAGCTTCTTTCGAAGAACAAAGAACTTCTTCGTAAAAAAATCATCAAATGTCATCGAAATTTTAACCTCGTCGCACTTGGATTTTCCCTTTTCTCGTGAAGACGCGTTTTGCTTCGACTTTTTTTTCTTGTTGTCCCTTTTATTTTGAATGACTAACTTCTTCAAGGAATCCCGTTTCGAAGTTTCTTTGAGATTTTCGCTCTTACCCGTATTTTCCATCTCCTCGTCATCCTCGTCTTTTTTGTTGATCTCCTTTTGTTGTTCAAAATAATGTAAATACTGGACTTGAGGGTCTTCGAGTAGTGACATCATCTGATCAAGACAACCTTTCCACCCAACTAACGGTGCAAAACAATGCGCTAATACAGAAACACGATTTTCAAGAAACACATCGTACAATTCTTCGTGCTCGTCAATCTTCATTCTCTCGCCATTTCCAAACAAAACTATATCGCCCAATCCGTAAGTATCGTACTCCAACGTACCACTCAGACAGCTCATCAGCCGCTTTGTCACTCCTACTACAGCAACGTTAGTCGGAGCACAAGTCACTGTCCTGCACTTCATTTTCAAAAGGGCGAATATTAATGAAGCCACCGTTTTCGTTTTACCAGTTCCGGGTGGGCCCCATATCAGCTTCACCCGATTTTCATGGCGACATTCCGTCAACGCAATGCAATTCAAAACAGCAGCTTTTTGGGAATCGTCGAGCCCAAATGAGTTTATATTTTCCCTCGACTTCGATACACGTAAGCTCTCGGTTTCCGTAAAGGAACAAAGTGTACACTTCTCTTCTAACTGCACACCGCACAAAAAAGACCAACAATTTAATCACAATTTTCAAATAAAGAAAGAATCGGAATCGGAATCGTAATAAAGAAAGTCTTACAGATGGATTGGTATTAAGAACAGAGTTAATAATGTTCCTATTACCACCAAAGCCCGGATGCAACGATTTCCATATCCGCATGTTTGTTATCATGTTCGTAAGATGAACGGCGAAGAGTCTCTTTCCGATTATGCACTTTTCGAAAACAATAGGTTGCGAAGATAGGATCGATATCGTAATAGATTCTTGATTCTTCATCCTTTGAACTAAAGCAACGGAGTACGGTCTTTCCGGTGTGCTCAAATCATCAATGCAGTTCGGTTCCACGTCGGTTAATGCAATTAAATCGCCAAACTCCGGTTTATACCTCCTCGGATTGTCATCACTATTTCGCGATCTCCACAAAACTATCGAGTAAAACAAGTTATTGTTACTTATTTTATTGACATCGAATATTTCGCAAGTGGGAGCAGAGTGCAAACTCGAGAATTCGGAGTTGAGATCGGCGTGTATTTCTTCGAGAAGCGGATTCACAAATGACTCCAAATAATTATCTGATGATGAGAATGTGTCTGGAATTGGATTCACCTGCCAATATTTACAAAAGAAAAAGGAAATTAAAGGGGCATCAGTAATATATACTTGGAACTTTCTAAAAGAAAAAAAACATATACTTAGTAAAATATTGGAAAAAATTAAGGATGTAAGAATTATAATTAGATTAATCAAGAAACCTTGTCCCTGTAAAGATCTTTGTTAATTATATCAGCTATGGACCAAGAGAAAACCAAATCAATCAATGCTGGCTGTTCATCATCTTCCTTCATCATCTTTTCTTGCTCTTTTTTTTTATTTATTTTCTTGCCTGAAAAATTCAACAGCAGTTATATATATATATATATATATATATATATATATATATATATATATATATATATATATATATATATACAACAAATAATCAAATTTTCAATTCGATATTTATTTCAAAAACCTTTGATCGCCTTCTTTAATTTTTTCTCTGGGGGCTAAACTTAGTAGCAAAGGAAAGAATCATAAGCAACTATAGAAGAAACAAAAACAAAAATATGAAAAAGTAATTAATAAAAAGAAAAAGATACTCAACTTGGTCCAAAGAAATCAATGAACAAAGCTTTTGGAAAGTGAAATCCGTACAAAAGACGAAATATTAAAAAAAGACCAGGAAGAATTAAAGATGACGACGAAAGTCAAGTATGGCCGACAAAATACATACATGCAAGACAACTGCAAATTTACAGTCCAATATATATATATATACATATATATATATATACATACATAAACTGTATTATTTGGAATTGGTTTACATTTGGAGTCTTGATTTACATACAGTGTTTGAATATTGAATAAAACATGTTGAAAGATGAACTGGGTTTCGGACACTTGACCAGTGTTGAACCCCATTCAACTAAAATATATGGGCAATTTACAAATAAGTCCATCAATGAGTACTTATTTATAAAGAGATCCAGATAATAAATTATTTTACAAAAAAATCCGGTTCCTTCGATCCTATATCCGGTAATAAACATCGGGTGGGTTTTCTGCTGCCACGTGTTCCTTTTTTTTATTTTTCTAAAACCCCTAAAGGTAAACCTTAGCGAGGAATCTATTATAAAATACAAAAAAAGAGACGCATGGCAGCAGAAGACCTACCCGGTGTTTATCACCGGGTGTAGGGTCGAACAAATCAAAAAGTTCACACATGGTCCAGATTTTGTAAAACACTAAAATAGCCTCATACTTTAATATGCTCTAATTTCATCATTTAATTTAATATAATCTCACTTTAACTCCAAATTTCACAAATTATTCAATTTTGACCCAAAACATATTTTTATGGACACTTTCGTCCGTCACCGCCGTTGACCACCGGTCTTCAGCGTTGACTTTTTTTTTTCTTCCTGATATTTTCGCCGGTTTCCGGCGTTGATTTTTTTTCCCTTTTCTTTTCTTTTTTTCTGTAACATTTTTTTCTAGTTTAAACAACAATATTGTTGTGATTGACAATAATATTAACTATATTACTGTTGAACAAAGTAAAATTAACTATACTACAGTTTAATACAATAATATTGCTATATTAATCTCTAGCACAGTAATATTAAAACAACAAAACTCAATATTATTCTGTAATAGAGTAATATTACTATGTTGACCATTCAACAAATGTAAACATAATCAAAAGCCAAAAGAATTAATACACTGTGAGTGACAATAGTAAACAATAGTAATATTACCGTTAACCACAGTAATATTACAATAATAAACAGTAATATTATTACGTTACTCCGTGAATAACTCAAACAAAACAAAATAACCCAAACAAAATAATGATATTGATGTGCTTGACAATAATATTACTATAACAACACTAATATTACCGTCAACCACGATAATATTATTGTGTTTACAGTAATATTACAATAATAGACAGTAATATTATTACGTTACTCTGCGAATAACTCAAACAAAACAAAAAAACCCAAAAAACATAATAATATTGATGTGGTTGACAGTAATATTATTTTTTTTACAGTTATTTTACTGTCAAGGACAGTAATATAATTACGTTGACTTGTCAACAAATCAAACAAAATAAAAAAAAATAACAAAAAAATAAATAATAATGTTACGTTAATTTACTGTCAACGGCAGTACAATTACATTAATGTATCGTCAACGGTAGTACAATTACGTTAATATATTGTCAGTGATAGTATAATCACCTTTAATGACAGCACAATTACGGTCAACGTTTAGTGGCGGACGTAAAAAAAAAGCACTAAAGAAAGACAACGCCGAAGAACCGGCGGCGGAATACACAGACCAGATGAAAAAAAAAAGAAAAAAAAGGTCAACGCCAGAATCTGACATTGACCGCTGGTTAACGCCGGAATCCGACGGCAAAAATTTTTTTTTTGAAAAAAAAAGTTATTGAAAAAAAAAAGTCAAAATTGAATTTTTGTGGTCAAAATTGAGTCGGATGTCGATCCCATAGGAAATACTTAATTCTGTAGTCCTAAATACCAAAGTCTAACAACTATGGTTTTTATCTAGCCTACGCAAATTTGTCAAGATTTTAAGATCTAAATTATTAAACTAAATACGAAAGTAAATAAACACTGGAAAATGTCAATTAAAAAGGACCTAGGATTTTATCTTCCCATATGCGATACTTCTTTCACCCAAATAAACCTTCATTATGCAAATTAAACTCCTTATTATTAACCCGAGAGACTAAAGTACTCATAACCCGCTGTCGCGTGTATTATAAGTCTACTATTCATAAACAATTCACTATCAAATTATGAATAAAACATTAACTAAAGTCTCATAAACGGCTATCTAAGGTGATATCTGTATGTCTACGACACCACATACATAATGTTAGAAAAATAGGTTCATAGCAACAAAATCCTAGATTAACAGGTTTAGCTACTCACGTTCTTTTGCGAAAACACCATAACAATAATAAAAATAAAGAGACGTAAGGAAAGAACTATGATGAAGATTTGACAGATCTTCGTCTTCGATTCTCCGTTTTCTCGCTCCTCTTACTCTAACATTGTGTAAAAAGTCTCGACAATTCATGCTTTTATTTGCCCATAAATAGGTGCTCCAACTTGGTAGAAGATCCGAGTTTTCTTGTGCAATTAAAACTCCAAATTTGCGCTTCCGCGTGTCCTCACACGAGCATGTTAGAATCAATAGAAAATCTCACACGGTCGTCTCAGATTTTGAGGCCTTTTTGTCAAAATTTTGCAGTTGACACGGCCATGTCAGAAATAAGTTAATTCTCACACGGCTGCCCCATGCCATTTTTCAGCCCCGACATGTTTTCTTCCATTTTCATCCGGTTTTGAACCGTTTTTGCTCATATCATCCTCGAAACTCCCGAATTTTCAAATTGTACCTAAAATACAGTAAACCAATAATTAAGCAACATTATATCAATAAATGTCCACAATAATCCTGGTAAGAAAGTATAACTTGAGCGTAAAATCTACACTCAACAAAAGTAATTAAAGAAAAAAAACTGGAAAACAGGAGATGAAAAATGATAATAATAATAATAATAATAATAATAATAATAATAATAATAATAATAATAATAATAATAATAATAATAATAATAATAATAATAATAATAATAATAATAATAATAATAATAATAATAATAATAATAATAATAATAATAATAATAATAATAATAATAATAATAATAATAATAATAATAATAATAAATAAATAAATCAATAAAAATGATAATTGTAGGACCAGAAATGCTGAATGCAGTTTGGCCGAAAATTACATATAAGGGTAGTATAGTACTTTTGCTTCTCCAAGGGGTATGTCAAGTGATGAGTTGGACTTGAGTTTGTCCCTAGTTTATTTGGTGGCTAGGGGGTATATAAAATAACCCAAAAAAAAAAAATCAAAATGAAAACATATTTAAATAATTTAAAATAAAAAACCGAACATAGAAATAAAACAAAATAAAAAAAAATTAACCAATTTTTTTTTTTAAATTGAAATAAAGAAAACTATTAAGAAAAAAGGAAAAATATTAACTGAAATGGCGTAATATTCGGTGATATTAAGGGGAATTACGTATTTAAAAAAATAATTGATTTTCCATAATAATATAATATGGTAACTTTCAGTAATATTAAACTGACTAATTGCCGCGGAACTTTTACTGAAATTGGTTAATTTGCAACGGTAGTCTCATTTGTTAATTTTCTAACTTTCTAAAAAAGTTGAGACTCTCAACTAAAAATAGTCGAAAACTTAGAATCTGAAGGTCGTTCGACAAATTCAAAACCAATCAACAACTTCTTTGATTACTTTTACGAGCTAAAAATGAAGAAAAACAATAAAAAAAAATTTGAAGGGTGTAAATAAAATTTGAAGGATGTAATCGTGCTGTACAGCAAGGGAAGTATAATTTTTACTTTTTAAGTAATCGTCCACTAGAGGACAGGACTATAAGCTCTTAGTTTTTTAGTAGTGTTTTTTTTTTTTTTTTTTTTTTTTTTTTTTTTTTTTACTACTTATCCTAAGAAATATAAAAACAATTCTGAAGGGTGTAACGTGCTGTACAGGACGGGTAGTATGAAAAATATAATAAATAAATTAAGTAACCGTTCCCTAGAGGACCGGAATCGGTTTTAGGCTTTTTTTTTCTTTTTTGTTATACTTTATTCCTTAATATTATTACTATACTAATTATGAATTTCTATAATTTGGTAGGGTGATCATGGTGATTATGAAGGAGGATTTGATAATAAATATGCAAACGAGTACAATAATTTTCCCGTTTTGCAAAGTACGAAAACTTGAAGATCTTCAAGGAATCGTGCTCCGCAAAATGTGAGCTTCAAAAAATTTTGAACTCACCGTTCTGTAGAAGACGAAACCCCAACAATTTTAAAAAATAAAAATAAAAAAAAATATTTTGAACTTCACGTTCTCTAGGCCACGAACACGTGAAGTTCTTCAAGCAACCGTTCTGCAGAGCACGATTGCTTGAAGAATCTTCAAGATTTCGTGCCCTAGAGAACGGAAAGTTCAAAATATTTTTTTTTTTCGAAATTCACCTAGATTTAATCCTAACCATGAGTTTTTTTTTTCCCATAATCGAGTCTCGTTTGCTACGGATTGAAAATCGAAATATTCTCCGAAATTTGAAGGTCTTGATAGAGTTTGAGAGTAGGAGAGAGAATTAAAAAAAAAAAAGATCCTGCTGTACTCAGTAAAAGTCTCGTTGCAAATAGCAACACCCAATATTAAATGAATGCATTTTAAATAATTCGAGTCAGTTAGGTTTATTATGACAAATATCAATAATACAAATTGATTTATTATTAAGTTAAAGTTCAATGGGCCCTTTTGTAAAGGCGACCGTTATATGCAAGCCCATTTTTTTATTAGTTCAAACCCACATAAAAAGATTTATTAGTTCAAACTCCTAAATTAATTTATTTTTATTACATCAAGACCAAAGAGGACGAATATACCCTTATCCACAAATAATACCTAAATACAAATAAATCATATTTTTTATTTGTACAAGACCAAAAAATTAAAAAACTCAAAAGAAAAAAAAAAAAAAAGAATACATAAAAAGAATACGGAAAAAGAATACGACAGTCGCACGACCACCGCAGAAGACCGCCGCACGACCACCGCACAAGACTGCCGCACGACCACCACTAGACCGCCGACGACGATCAGCAAGCCACTACCACCGCACCACCACCACCAAACCATCTCCACCGCACCATCACCATCACCCCACCACCACCAACAAGTCATTTTTACTAAACTTTTGTTTGTCAATTCAAAAATATTAATCGAGCATCGATTCTTGATAAATATGCGTGGATGAACATTAATCTATGCTTACTTCTTGTTGGGTTGCAATGCGTTAGCCGATTTTGGAAAAAAAATTGAGATTGAAATTGATTTTTTTGTGTGTTTTCGTTGTTTTCCCAAATCGGTTTATCCAGACCGATTTTGTACACGAAAATCGGCTTCACAATACCGATTTTTGTTAACAAAATCGGCGACACAACGCCGACTTCACAAGTCAAAATCGGCGTTGTAACGCCGATTTTTTTTTTATGATTTTTGTTTTTTATTTGGTTTTGAATTTCATTAAGGGTAAATTAGTATTTTTATGTTGGAGGTCTTGAACTAATAAAAAAACGGGCTTGCATATATCCGCCGCCTTTTGTAAATAGCCTCTATATATATATATATATATATATATATATATATATATATATATATAATTTTATTTTATTTTATTTTATTTTATTTTGCGATGATATCTTCCAAATTAGTCGGAAAGCCAAATCCCATACAACTTCTTTCTCTCTCCCAGAGTCATCAATACATGGGAGATAGTATACGTATCTATGTATATATATACGCACATTCACACACCGAGAGTCTGCAAAAAAAAAAAAACTCCAAAACCATGGCCGATACAACACCCGATCTTCCACAGGAAATCATAGAACTTATCCTCTCAAAATTATCTCTCAAGTCTCTTCTTCAATTCAAAACAGTTTCCAAGTCATGGAATACTTTGATCTCCGATCCTATTTTCGTCAAAAATCATCACCAACAATCCAAGGAATCGAACTCGAACAATCTTTTTCTACATAAAAAGTCATGGAATTCTTCCGACGGGTTTTCTTTGGTTCGATTGGAAGACGAAAAACTCCGAACCCAACGAGTAATAGAACCCCCCCATGGATGGGAGCACATCTTATGTTTTTGTGAAGGTTTGCTACTTATACAACAATACGGGTCCCGGAGAATAGCGTTGTGGAATCCATCAACCGGAGCAGAGAAAAGTCTCTGGCTCCCTTACAATTGCTTTAAGTCGAACTTCGGGCTCTGTCGCGATCCAATCACCGACGATTTTAAGGTTGTTATCGCGTCATGGGAACACTACATGGTGTACTCTTTCAAGAACAACTCTTGGAAGAAGAGGATCAAATACGAATGTGTCGAGTACTATCGGACACAGTATATCCCGGGTGTCTGCGTTGACGGGGCTAGCTATTGGCTTTGGCGAAGCCAGAATGCTACGATAATTATGTATTTTGATCCGAGAGACGACAAGTTCAAGATCTTGCAGGAGACGGAGAGTGTTGTTGTGGAGGGAAACGAACCGGTTTTCGTGGCTGAATTGAGAGGCCGTTTGTGCGTTTATTGCAATAACGGCAGAGACAAGGAGACGATTCTTATTTGGACAAAGGGAAAGGGCATTGACAACAATTCTTGGAACAAGTTGATGAATGTTGAGAATGTGACGATGCCGATTTTGTGGTTTGAGCCGAAATGTTTCATCGGAAATAAGATTGTGATTCGGAATGCGAAAGACGATAGACTAGTGGTCTACAACCCTTATGAGAAGACGTTTGAACAATTTGATCAAGACAAAGAGGTTTGTGATCAGGTTGGATTGATTCCATATGTGGAGAGTGTGTTTTTCCCCACTCAAAACACCAAGCTCAAGAGGAAGCGAAAGGATTTATAAATACATATTTAGGCTCAATTTACATTTCTGAATGAATAAACAACCAGCATGTCATGGTCTATGTTTTTTCTTATTGATATGTTTCTAAATTATTATTATTAAATTTTTATTTGTGTGTGTATTTTGATTTCCCGTATGGTATTAGTGTTTTTCATGGTTACTAAGATGGTACGATTTATGATTCAAATCGTACGACAAATCGTACTGTTTACGATTCAATTGATACGATTTATGATTCGATTCGTATGATTCATACAATTTTCAGAAAATATGTATATTTTGAAAATAAAATAAAAAATTATGCTAAAATATATTTGAAAAAAACATAATCTTTGGTTATTTTTTCCATGGTCCGATAAGTCCATTATAGGCTACTTATTCACATCTAGATTCAACCTTAGAACTCTTTTACAAAAAAAAAAAAAAAAAAAAAGACAAACTTCAGATGTGTGTAAAAGACTACTATACCCCCTCATATTTTAAGATACTCAAATGGGGGAATTAGCTAGAGGTCCCTCGAAAATGTCCTCTAAGCCACGCGGATTTTGTCATTTTGCTCAAGGTCCCTATACGCTCTCCCTCTAACGGAATCGCTATCGAAAACTAGCAGTAACGGTGTCGCGGTGATTTGAACAACTTAGTTGTATTAATAAGCAACATCTTAGTTAATATACAGTGAAGAAAAAACTAAAACAAAGAACAGATGCTTCCCATAACATATGCACAATGATTTGCACAACTTAGTTGTATTAATAAGAGTAAAAAGCAGTTTGCCCCCTAAACTATGGGCCGATTTGCACTTTACTCCCTAAACAAAAAAAATTTGCACGTTTTTACCTAAACTCGTTAATTCGTAGCACGGTGCCCCCTAAACTCAATTTTCCGGCAATTTTGACCGGAAAGTGAAAACATGTGCTTTGCACGTGAGATTTGGAGGGGTAAATTTGTCCCTTCACTTGCATCTTTAATATTAAATACAAATAAATATTTAAAAAGAAAAAAAAAAAAGAAAAAAGAAAAAAAGAAAAGAAAAAGAAGCTGGGGAATATGGGATGAAGATCGATGAGATGCAGAAGTGGAGAACGGCTGCGTGGTGAGGGTGAGCAGTAAGCGGAGGACAACAGAAATATAGTGGAGTTTTGGCTGCCGACGAAATTGAGCGGCGGGTGGCAGAAACAAGATACTGAAATTTGGGCAAGATGTCTTCCACAAGCTGTGGGCTGGGATTTTTTTTCCAAATTTGATGAAGATCCCTCTTCTTCAATCTTCTCTTCCTAATTTGCTCCCCTCCCTCCGCCTGCCCTACCGGAAAACGCCGCCGCCACCTCCACACACGCAATTCCACTTCCAAATTGACGTTGTAATGTCGAAATTAACTTCATTTTTCGGCAAATAAATGTCAAATTTTCCCCTTAAATTCGACACCTACCTGTTATGTCGAAATTTTTTAAAAGAATCGACACTTGTGTCAACCTCAGCAAAAACCTCTTAACAAAAGATGTCTTCAATTGCTTCAACCTCAGAAAAGAATCGACAGAAAAACCTCTTAACAAAAGATGTCTTCAATTGCTTCAACCTCAGCAAAAATGGCGTCAATCGCCTCCATCAACAAATTACCTTGTAATTCCTTGAAGAATTCGTCTCAGAACTCTAAATCAGCGCCGATTGTTGCCTCGTGTAGCGTTAATCGGGTCAAATTTCCGGCACTCTCGACGGCGAAGGTGAAGCGGGATTTCTCCGTTCGGTTGGTGAGCGACGATGAGTGGGGTCCTGACAGCGAGCCTTCCTCCGCCGGAGTGGCGGTTCAGGAGGAGAAGCCGTCAGAAATTGATGTGTTGAAGAAGCAATTGGTGGATTCGTTTTACGGAACGAACAGGGGATTGAGTGCTTCTAGTGAAACTAGGGCTGAGGTTGTGGATTCGTTTTACGGAACGAACAGGGGATTGAGTGTTGGGGTTGTCTAGGGTACGACAAGGGTTGTACTACTCGGACCCAAACGATTTAATCTGGTGCGTAGAAAATATTTAGTAAAAATTTATAGTCGTTGATTTAAAGTACGAACTAGTACGATCCAGTACGAACCTATGAATTAATAAATTAAAGTACGAACCCAGTAAAAATAGATCGTACAAAGGTCGTACTCCATCGTACTTCATGTAAAATTACTTTATTAACCTTACATTATTAAACCAGAGAATTAAAAGTAGGGTTAACTGTACTTTGCCCCTAACTTTGGTAATTTTTGCTCTTTGCCCCCCAAATAAAAAAAAAATTCCACAATCATACCTTGACTAACTAAGTTAGCACAATTTCACCAATTAACCAATTTTTTTACCATAATTTCAATTTTGACCCCAATTTTGACTCGCCACCACCAGAGAATGTCAGAAAACTCTTTTGTTTTTTTACAAAACTTTTTTTTGTCTGAAATTCTTTTCCGGTAGCTCAATCGCAGGGTCTCCGGCTTTGATTTTTTCTTTTTTTTTTTCTAAAAAAAACTATTTTAACTAATATTAATGTATTGGCTCTTAAATTACTGTCTCCTGCAATTATTTAACTATCGGATAGAGTAATTTAATGTTAATTAACCTTTTTTTTCTTAAAAAAATATATTAATTAATATTACTATCTTGATTGCTAAATTATTGTCTCCACAGTTATTTAACTGTCGGAGACAGTAATTTAACTGTTAATTGACTTTTTTTTTACTTAAAAAATAGTTTAATTAATATTATTGTCTTGGCTGTTAAATTACTGTCTTCAACAGTAATTTAACTGTCGGATACAATAATTTAACTGTTAATAGACTTTTTCTTTTTGAATTTTTTTTTTCTTAAAAAAAATATTTTAATTAATATTACTGTCTCCAATAGTATTTTAACTGTCTGAGACAATAATATTACTGTATTAATTAATTTTATCGTCTTGGCCTGCATTATTGTTGTCTTCGACTGTAATATTACTGTCTTTGACCGTAATATTACTGTCTCAAGCAATAATATCACTGTTTGGGACAGTAATATTAGTAATATTACTGTTCGGGAAAATAATATTCATAATATTACTGTCCGAAACAGTAATATTATTGTCTAAAACAATAATATTATTGTCTGAAACAGTAATATTACTGTATGAGACATTAATTTAGTAGGAAAGATAGTAATATTAATTAAAATATTTTTATCGAAGAATTTTTTTTTCAAAAACGAAATAAAAAAAAGTCAACGCCGGAGAGCGGCGGTCAACTGCGATTGACTGGCCGGAAAAACAAATTCAGAAAAAAAAAGTTTTCAAAAATATAAATTCAACGCCGGACAACACCAGCCCGGTCAACGCCGGAATCTGGCCGGAAAAAAAATTTCAGAAAAAAATTTATTTTCTAAAAAAAAATATTTTTTCAAAAAATTATTAAAATGGGGGTTAATGTGATATATTTATTTAAATTCGGGGTCAATGTGTAATATTAAGGAAGTTAGAGTATAATGGATGAAATTGATAAAAAATATATAATGGAGGGTATTTTAGAGTAAAGACATGGTGATGGGTTTATTTGAAAGATTGTTGTTTATGTGGACCAATATGCATTTAAGTCCCTTGTCATGACCCTAATTATTAATTATTATTAATTGTTACTTAAGTTTTAGTTATAGGGGTTTTTATGTAATTTCACTTATGAGGTAGGTATCGTACTTTTGTTGTGGGGTTCGTACAAATCATACGTGTCACATTTTTATTGGTTAATTTTCAATCGTTTGGGTCCGAGTAGTACAATTCCTCTCGGACCCTAGACAACCCCTTGAGGGTTTCCGGCAGTTCTTTTCTTTTTTCCTTTTTTTTTACTTTTTTTTTTTTTTTTTTTTTTTAATATTTATTTGCATTTATTATTAAAGATGCAAGTGAAGGGACGAATTTACCCCTCAAAATCTCACGTGCAAAGCACATGTTTTAACATTCCGGTCAAAATTGCCGGAAAATTGAGTTTAGGGGGCACCGTGCAACGAATTAACGAGTTTAGGTAAAAACGTGCAAAAAATTTTTGTTTGGGGGGTAAAGTGCAAATCGGCCCATAGTTTAGGGGGCAAACTGCTTTTTAGTCTATTAATAAACAACAATTTAGTTAAAAGATAGTGAGAAAAAACTAAAACAAGAATAAATGTTTCCCACAACAAATACACAACTTATAGAGATATCTTAGTTACACATACATCTAAGTTACACAACTTAGACATCTTATTTGCATAGCTTTGTTACCCAACTTAGTTAAATACGCTGAAGAAAAAAAAATTCTTGGTGCGTACATTAACACCAACATTACCATCACTATCACCATTACCAAAAAAAATCTTCATGTTTTGAATGAGTGTAACCCAAACCGTATATGTGTGCATGATCGTTGTGTATGTCATGTGTGATTATGTGGGTGTGCATGCGAGTGGTTGTGTGGCAGAGCTTTTCAACGATGGTGGCGGCGTGGAGTATAGATGGAGCAGGTTTAACGAACTTTGGCCAGGATCTGACAGAATTTGGGGAGGAAGAACATATGACTTTCAGTACATTATATTGCAAATGTCGGTCTGTCCTGATTTGAAAGACAATTAGAGATCGGGGTGTTTCGTAAATTGCTCCTGCTCCAACTTCATCCATTTAATCTAAATTTAACCTTAATTTAATTCCAATTTCACCAAAATTCAATTTTGACCCGTAACTCAATTTTAACTATAATTTATATAAAACTACACGTGATGACTTTACAAGATCGGTTTGTAGCTCTAGTTGTTGTACTACTTCCAAAGGAAAAAAACTTAGTAGACAAATGTGTAAACATCCCTACAAAAGGTTACCTTCTTTAAGAGAAAAAAAGAATTTCGTAAAATTCCTCAACTGTCCACGAAACGTTTCCATCCTCGTTTGCATTAGAATGCTTGTCTCTGTTGGGTACCTGTTTGAAGTAAAACAAACACAAACTCATAATAACAAAATAGGGAGGTAAAGCTTTTTGGTCTCACTCAATTTCCAGTGTCACAGTTCTCTATCTCATCCCACCGGCGGTGGCACCAACAAACATCACAAGCTCACTCAAAGGCAACATTCCTAGATCGGACAAGAAATCACCCAGATTTAGTCAACCCGCCCAGTAACCCCAAAACTCAAAGAGGATGAACTCTCATCACTCGTGACCTTCACTCAAGGTATTTTCTCACAGAATCACATAGAACAGAGAAAATTAAATACAGAAGAAGACCGTTGGAAGAGATTTCAGTCTGAGTTGATTTCTTACCCCTCTCTCGCACAAAGGGTTTACTTTATAGATGGAAAAACAATCTGGTTTCTAAAGCAGAGAATAACAAAGGAAACGCCATCGTCATAGTCAAATGGGTGTCACCTTAAAATGCCAAGAGCATTCAATGCGGTGGTACGACCAGAGCAACGAGAGAGAGGAGAACGACTCATTTATGAGAGAGGCAAGGGTTCAAACCCTGAAATGAAGGGCTAAGATCAAACAAACAGAATCAACGGTTCAGATCAAGGTTCTGGAAAATTCTAAAGGATTTGACGGAAAGTGGTCTTTCAGTGAGTTGGCCTTTTTGTTGATGGGCCGCCTCAGGTGAAGAAGGTTAAGTGGTTGAATTAAATAATTCATTTAGGCCACCAAACTAACAGTCTCCTCATCGGATTTTTGTGAATGCATCTTTTCCTTCCTTTTTACTTCATTCTTAATGTTTCTTTCAGTTATTAATTACGACCATAACAATACCGACCATGGATCGGCGGATGTTACTTTTAGAACTCCTTCGACATCTTATGAGAAATCAAACTCTTAAGTTTCCCTCAGGATAGCTGGAGCTCGAGTGCGAGTTCTATTAGGTAAAGCCTATGATTAGAGGCATCGGGGGCGCAACGCCCTCGACCCGTTCTTAGACTTTAATTAGGTAGGACGGTGCGGCTGCTTTGTTGAGCCGCACCATGGAATCGGGACCTCCAAGTGGACCATTTTTTGTATGCAAAACTGGCGATGCGGGATGAACCGGAAGCCGGGTTACGATGCCCAACTGCACGCTAACCTAGATCCTGCAAAGGGTATTGGTCGATTAAGACAGCAGGACGGTGGTCATGAAAGTCGAAAATCCGATAAGGTCCCATGTCTTCATTTTCATGTTTTTGTTGACGTTATTACATGAATATATACTCGCCTTTAGGGTTTTCATGTACGCTCATCATATGAGGGTTTACAAATAAGGAATTTCACAGTTAGAATATTACCGTGATTAAATAAATAAATATATTAATGAATATCTTGCTAGTAGATCTTACAGATGGATAGATTAATTCCAACTTCCAAGCACAGTATTTATTTGATATTTCCTCCATCGCCTGAATGCATTTCGTTCCATATTGATATCCGCATGTTTGTTGTCAAGTTCTGTAAGATACACATCAAACATTTTACCGTTTTCTTGTTCAGATTTTTTCGAAAACAATAGGTTTGGAAGATAGAATTGAAATCGTATATCAGGGCTTTCTTCATTCATGCTTTCAACCAAAGTAATATGATCTGTTAGGTTGATTCAAGTTAATATATACTAAACACGTTAGTTAGTCTTCACCACCGGATCCGTGGCGCAATGGTAGCGCGTCTGACTCCAGATCAGAAGGTTGCGTGTTCGATTCACGTCGGGTTCAAATTCCTCGATCCTTAACGGTCCAATTTTTTTTTATTTTCTCTTTATTTTTCATACATTTACAATATTTAATTAATATATATATATATATATATATATATATATATATATATCTATTAACGATTTTATTGCGTGTTTTATCCACAACTGGAGTTAAGCTAATTATACCTCGAAGTTAGAGTTCATACCACCGGATCCGTGGCGCAATGGTAGCGCGTCTGACTCCAGATCAGAAGGTTGCGTGTTCGATTCACGTCGGGTTCAAATTCCCCGATCCATTACGTCCATTTTTTGATGGGACTATTAGTCATAACCCCCTCTAGTGTTTTTTTAATAATGGGGGATCCAGCCATATTTTCATTATTGGTAGGAAACCCACTATTTTAATTAATTACGAAAATAACCTTCTTGAAGCCACGTTATGTCTAATAAAAAAATCACTAGAAATCAGGAAAATAAACTGCTAAAACGTGTGAGATTTTATCCCCAAATCTCGCTCTCCCTAATCTTTCCATAACTCCCACTGCAAAACCTAAATTTGCTAACGACTACACCGGTGACAACACCTATGAGTAGAAAAATTGAATCTGCCAAATTCTTAAACTCACTCACCCACCAAAATCTAAATAGCCTTCTTGAAGCCACGTTATGTCTAATAAAAAAATCACTAGAAATCAGGAAAATAAACTGCTAAAACGTGTGAGATTTTATCCCCAAATCTCGCTCTCCCTAATCTTTCCATAACTCCCACTGCAAAACCTAAATTTGCTAACGACTACACCGGTGACAACACCTATGAGTAGAAAAATTGAATCTGCCAAATTCTTAAACTCACTCACCCACCAAAATCTGCGATACAACCATATTGTCTTGTTCCCTGGGTAAAAAAAAAAACCGAAGAAACTCCCAAAAAAGTGAAATTCTTGAAGCTATGGACACCAACGCAGCGCAATCGGGAAATAAAGCAACGCCTGGGAGCAGTAAGTATCCCCCTTGAAATAGTCTTGTTCATTAATATCCTCTTTTCGATTATACCAAAAAACACAGCCTACAAATGTGTTTGTTTTACATTTTGTTTTTGTGAACAGGAGAACGCAGGACGAAAGCATTGAACGACATTCGGCTAACCGACGCAGGTAATTAATTTGTATTCCTGCTGTAATTTGTGGGATTTGGAAATAGACAATCTGTAAAAAGACTATTCTGCCTAGGTATAAATTGACTATTTTGCAAATAGACTTTTTTTGAAAATAGGTCAATCTCCATGCCATTGTGATTCGAAATAGTCTATTTGCTTGGTTGTCTCATTTATTATTAAACTGTTTTTGTTAAGTGTTAATAAAATATTTTGGAAACAGTTCATTAGTATGTACATAGACAATTCTGAAAAATAGACTATTCTGCCTAGATAGACTATTCTGTAAATATTTCTGTAAATTAACCAATAAGTAGTTCTTTGCAGACTGTGTTTGATATGCATTTATTTTTTACATGATGTTGATCTATATTGTCTTAACAGAGGGCACACAACGATAGTAGCCCATTCATACGCCAAAGAACATTTTCAAGGAACATTCAATCATCAAGGAAGAAATCGAAATAGACTATCTCCAAATGTGGACAAAAATTGTGAAGACTCTTCTAGAATGGGGGAAGTGCAAGGACAACAGGACGAACAAAAACGTAAACACTAACATCGCTTGATCACTGTAACCCTTTAAATGGATTTTGTTTAATGTTGTTAACAGTTGTTATTTAAATTTATGTTTTCTTAATTTTCAAGATATGTTTAAACTTTGTTTTGTTATAGCATATATTGTCCTATTATATAAATATATGTAATATAGATCATTTTTATGTTAGCATCATTAATTCTTCAGTTAAAAACAAGTATATTTATGTAATTAACTCCAACACAATTATAATTTTTCAGTTAAAACAACTATATTTTTCTGAATAACACCAACACAACTATAATTTTTCAGTTAAAACAACTATATTTCTGTGAATAACACCAACACAACTATATTTCTTCTGTTAAAAAAACTATTTTTCAATTAAAACAACTATTTATCAATTAAAACAACTACAAATTATCAAGATCAACTATCAAATATAGTTAGATTAATGAAATCGACTCCAACAGTAACGAAAACAACTATAATTTTGTAAATAACACCAGCACAATTTCAACAAACGAACATCCGATTGACAATTAATTGAACAAAATTAGCTCCCAAAACAATACAAGTTTCTACAATTCAGCACTAAAAAAATCGAAAAGAAAAAAATTATGAATTTAATTAAAAAACGAAGCAAATCCTGTGCATCTGCCTCGTTGCCCTCTCCCCAAAGTAAGCTTCGCTTTCATTCGATTCCTCTATTTCTGAAGGATAATTATCCGACAATTTGTGATAAATCTTCTTCCTTTAGAAAATAATTTGTTCATTTGTTTTCTAATTGAATGATAAAATGGGTCTGGAAGCAGTCGCAGAGGCAACAGTTGAATCCTTGAACAAGACAGTAAAACCAGTGTTGGTCGGGGTGGAAAAGAGGAGTGAAAGTTGGCGGCCACTCCTTGGCCGCCGCCGCCGCCGTGTTCTCCTTGAGCGTCGTCACCGACGAAGAGTCGCTTGAATTTGTATTAGAGGTGCCGATTTTTTAATGGACCGCGGGGGTCTTCCCTTGTCGTTGTCAATATGTGGCCCCCCTTCGTCCTCTCCTTGGCCGCGTCGCCTTCGCCGCCCCCACCGGATCCCCAGTTCGAGACAGAATAGAAGACGTGATGAAGATGACAGAATGACGATTGGGTGCTAAAGATGTGATTAGGTTTTATGATTATAAGATTTGGAAACTGCTGATTTAACGTGATCACATATTTTATTAGATTTAATTATTCAGGGGTAGAATAGTCAGGTCAAAATCCAATTTTAATTAAAAAGAATTTTAATTATTAAGTGGGGGGATCTCACTAATATTAGAAAAGGAGTTGTATCCACCTTCATATAGTCAAATGTATTAGGGGGTTCTCACTAATTATCCCTTTTTTGATTTTCTTTTTCATATATTTACAATATTTTATTGGGGGTAAACACTAAACAGCATAAAACCCATGTGTTAATGAAAACCTGCACCAAATTATTATTATTATTATTATTATTATTATTATTATTATTATTATTATTATTATTATTATTATTATTATTATGATCTTGGCATTTTGCTAATCTCTTTTTTGGTTGACGGCGAATAGTTTGACTAGTTGGTAATCAGATGGACGTGTTATCAAATTTTTACTTGTTTATTTAATTTATTTATTCAGGAATTGTTAGTCCAAAAGTAATTAAGTTTTTTTTGAATAAAAACAAAAGTATCACTTTATTCAAGCTTAATTCATTAAATTAGAAGTTCAAAGAAAATTAAATTAAAATAAAATTTATTCCAGTTTAACTTGAATAAACTAGCAAATTATATAACACGAACACGGGGTTTAGGAATTACAACAAAATTATGATTTATATAATAACAAATATTATTGAAATGTCAACATCAATTTATGGGAGGGGGTTTTATGCAAACAAATACGACAGTGGGGTCTGGAGCATATATTTTTAAGGGGCCTTAGGATATAGATCCCTAGTGACAAAATTTATTAGAACTAAATGACAAGTTCAACTAAATCTTTGCTTCACATCCTTTATAAAATTGATTCCAAAAATACCCCTCTACTCATAAATTCGAAATATGCATTAAGTAAATTCCAAACTGTATTTATCATTTTATTTATTATGTATTTAATATTTTAAATTTCCATATGAACATTTTTTATGACAAGTTCAACTAAATCTTTGCTTCACATCCTTTATAAAATTCATTCCAAAAATACCCCTCTACTCATGAATTCGAAATATGCATTAAGTAAATTCCAAACTGTATTTATCATTTTATTTATTATGTATTTAATATTTTAAATTTCCATATGAACATTTTTTTACATATCTTCCTTTTTTCTTTCTTCATTTTATTATTTTATACATTATTATAAAAGTTTATTTTTTTCTTCTTTTTCTTCGACGTCATATTGAAAATTACCAAAAAAAAAAGCATTATATTTTTTTTTCAATTTACATATTTTTCAATTTGTCTGTAGTAGACTACAGTATACTACTGTATACTATAGTATACTTGGGTGTAGTATACGACGGTGTACTATAGTATACTACAGTATACTATGCTTTACGACGAAACCCTAGTCGCCAACAATTTTCAGCAGCCGCGAACCCTAGCAGTTACCACTCGCAGCCGCCGCGACTGTATCCACCTACCGACTTTGAAAAACCCTAGATCCTCCATATGAACCCAAATCAAGCAATATCTCTTAAAGTATAAGAAAATTAGATGCGATTAATTAGTCAAAATATGCTTTCAATAACATCCCAACCATAACCACAAACCCGGCCCCCACCACACAACCCCATGTCGTCGTCTCCTCCACTGCGCCTCCACCCGCCGCCCCTGCCATCGCCGCCACCACGCCTCCTGCTGCCACCGCTGTCCCGGCCTCCACCGCGGCCCCTGCTCCTTCTCCCTCCGTCTCCGGCGCCGGCAACGGCCTTCATGCTGCTATTGGAGAGAAAGGAGAAAGAGAGAGAGAAGAGAGAGAGAAAGGGAGATAAGAAAAAACGCGTGAGAGAGAACGTGAGAGAGAGAAAACAAAAAGAATAAATCTAAATTGAAGAAACGTGAATGTATAGATTATATAATTAGGGTATAAAGGTAAGATAGGGATAAAAAAAATTAGGGATGTGGCTCATATATTATTTCAAACTAAGGATTTAATTAAAAGATTGGATTTGAATTTGCCATTTAGTTCCAATTAGGTTTCATTTGAGGGACTTATGGCATATTACCCCTATTTTTAAACACAAGGGGACATGATGAGAAAAAGGTTAGTTTGGTCTTTTCAGTCTAAAAAGCATATAAAAATCAATCCTACTCGCGCAACTGGCGTGTGGAGTGCACTTTCCTAATGGATTAGACGGAATGGTGATTTGGTGCAATAAAAAATAGAACACAAGGGCGTTTTTTGCAAAAAAACAAATACAAGGGGATTTTGTGCAGGTTTTCATTAACACATGGGCTTCTATGTTGTTTACCCATTTTATTGGGGTTATATGATAAAACCCCCTTGGTCAATTTGTTGAAAATCACTATAAGTTTATCATTAACTACTACACGAACTAGACGAAATCTACTGTAAATTTGTTGAAAACAACTATAAATTTATCGAAGACAAAATCTAACATTATGAAAATCACTATGCGTAAAACAACTATATAAACATAAACACCACTTCGTATAAAACAACTATAAAAACATGAAAACCACTCTGTATACACAACTATATTAACATGAAAACAACTATGTATAAACAACTACATAAACATAAAAACCACTTTGTATACAACAACTATATAAACATAAAAACCACTATGAATTCTAACAATAAAACATCAAATTTTAACGAAAAAAAGCTATAAAACCACTATAAAGGACACCATCTTCTCTCAAATGAACCCTAGAGCATAGTTCGTGTAATCATCTTCTTCGCGTTATTCCACTGCATTCTCAAAATGTGAGCCATAAAATAATATTAATATTCTCGTATAAATTACCAAAATATTGGAAACTGGATTCTTAAATGCATAAAATAATATAAAAAATCATTTTTTTTAAGTGTAGCCAAAATTCTATGAATATAGTTCAAGAACACGGATACAGAGAGTTGGTTCTTGAATCACCAAACAATATAATTGTTCATGGATACATATTTTTCTTCTAAACCCAAAAAACTTTCAAACAATTCACACAAAAAAAATATAACTATGATTTTTTTTCTCATTCCATTCAACAATAAGAAATCGATTTTTTCTTTAATTCACTATCCAATTTATCTGATTCACAAATCATCCACAACTTTATAATTTCACTTTTTATAATTTTGAGTAAACAGAGTTATACTCAGAATCGAAGAACATAAGTATGATCTTCGTATGAACAGTGCATTAACAATTACCGAAAGCATTATCCAATTAAAAGTTGAAAGGCTCCAAAAAATTAAGTAAAATAAATGAACAAGAAACAATTAAAATTCTCCGTTTTTCATATTATCCATACATCTCGTTGATTCGTCGCTAAAAGAGGCCACCTCTTCCTCCGCCCGTTGGGAAGGTGGAGATCTGGCCCTAGATGATTTAGGAGCGGCGACGGCTGATGTGGTGGACGACGAGGGAGCACTTGGAGGCGGTGATGATGGGGGAGGCGGTGGAGCGGGATCTCTCACCCTCGGCGAAGAGGGCCGAGATTTGGGGGAAGAGATCGCAACTAACGTGGAGGAAGGGAGGGCGGCTACTGTTAAAAAGAAGAGAGATAGAAGAAATCTGACGAAAAAATATAATAAGAACGCGAGTTATAGAGTTAGGAGAAGGGTATAATAGTGAATTAAATTATTTATAATTAATTAAACAATATTTTGGATTTATCTTAAAAGTTGATTTTTTTGAATCTCTCTCTTTATAGCAGAGTGTATATGGGTGGGATTTGTCAAATAATTCCTAATTACGATTTTCCCGCGTGTTTCTTCTACAACTGGGGCCAGCAATGGCTTCAACTTCAAGAAACTGTCTGGAATTGGATCCACCTGCCAGAATGAAATGATTCAAATAAAAAAAATTGGCATCCAAGTTGAAATAATATTTGGAAAAATATATGCAATAATTAAATTCATCAATAAATGCTTCGAATTCATCACTCATCTGCTCAAAGTTACTCCATAATCTATGGGAAAGAGATCCATGATAAGGGCACTTAATTAAAAAATGGACATTCAACTTTTTTATGTTTCAAATATTTCTAGCTCATTCGAATTTATTTGTAAATAGGGAAAACCCTTTTATACATACCCAAATTACCCTCAATTCATTGAAACTCAATTCAACTCCAACTTCATGATTTACATCCCAATTTAGTCCAATTTCAATTTCACCAATTAAGCAATGTTTACCCTAATTTCAATTTTGACCCGCCAACACTAGAGACCGCCGCTCAGCCGCCGTTGACCACCGGAGATCGCCGGGTCTCCGGCGTTGACTTTTTTTTTTTTCCTTTTTTTTTTTTAATTTTATTTTCTCTTAAAAAATATTTTAATTAATATTACTGTCTTGGCTGCTAAATTAATGTCTCCAATAGTTATTTAACTGTACAGTAATTTAACAGTTAATTGATTTTTTTTCCTTAAAAAAAGATTTTAATTAATATTACTGTCTTGGCTGCTAAATTATTGTCACCAACAGTTATTTAACTGTCGGAAACAGTAATTTAAACTGTTAATTGACTTCTTCTTTTTTCTTAAAAAAATATTTTAATTAATATTAATATCTTGGCTGCTAAATTACTGTCTCCATCAGTTTTTTAACTGTCGGAGACAGTAATTTATGTTTCTTGTCATGTCCCTCTTTGCCATTTGGCATAATTTATACTAGAGCAATTCGAGTGGAATTTTCCAATTCAGCCATCTTGATCCGAAAATATTATTGGACCTGTATTTTTCATTCCGATTTTAGTTCCGAACGATTTTCTATTTTGATTCTGTTGAACGATTACTTGATTTTCTATTTTTACCGTGTCACAAAATTACTCTGTTTCCTATTTTGTATTTTAAATATGTTGAAACCATAAAATAAATTAAAGAAGAAAAAAATTGTACTCGCGTAGTTTTACGTGAACAAGGAACATGTACTCTTGTAATTCTACGCGAGCAAAAGCTCTTTGTTCGCGTAAAATTACACGAGTTGATTTTTTTTTAATTACGTTATTCGTGTGATTTCACGCGAACAGAGACAATTTTCTCGCGTTATATCACGCGAACAAACTGTCTATGTTCGCGTGAAATCACGCGAGTATATATATATATATATATATATATATATATATATATATATATATATATATATATATATATATATATATATATATATATATATATTTTTTTTTTCTTTTTTTAATGTTACAAAATTTAAAGTAAAACCAAATAACAAAGTTCAACATAAAAAAAACAAAAAAACAAATACGCCAAATCTACATGGCTAGTACTTAACGTCGTCCACAAAGCTAGTCGATCAGCGTGAAAATATTATAAGGCGAGTAAAATGGGAGCTGCGTAATACCTCCACTGAGGATGGAGGCGAGGTAGAGGGCAGTGAACCGATACTCAAAGAATGATGAAATGATAGTTATGTAACAACATATGAATAATATTTGATAACACGGGATTCCCAACTGGAGGTAGATAAGTAAAACTATCGAACTTAGTGAATATTAGCACCATTGTGTTGTATCTCGTAGCAATTGATTGTCCCATATTCATTGACATCCATTTGGTCCTTGGCGCAGGTCCGCTTTCATGACCTCATGTCAGAATATGATCAGCGACTGCATTACGACCCTCTTCATCTCCACCAAACATATCAGCATATAAATGATGACGCTCCATAAACTCTGCAACCAAGTCTGTTCTTACTTGTGACCATCTTTCTTGACTTTCATAAATAATTTCGGCAATGCATCGGTTCCCACAATTACCATCGGCCCTCACATTAACATATGAGGCTATAGATTGTGCGAGAAACGAATGAAGAAAGGAAAACAAATTGACCCATTCTCCGGCAGTTACAACCGATTCTTCCGTAGATTTAGTATGTCCGCGACCACGACCTTTAAGCTTCGATTCTGGCGTTCTTTCAGTCGGTTATTAAGTCGGGATTTTGAGCCCCCTTAACCCCGAAGATAATTTAACTTCTGTTTTTCGATTCTTGATGTGCTCATATCCGGACAAATCACGCTTCATCGCGTTATTCTTAGGTTGTCCCTTGGCCTTCACAAATGACGGCTATCCCAAATGTGTTGAGGCACGATTATTTATGTCCCATAAATAGTTGGCTGCATTTTTTTTGGGACATGTAATCCATCTTTGATAATTTCTCGAACTCGTCCAAATGAACTTTCTTAATTGCAATTGTGCGATCAAACGGTTCCTCATCTTGGTATGGAATTGTCATCAGCTCAACGGTGAATTTTCTCCAGAATGGATGTATCTGTTGGAGGTAATAAGTATCTTCTTATGCAATTTTAACTGCAATTGGACAAGCACACGGGAGACCATGTGTTCTACTTAGGTAACAGTTACATCTGTTTGGATTCTGTTGCAATTCTCTCTAACTCTTCATCCAAAAGGTCCAATGCATTATGTGATACGTTGCATATCAAAGCACCAAAACACGGATATGAAGTACCGTACATTCTGACTGTTCTGCTTTTTTTTTTTTTTTTTTTTTTTTTTTTTTTTTTTTTTTTTACCTTCAATTCATTAATTTGAAGGTGAACTTGCGCATCAAGTTGATTTTGCACAATATCAATAGCTCCAGTCGATGATTGCAACCAACTCTTTGATGCACGATGTGCACTCTCCACCCTGTTTCAAAAACAATTAATTAATACATACATGCAAAATTTTACGTAAAAAGCATTTATAAAAAAAAACATGTTGTATACCTGTTTGTCGCCGTGTTACCAAAATGGACGATGTTGTTAGTCCAACACTTTACAAATCTCTCTCTTGTAAATCAACCACCTGGGATTGACGTATGTTATCAGCTTGGAATATTCCCCGTACAAACTAATCATCTCGCTATAATTGAATCCATACTCTTCCTCAGTCTCTGAATTCACTAACGCTTCCCAGACCGTCCTCCGGAACAACATACCCTTGATTTTTACTGCCCAAGAACTTCGATGCATTTGCCTCAATGTTTCTTTTTATGTGATATAAACATAACATCTGATTCAACTGTGGAAACACGTTAGGCGATGCATTCAATCGGCCTAACTCACGATCTGTCAGTACCACTTCCGGTTCTGCTTCCGACGGTAATATATCTTGCAAACATCTCAAATTCCATGCATAAGTGTCCTCATCTTCATGTGACATAAAAACAACAACAATAGTGAGGTTCCTTTCCACCGGAGTAACTCCAATAATTTCCAAAAGAGGCATTTCATATCTACATGAATGTAATTATAATTTTTTAAACTCGTAAATATAATACAATAAATTAAAATTCACATTTAAATAAATATTATCTGTTAGTCTTGTAAGTGCAAACATCAATATAACGTATGGAAATAATTGCAGAAGGTTGATTGAATGGGGGTGCGCGAACATAATTTCTTGCACTGTATCGCCAGCTAAGTTTGTGCCACATATGTTGCACAACTGTTTTTCCTTTCATTTCCTCTCGTCGTTTTTTGCAGGTTCATTGTACACATCCTTCAAAACCGCAAAGGTATTCGGATTAGTCTGTCCCAAGTTATGCAAAATTTCCTTCGGCTTCACGTGACTCTTTTTCAGTAACTTTGTAACTTGTCGTTGCTCTTGAGTCAAGCGACTTAACAAACGTATTTCTTTAAATGAATTGAAATATTATGCAATTAGAGCATAATTGCCCCTTCGTGTTGGCAAAGAAATTTTCAAATTCGATTTTTAAAGGATTATAGGATTTGGTAAAAAAATGTAAAATGGTGAAAACTTAAAATTAAAAAGTAAAAAATTATGGTAAAAAATGTATATACGCCAAAATGGCACCTGCGTATATAACCACCTCTGAAATTATGGGACATTACTTCTTTTAACATAATATTATTATTTAAGAGGTTATGGCAATGTTTGGTTATGTTTTCATTTCAATTTAATTCTTCCGGCGAAACGAATTTGTATTTGTTAAGGTTTCAAAAAATAGTTTTAAAACTAACTTCTAAAGTTTATCTCTTTCTTTCAAATATGATGTGACGTATACAGTTAAAGAATTTGACTACTACAGTAAAAAGTCTATTCACTAAAAAAAGCATCAGTTTATTTTTCGAATTCTTCTTGTATAATATATTTTTCTAACACGTTTAAACATGATTTGACCGCTACAGTGTAGTTTGTCTCATTTCAACTTATAAACAAACATTGCTTTCATTCTCGAATGGAGTTTTTGTAATGAGGTCCCTGACCAACCATATTTATTATTCTAGGTTTAGGTGTTATATCTCTTTTGCCAATAAGTTCATCCCTTTAACATAGCTTATAAATAATGGCAAATTTAATATATATTACAAAATTACCCCCAAACCTTTAAGCTCAATTCTAGATTATATCCCCAAGTTAACTTCAATTTCATCAATTTTGACAAACAAAATAAAATTAATTTTGACTCGTTTTCTTTTACAAAGTCTTTTTCTTTTTTTTTTCTCGGCCCGATTTCTGGTGTTAACTTTTTTTCTTTCTTCTTTTTATTTTTTTCTGTCGGCTTCCGGTGGTGACTGGCTTGATTTTTTTTTTTTGGCCATCCGCTAACCGGTGACAGTAATATTACTGACGTTGACAATAAAAATTACTGTAAACACAATAATATTACTGTCAGTCACATCAATAAATATTTGTTTTTCGGCTTTATTATTTTGTTTGAATTGTTGACCGGTCAACGTAATAATATTACTATTTACTAGTGTAATATTACTGTGGTTGACAGTAAACTTACTGTAAGTACAATATATTACTATCAACCACATCAATTTTATTTATTTTTTTTGGTTTTTTATTTTGTTTGATTTGTTGACCGGCCAATATAATAATATTAGTGTCTACTATTGTAATATTATTATGGTTGACAGTAAAATTACTGTGAACGCAATAATATTACTATCATTACATTAATATTACCAATCATTGAAAGTAATATTACTGTCAACCACAACAACATTATTTTTTTTGGTTTTGTTTATTATTTTTGAGTTTGTTGACCGATTAACATAATAATATTAATGTATACAATAAATTATTTTTTAACATAGTGATTTTGTTGTTTTAATATTATTGTGCTATATAATAATATAGCTATATGACTATGTTAAACAATTATATAGTTAATATTAATCTCAACCACAGTAATATTACTGTTTTTTACGCAGGCCACAAAATGTTCAGGAAAAAAAAATCAACTCCGCCGAAGATCTGTGTTGACCTGAGGTCAGCTACGACGGGTAGAAAAAAGAGCAAAAAAAAAAAAAAAGTCAACGCCGAAGACCGGCAGTCAACAACAGCTGACCCCGACGATAATAAAAATAAGAGTAGAAATTGAATAATTGGTGAAACTTATGGTCAAATTGAGGTTAAATTGGATTAAAATGATGAAATTAGATCATATTAAAATGTAAGGGGGTGATTTAATCTTTTACACATATCTGAACTTTGTCTGGACTTTTTTGTAATACAGTTTTTGGTCTGATCCTCTTTATAAATAAATTAAACATGATGGGCTTATTTGTAATAGCCCCTTGTTCAATTATTGTATCAAAATATATTGGGGTCTTTACAAATAAGCCCATCAATGAGTGCTTATTCATAAAGAGATCTAGACAAAAAACTCCTTTACCAGTAAGTCCACACATGGTCCAGATTTTTGTAAATGACTAAAATAACCCTTATACTTTTATATGCTTCAATTTCATCCTTAACTTTATTTAACCTCAATTTGACCTCAAATTTCACAGATTATTCAATTTTGACCCAAAACGTTTTTCAATTTTTTTTTCCTGCCGGTTTCGGGCGTTGACTTATCAAATTTTTTTTTCTCCCGGATTTTTCACCGGTTTCCGGCGGTCTCCGACGTTGACTTTTTCGATTCTGTTTTCTTTTTTCTTCTTTTCTTTCTTTCTGTAAACTTTTTTTTCGTTTAAACAGCAATATTGATGTGATTGACAGTAATATTAACTATATTACTGTTAATCACAGTAAAATTAAACTAAACTACAGTAACACAGTAATATTGCTATATTAATCTCTAGCACAATAATATTAACACAACAAAACTCATTATTATTGTGTAATAGAGTAATATTACTATGTTGACCGTTCAACAAATGTAAACATAATAAAAAACCAAAAAAATTAATATTATTGTGAGTGACAGTAATATTACTATAACAACATAAATATTACCGTCAACCACAGTAATATTACAATAATAGACAGTAATATTATTACGTTACTCCGTAATAACTCAAACAAACAAAAAATCCAAACAAAATAATAATATTGATGTGGTTGACAACAATATTACTATAATAACAGTTATATTACCGTCAACCACGGTAATATTATTGTGTTTAGAGTTATATTACAATAATAGACAGTAATATTATTACGTTACTCCGTGAATAACTTAAACAAAACAAAAAACCCAAAAAAATAATAATATTGATGTTGTTGACAGTAATATTATTGTGTTTACAGTTATTTTACTGTCAACGACAGTAATATAATTACATTGATTTGTCAACAAATCAAACAAAATAAAAACAAACAACAAAAAATAAAAAAAATAATAATATTACATTAATTTACTGTCAACGACAGCACAATTACATAAATGTATTGTCAACGGCAGTACAATTACGTTAATTAACTGTCATTGACAGTATAAACAAAGTTTTCAAAATAACAAAGTCAAGATTTAAAGAGAGCAAATTATAGAGAGGATCAAATAACTATCTCTCTTCTTCTTCATAAGTACCTAGATGTAATGTTACTTTTACTTGTGTGTTCAAGACACATACCCCCAATTAATAAGTTCTCGTTTCTTGAAAATGAAACAATAATATTTTGCTCGGTGTCTTATAGACACATTTTCATTATGAAATATTTGGCTTGTGTCCTCAAGGCACGTACCAATAACACAAATATTTTGTGATATCATGAGTCATAAATGGATCTTTAACTTCAATGATCCAAATTTTATAGTTGTGTTCATTCTTGAACTATCAAAGATAATTTTAAACTTCATGATATTTTTGATATCATTGTATCACAAATGAATACTCATTTTGAGTGCATATATACCATTCAAATCTCAAGGATTGAGTTGTATACCTTGAATTTATGTACTTGATTTGGGGTCTTAATCTCTATAATTGGTACTTAATCGTAAAATAATAGTACCGTGAGTGGGAAATAACCATTAACTCAAATATTCAATTTTGAGCATCACTTAGACCTTGAGTCTAATATATTCAACCGAGACTTCTAGCTTTGAAGCTTTCATATTTAAACTAGGCTTTGAGCCTAAAATTTATGAACTTCGAGTTCTTTTTCGATTGATGGAGCTTTTCAAATTGCATGAACTAGAGAGCAAGTGGGTTTTTTTATTCTTTTTTAATATATCACTCAAATCTTCGAGTCACTTGATTGGACATGCTCGATTTGGGTTTAAATCATCAATATATAATAAAAATTGTTATAGTACTTTGATCATGAAAGAATAGTACTATAAATGAGGAATACCCTCTAACTCAAATGTTCAAGAGTCTTATCATTTATACTTATAGTCTAATATACTCAATCGGGATTTTTAATCTCGTATGTAATCTAGGTTTTAGGCCTTTAATCGTCCCTTTTGTTTTTAGAACACCATGTTCAAAATTCGCATAAAGGACAACTCTGGCAGAGCTGGTTATTTTAAGCATATCTCTATCGATAGAGATCCGATTTCGATGACTAAAAATGTTCTGAAAAGCAAACAAAAAATCCTACAAGTTTCGTATTTTAAATTTTCTGAAATTCGGACATTATCAGGTCCAAAACAGATATCGAAGTACAAACTCGTGAATTGCACGAAAAATCACCTACAACAAAAGTAAGATGATTAATATTTTATCAATTCAAAACAAGAATAAAATATTTAAAATCAACTCCCTTTCATCTTCTATGGCTAAGGAGTCATCTTCCTTGGACCATCTTTACTCGAAAATTAAAGTAGAATAATCGTGCTGATAACGTGTTGAGAAACTAATAAAGAAGAACAAAGCAAAGATGAATTAACATAGTAATATAGAGAGGAACAAATATATTATTCTCTTGTTCTTCTTGTGTCTCCAACTCAATAAAATGGAGCACTATATATAGTACAAGTAAGACCATGAAAGGTCATGAGTTACACGGAATTATGAGCCTATAATGGTGAGTAAATGGTGGGAGTAGTGGTGGGAGTAATGGTGGTCATCCACACCTTTAAGAATTCATAATAGGCCCAATAATTTAAAACAGTCGGTGGATATTAAGAGGTTGGGTAAGCTTATTTTAAACGGTTGATAAGCTCTTACGTCTGATAAGATGTTTTAAGAGTGAATAAGAGCCCGTTTGGCTAAGCTTATTTTAAACAACTGATAAACTCTTACATCTGATAAGTTGTTTTAAAATCTGATAAGCTGTTACGTCTTATTTTTAAAATTAATTTTTAGAGTGTTTGGGTAACGAACTTATAAGCTAACTTTACTCATATTAAGCTCTTAAACTGTTTGGCATTATAAGATCTGTTTACTGTCATAATGACCAAAAATGACATAAAAAGTACCCATGAAGTTGTTCCTTCTTGATATATACATTAAAATTAAAAAAACAAAATCTAACTAACAACCTACATTTTCATCTCAATCTCTGTAGAAGAGAACTATAATCGAAATTTTAACACAAAACCGTATTTTAATTCTTCTAATCTACTTTTATTTCTTCAATAAAAAAACAATTTCTATTTTGTCAAGACCTAAAATCTAGAGAAATCAAACTGATATGGAAGCAAATTCCAACGGTGCAACTCAACACCACTATTTTCACGAAGAAAAAAGATAAAAAATGAGGGAAAAACTCAGCACCACCAACGAACTTGAAGGGCAACTGTACATGCTAAAAATTCTATCAGCATAAAGAGACGAAATAAATCTATCATTTTCTGCGTATATTTTTTTTCTTCAAAAAACTCAAAGGTGAGGAAGAGACAAATGTATAACTAGAATATATATATATATATATATATATATATATATATATATATATATATATATATATATATATATATATATATATATATATATATATATATATATATATATATATATATATATATATACTAATATTTCAAACTACAAATAAATTATTTAAACAAATTAAAGTACAAGCTAACAAAAAGACATGTCCAGGTTAAGAAAAAAATGAAGCAACTTATTGCTGAACTGAAATTCATCATCTTCCAAAAATATCCATAGTAAGTGAGTCGCGAAAGGCCATCCAATAAGCATTGGTTTCATTATTTTCTTCTTCCACATCAGAAGCTCTCGTAGATGTTTCATCCTCCGCTATTTGAAATGCCTCATCTGAAATATTTTTCTTTCTTATATAGTTGGAACGGTCATAGTTGCAAGCAGAATTTCTCTTTGCGTGTCAATAGTATAATACGGCATATCGGCCAAAATATTCCATCTTGCTTTCCAAACTCCATAGGTTCGTTCAACAATATTTCGACATGAAGAATGATAATAGTTGAACTTTTCTTTCAAACTTCTTGGGGCACGTAGTTGCCGACTACTAGCTCGACGAAAGTCTTCAAGATGGTATCTAACATTCTCACCTCTATAAGGATCCATTTATCCTGACATATGCGAGTATCCAGCATCAACCAAGTAATACTTTTTTTCCTTTTGGGATAGGAAAAATTGAGACTTGGATTACATATAGCTTCTCCAAATATCCTATTATCATGAGCAGCTTCTTCCCATCCAGCCCACACAAATGTAAAACACATATTGAAATCTACTACTGCAAGAATATTTTGAGTTGGATAACCTTTACGTCCAATTTATGGTATTTTTTTTCCTTGTGGTAATCGAGCCTTAACATGTGTGTCGTCAGTTGCTCCAATATAATCCTAAAAACAATACAAATAAATAATGCATAAAGTTATTTAGAAGTTAAATACATGTGTATGATTATTGTACGAAACAAATAGCACTCACCTTGAAAAACGACATGTAGCGCTGATGTTGAGGCTTATGATACCCTTTGCCCTCGTTATAGTCGGGATGGGGTGCAATTATAACATCGGCTCGTTTACTGACAATTTTTAAAATTATGTGAAAATGCCTTGATATCGTCTCACCTGAATGATTGAATAACTCTTGCAGTAATCTATTACCAACACCATGAGCACAGGTCACCAAAAAAAATCCTACTTCCTCGTAAAGAGACATTCCTCATGTTGGTTGAAGACCATGTTTTTTGTTTAATTCGTGACAAAAATCCATGAACCACTGGCTTTGTTAGACGGAAAGCTTGATAACACCTCATTGCGTGTCCATGAAATATCTCCTTTGTAAATCTATCACTTGTACGAATAGATGTTCGACATGGTATTTTGTGAATGAGGTTCTCATAATAGTTTAGTATACTGCGTGCCGTTATTTGACATATAACAAACCAGTCCAAGTCTTCTTCCAGTTCGTTCTCATCTTTAATAGTTTCCTCGATTAACATACCTGATAGAGAAAAAAGTTAAAAAACGAAAAAAAATAATAACAATAAATTAATAGTAATAATAAAATAATAATATATTATTCAAAAAAAAAAGAGAGAGAGAGAAAGACACGGACGGGTCATGGGATAGTAGGCTGATGGGTCATGGGGATAGTGTGTAAGGTGGATGGACATAAATGGAAAATTTGGTGGTTGAAATTTGGAGAAGGTTTTTCTCAAATTGTGGAAAATAGTTTTAGCCTTTCTCTGTTAAAAGTAGTACTAAGGGGGTTATATCAAAGAATTTTTTGTTTTTTTTTTTTTTTTTTTTTTTGCAGTCATTTTTTTTCGTAATTACTTCACATCAGATCTCGACTAGCACAATCCTGGTCCACAACAGTATATTTTATAATTGTTATTATTATTTTTATCTCCTATCATCCGGTCTATTTTCATTAATTATTCTTTGCTTCATTTATTTAATGATTAATTTCATATATCATAACAATTAAGTTTATATATGCCTGCATGGGTATAACTCAACTAGTTTCGGAGGTGGTAAGTTGGTACAATTAAGTTTATATATATATATTTTTTTTGGGAATGAGTTTGTATTATTATATTTGAATAAATATTAATGTTGCTACCAATATATCTCTAATAAATTTTATTATAATTGTTATTGTCATGTATTAAACTAATTATTATTTTCACTTTAAAATGTTATCCCGTGCAGTGCATCGCACGGAGAAAAAATGCTAATACGAAATATAAGGATATGATTTGTTGGTTAAGACAATCAATAAAATTAAATTAAGATCTACTATAAAAGTCCCAATTGTACGTAGACCAATTAATTTTGGGGTCATTACAAATAAGCCCATCAATGAGTACTTATTCATAAACAGATCCAGATAAAGAACTTCTTTACAAATAAGTCCACACATGGTTCAGATTTTTGTAAAATACTAAAATAGTCCCTCATATTTTAATATGCTCCAATTTCATCCTTAATTTAATTTAACCTCAATTTGACCCCAAATTTCACACATTATTCAATTTTGAGCTAAAACCTTATTTAAAAAAAAAATTGCCGCCAGATTCCGGCCTTGACTTTTCAATTTTTATTTTCTTCCGGATTTTTCCGCCGGTTTCCGACGTTAACTTTTTCGATTTTTTTTTTTAATTTTCTGTAACATTTTTTTTCGTTTAAACAACAATGTTGTTGTGATTGACAGTAATATTAACTGTATTACTGTTAAACAGAGTAAAATTAAATAAACTACAGTTTAGCACAATAATATTGCTATATTAGTCTCTAGCACAGTAATATTAACACAACAAAACTCATTATTATTGTGTAATAGAGTAATATTACTATATTGACCGCTCAACAAATGTAAACATAATAAAAAGCCAAAAGAATTAATATTACTCTGAGTCACAATTATATTACAATATACAATAATATTATTACGTTACTCCGTGAATAACTCAAACAAAAAAAAAAAATCAAACAAAATAATAATATTGATGTGGTTGACATCAATATTACTATCACAACAGTAATATTACCGTCAACCACAGTAATATTATTGTGTTTACAATAATAGACACTAATATTATTACGTTATTCTGTGAATAAACTCAAACAAAACAAAAAACCCAAATAATAATAATATTGATGTTGTTGACATTAATATTATTGTAAATACAGTTATTTTACTGTAAACAGCAGTAATATAATTACGTTGACTTGTCAACAAATCAAACAAAATAAAAAAAAAAGTAACAAAAAATAAAAATAAGAATATTACGTTAATTTACTGCCAACGGCAGAACAATTACATAAATGTATTGTCAACGGCAGTACAATTACGTTAATTAACTGTCATTGACAGTATAATTATGTAAATTTACTATCAGTGACAGCACAATTACGGTCAACGTTTACCGGTGGACGTAAAAAAAAAAAACAAAACAAAACAAAACAAAATATTAAAAATAAAAAAACCTTAAAAAAACACTAAAAAGGTCAACGCCGGCGAAAAAATCCGGAAGAAAAAAAAAAGCCAACGCCGGAATCCGGCGGCAAATTTCTTTTTGAATATTTTTTTAAAAAAAAGTCAAAATTGAATTTTTGTGGTCAAAATTGCATTTTTTGTGGACAAAATTAATGAAATTGGGATTACAATTAAGAATTGGGTATAAAGGATTGGGGGTAATATTGGTATGTACATGAATATTTCTTTTATTTATAATAAATATTAAAAGAATGGGCTTATTGGTGAAAGAAATATAACCCATAAACCTAGAATAATAAATAATTAAAGATGCTTGGTTGGAGACTTATGCACAAAAACCCTATTAATTAGGTACACATTGGCCTTCCCCCATTAATTAGGTACACATTGGCCTTCCCCCATTTTCTTCATTGGATGATAACTTAAAAAAGTCAACGCCGGAAACCGGCGGAAAAAAGTAAATAAATCGAAAAGTCAACGCCGGAATCCGGCGGCAAATAAAGTTTTTTGAAAAAAAAAAGTTTTTGAAAAAGAAAGTCAAAATTGGATTTTCTGGTCAAAATTGAATTTTTGTGGATAAAATTGATTAAATTGGGGTTACAATTAAGAATTGAGTATAAATAGTAAGGGAATTATATTGTCATATACATGAATGTTATCTTTATTTATCATAAATAGTAAGGGATGAGTTTATTGTTGAAAGAGATATGACCATAAACCTAGAATAATAAAGATGTTTGATTGCGGATTTATGCACCAAAACCCCATTAGTTAGGTACACACAATGGGCTTCCCTCATTTTCTTTGTTGGATGATGACTTTGATTCTTTTTCGTTTGTTATTTTCAAGGTACATAATTATGTCTTGTCTTCTCCAATACCAATCCATTTTGCAGAATTGAATTTTTAACACGCTATTGTGACATTTAATGTTATACACATTTTGTAAGTGCTTTTTTTCCCTAAGAGTACATGTTTCACACGGCATCTGGATTTTTGATGTTGGAACTAGGGTTGGACATGGGTCGATTTTAATATCGGCCGACTGATTCACTTTCGATCCGGATTGTTTAGCCTATAGTATTTAATGGGCAGGTAATTTTAACCGACACATATGCATGTATAGATGGGTCAGTCAAATCGGTTGGTTTGATAATATCAGGTCAATCGACTTTTTTAATTATAAAAAATTATTATAAACATTTAATTGTAATTCTTATTTTCTTAACGTTGAAATTATATATAAAATAAGTCAAACTTAAAAACTCGAATCACAAATTTATAAACCTTTACGTACTATTTCTATTTTTTTTTTATATTTACATACTGTAGACACAATTTTTATCGGTGACAGTAATTTAACTGTTAATTGACCTTTTTTTTCTTAAAAAAATATTTTAATTAATATTACTGTGTCTTGACTGCTAACTTACTATCTCTAGCAGTTATTTAACTATTGGTGACAGTAATTTAACTGTTAATTGACTTTTTTTTCTTAAAAAAATATTTTAATTAATATTACTGTCAGGACTGCTAAGTTCTATCTCCAGCAGTTACTTAACTGTCGGAGACGGTAATTTAACTGTTAATTGACTTTTTATTTTTTGAAATTTTGTTTTTTTCTTAAAAGACATTATTTTAATTAATATTACTGTCTTGACTCCTAAATTACTGTCTCCAACAGTAATTTAAGTGTCTGAGACAGTAAGATTATTGTATTAAATTAATTTTATTGTCTTGGCCTGCATTTTTGTTGTCTTCGACAGTAATATTATTGTCTCCGACCGTAATATTACTGTCTCATGCAATAATATTACTGTTTGGGGCTGTAATATTACTGTTCGGGAAAATAATATTCATAATATTACTGTCCCAAACAGTAAGCTTATTGTCTGATACAGTAATTTAGCAGCTAAGACAGTAATATTAATTAAAATATTTTTTTCTAAGAAAAAACAAAATTTCAAAAAAAAAATCCAAAAAAAAAGTCGACGCCGGAATCTGGCGGGAAAAAAAATTCAGAAAAAAAATTATTTTCTGAAAAAAAAAATTCAAAAATTTATTTAAATGGGGTTAATGTGATATATTTGTTTAAATTCGGGGTCAATGTGTAATATTAAGAAAGTTAGAGTCTAATGGATGGAATTAATAAAATTGTATTATGGAGGGTATTTTATAATAAAGACATGGGGATGGGTTTATTTGAAAGACTGTTTTTTTTTTGTGGACCAATGTGCATTTAAGTCCCTTGTCATGTCCTTTTTTGCCATTTTCCCTTATTTTATTTATTTATTACGTTAAATGTAATATGTTTTATATTTCCTTCCCACTTTCTTCACTTTCTTATCCAACCTACTCCTTTTTTTCTTGAGTTAATTGCATAGAACACTATGTGAAAAGTCTAATTGTCGGAAAAGTTCTTATGTTAAAAAAAATAACATTGACCCCCTATGATGAGTTTTATTTAGTCTACGGCGCCTTTTATCATCTTTTGCTGTTGGCTTTCATGAAATGACTAAACTACCCTAATTAAAATACTATAGGTAAAATATAATTTTATTTATGTAAGAAAAACAAAAAACAAAAGAAAAAGAAAAATAGAATAATGAGAGAAAGGGGCAGCAACTCATTTTCTTCCTCAACAACACCTGCTATTCCCAAGGCATAATGAGGAAGAGGCGGCGGACGGTTGCGTGGTCGTAGGAGGGGTGGAAGGAGTGGGGATGGGAGGAGCGGTGGACGACGACGAGGATGCGGTGTAGGCGGACGAGGGAGTTGCGCAGTCGGCGGAGCTATTGGATAAATTAAGAAACCTATGGTAGAGAAATTAAAGTGGAAGTGTGTGAATTTGTGTGTGTTACTACGTGTTTTTTTATTTCTATGGGAGAGATGGCTTTATTGAAAAATAGCAGGGACTAAATTGAAACTATTGAAAATTTCATTTTGGACACAAAAATATTGGGGTTATTCTATAATTTTTTAAATTTCTGATTTAAAGGGAATTTAAGTCTTTTCGAGCTGAAAAAACGGGACTCCCACTCACATAATTGGCGAGTGTATTGCACGATCATGGGCTAGGGGGTTTAATGGCTTTGACTATATTTCATAGAGGGTAAATATTAATACTTTTAACACGGGAACTTTTCCGACAATTAGACTTATCACAGGGGTGCCACTTGTTAAAAACTCTTTTTTCTTAATGAATTTATATTTCACTCTCATCTCCCCTTTCTCTTTCTTCTTTCTTCTTCCTCATCATTTTTCACATGTCACTTTTCACGCAGAAGCCTCCCTCCTCTTCTTCGCTTCTTTTCTTTTTTTATTTTTATTTTTTTCTCTATGTTTATGATTTATTCTCTCCATTTCCACGCATATACTTTCCTCCACTTCTCTTTTTTTCGTTTTTTTCTTCATTCTTTCTTTCACCTTCTTCCTTTTCTCTTTTCTTCAATCGATAGATATGGCAGCTACCACTTTGATTGGATGAGATACGACCCAAAACCGCCTAGATCTGTTCACCCACAACCTACTCGGACAAGATCAGTCACCCCGGCCACTTCCGAGACAGATCCGACAATGACATGTCCTTTTGAATTAAAACCCGGTTCTTGGACTGGTTCCCGGGTTTTCCGGTTCTTACCGGCCCAACCCATATTTTGATAGTTGACTCGGGTTTTTGGCCAATGTGGGTTTTCCCATCTAACCGGATCGGACATAGCGACGGTTCGCGGTTGAACCAGTCGGACCGACCGGTTTGCTCCGGTTTTCAAACTATTGATAGAATGTATAGTCAATTTAAGGGTTATAACGATAACAGTATAAAAAGATAAATAATTCATGATTATCATTATTATAAAGTGATATATAATATGAGATAAATATTTTATGTCCAAAGTGACGATTGATATATTGTTGGAAGATGATTTATCATAGATATTCAAGGATAATATAGTACATTAGATAAAATAGTCTATTAGGATTAGTTAAAAGATTACAAATTGGGTAAATTAGTATTGATATCTTAAATTTAGGTTTTTTAGATACAATAATATTTTTTGGGACATTTCGGTGATAAGAGTTTGTAAAAAGGACTCTTTAACAATTTTTCCTAAAAAAATATATATTATGAGCCGTCTAACTACCATTGTTTCATTTCATAACTCTACGTCATGGCTTAGATAACAATCTCTACGGTGTAATTTGATTGCCAAAATAAGATTCAATAATCTAATATAAATTAAATTGTTTTATTGAAACGGGGAAGGTTAAGCAAAAAAGCTCCCTAAATATTTCTTAGTCCATGCGGGAAGTTATTGGATTTACCAAATATCACGTAAAGTCCAAATGTTTAGTTAATCATGGATAATCTCCCATGCCAAACAAGCCCTATATATACAGGTGATCCAAAAGCTTGGAACTCAACTCAAACAAAGCATCATTTCATTTCTACTATCCCTCCCATGGATTTTCCAACATTTCTTCTGGCTGTCTTATCCATCATTTGGATATCTACCATGATTCTTACATTAAATTCCAGGGCCCGAAAGTCATCCAAACTCCCTCCAGGCCCGAATAGATTCCCCATAATAGGCAACATCCTCGAAATCGGGCCGAAACCACACAAATCACTCGCCAAATTAGCAGCCAAATACGGGCCGGTGATGTCACTAAAACTCGGTACATTAACAACAGTAATCATCTCCTCCCCCAAAGCCGCAAAAACAGTGCTTCAAACACACGATTTATCCTTCTCCAGCAGAACAGTTCCCGGCGCCGTCGAATCCCTCAGCCACCACGAATTCTCCATGGTGTGGCTCCCCGTCGAGCATCAATGGCGGAAGCTCCGAAAATTATGCCAAGAGCAGATGTTTTCCGTCGCCAGGCTGGACGCCAGCCAGGGTTTGAGGAGAGAGAAGCTCCGGAAGCTCCGCGGCTACGTCGCAGCCTGCTCCGAAACGGGCCGGGCCGTGGATATCGGCGATGCCGCATTCACGACGGCGTTGAATTTGATGTCGGCGACTCTTTTCTCGTTGGAGTTCGCGCCGGAGTTCGATTCCGATTCTTCGCAGGAGATGAAGGATGTTGTTTGGGGGGTGATGAAATGCACCGGTAGCCCTAATTTTGCGGATTATTTCCCCATTCTGAAATCGGTCGATCCTCAGGGAATCCTCAAAGAAGCAAAGATTTATTTCCAGAAGCTGTTTGTTATTTTTGATGGGATAATTGAGGATAAGTTAAAATCTGGGGGTGAAAGTGGGAAACAAGATTTGTTGGAGGCCTTGATTGAAATTAACCGAAGGGATGAGAATGAATTAACCAAAAATGACATCAAGCATCTCCTGCTGGTAAGTTCTCTACTCGTTTCCCCCAAAAGAAAGAAGTTCTACACTACTTTTTTTTTTTTTTTTTTTTTTTTTTTTTATATATATATATTTCACATTTTTTTAGCTAAACTTAAGTTGTCAACTAGGTTTGGAAATAAATTCAAACTTTTCAATATTAATTCAACAAAATATGAATAAAAAAAAGATAATTTGGCAAAATTTTAAATAAAATATTAAATAATTTAGGAAGGATATATTTGTATAAAATTTTTTTCGTTTTTTCTTTCTCTTTTCTGGGAGTTACTTAAATGTTATTGGACCCAAAGTTATTTTATATTACCATAATTTAAATGGTAAATGGGTACCCGTGGGTACCCAGATATTCGTGGTAATGGTTCTGGTATTTCTATTAACTTTTTAAATGAGTTTAGTATGGTAATGATTTGGATATTGCACTCTTTCGAGTGTACCCGCTTAGCTGCTATCCCTAATATAGGTGCCTACAAATAAAAGATAATAAGTACCAAATTGAAATCATTATAGCTTTTGAAATATGAATGAATTTCAAGAATCCGAATATTTTAAAGTTGGAATTGGAATCAATTTTTTACTTCAGAAAAAACTGATTTCTTAGATTAATTTATCTCCGTTACATCCGACTTTCACCGATCTAAATTATGAAAAAAACAAGATAAACTTCTGCATTTGTATTTGTTGAACAAAAGATACCAAATACAGACATTGCAAAACGAGAGATTTGATTTATTATTTAATTGAGTAATAATGTGAAATCACAGGGTCACCCGATTCCGATTCCAATATCATTCTCAACCACGTGATTCTGGATGAAGATAACATTTGTTTTTCCTTTGATTTATTTGTTAGGATTTATTCGTAGCTGGAACGGACACTACAATTGCAACAGTGGAATGGGCGATGGCGGAATTACTAAAACACCCTCATAAAATGTGTCGTGTCAGAGAAGAAATCAGGGACACCGTTGGAGAAAATGTAGAAGTTGAAGAATCTGACATCTCCCGGCTCCCCTACCTACAGGCGGTGGTTAAAGAGACGTTCCGCCTCCACCCCGCCGCCCCTTTCCTGGTTCCCCACAAGGCCGACGCCGACGTCGAAATCGACGGCTACACCATCCCGAAAAACGCCCAGGTTCTTATTAATGTGTGGGCGAGCGGCAGAGATCCCGACACATGGCTGGAGGCGGAATCATTCTCGCCGGA
Organism: Erythranthe guttata; assembly: GCF_056151865.1. Lineage (NCBI taxonomy): Eukaryota > Viridiplantae > Streptophyta > Magnoliopsida > Lamiales > Phrymaceae > Erythranthe > Erythranthe guttata. The sequence goes on along the minus strand of NC_142540.1, from coordinate 23,363,870 downwards.
GAGGTTTATGGATGGCCGGCAGATAGATTTCAGGGGGAAAGATTTCGAGCTTATTCCGTTCGGATCGGGGAGGAGGATTTGCCCGGGTTTGCCGTTGGCTTATCGAATGGTGCACCTCATGTTGGCGAATTTTGTCGGAAGTTTTGAATGGAGGTTAGATGGAGATTGTAAGGAAATCGATATGGATGATAAATTTGGACTTACGCTTCAAAAGGCCATACCTCTGAAAGTTGTTCCTATGAAACTATAGAGTTTAGTAGGACATGGAATAAGATTGAATAAGATCGTTTGATGTAACACGGAAACTTCAACTTCTTAACGTTGTAGACGCATAAAATTAATTAATTAGTTAATTAAATTAGCCAATTAAATTGTGTCTAAATTAAATTATATATTCTCTTACAAGACAAGTCATGGAGATAAATATTAGTTAATTATTGGCGAATATAATTGTTTCTTCTCTTTCAAGTTTTAAGAGATACATATCAAATTTATAAGGGGTTTTTGTGCATAAGTCCCCAACCAAGTATTTTATTATTATAGGCTTAGGGGCTATATATCTTTCACCAATAAGTCCATCCCTTTAATATTTATTATAAATAAAGGAAACATTCATGTATATGACAATATTACCCCAAGGCTATGATGAAGCACTTAGTGACTTAGATTTTAGTCACTGGCTCAAGGCTATGAAATCCGAAATGAATTCAATGTACGCGAACCATGTATTGGAAATTGTAGAACCAGCAGATGGGATTCCTCCAATAGGATGCAAGTGGATCTACAAGAGGAAAAGAGGCGCAGACGGAAAGGTGGAAACCTTTAAAGCAAGACTAGTGGCGAAGGGGTTTACTTAAAAAGAAGGGATCGATTATGAGGAAACTTTTTCGCCAGTAGCCATACTTAAGTCTATACGCATTCTTCTCTCAATCGCCGCCTATTTCGATTATGAAATATGGCAGGTGGACGTCAAGACAACTTTCCTAAATGGAAGTCTTGAAGAGCGCATCTATATGATGCAACCCGATATGGTTTCGTGGCCAAAGGCCAAGAACACATGGTATGCAAGCTTAAGAAGTCCATTTGTGGACTTAAGCAAGCATCGATATCATGGAACATCCGTTTTTAAGCAGTTAAATCTTTTGGTTTTGATCAATGTCCGGATGAACCATGGGTGTACAAGAAGTGCAACGGAAACGTAGTGGTGTTTTTTGTATTGTACGTAGATGACATACTCCTCATAGGAAATGATGTGGGAGTACTATCATCAGTTAGGGTATGGCTATCGAGTCAATTCGATATGAAAGACTTGGGTGAGGCTGCATATATTCTTGGGATCAAGCTATTGTGAGATCGCAAGAATAAGATGCTAGGGCTCTCACAGACAAGTTATATCGACACAGTCCTTGCCCGTTTTTGCATGCAAGAATCAAAGAAAGGTTCGTTACCTTTCAGGCATGGAATCTCACTATCTAAGGATCAATGTCCTAAGACATCCGACCAGATAGAAATAATGAAGGCGATTCCATACGCTTCGGCAATAGGAAGTCTCATTGACGCAGAACGGAAGCACGGTAAAGAATTAATTTCTACGAAACAATCCTATAGAACAAAATAACATTCGGAATCCACCGAAAACTCTGGAATCCACCAGAAAAATAGAGAAAACTCTAAATATTTTATTAAAATTCGAAAGTCTTCTCAAAATAAAGTCATACGGCAATACTAATAAAACTGAAAACCCTAATTAAACTAAGAAAATACTAAAATTTACCAAAAACGGCAAAAATGAGTTAGATTCTGATTCTATTAGATCTCGTAATATTGGGAACAACCCAATTTACGGAATCCTAATCCGATTTTTCTATAATTTGATATTAATTTTCTAACAATTTCCAAAACTAGCAAAAACAAACTTTTAGGAGTCTAAACGACGTTGGATTGCTGAAATTTGACGTGATCCATGAGCTTTGCTCATGATTTTTGTTCCTTGCGCCGTTTCACTTGAGATAGAGTTTGTTTCGTACTCAAATACAATTTGAGTTCGTAGAAAACCCTTATTTTTCCATAATTTCTTTCGATATTTCCACCAATGCCCATAAATAACTCTTCTCCGAATTAAGTAGTTATTTTGCAATTTGAATCCAATTTGACGTTCCTTATCACTCATGTACGCTATGCTATGCACTAGACCGGATATCTGCTATGTCGTGGGCATAGTGAGCCGATATCAGTCTAACCCAGGAGAAGAGCATTGGACCGCAGTAAAGCATATTCTCAAGTATCTTCGTAGAACAAGAGATTATATACTAGTTTACCAAGGCGAGAACATAATGCCGATAGGATACACCGACTCGGATTTCCAAGCCGATAGGGATTCTAGAAAATCCACATCGGGCTATGTGTTTACTTTGGGAGGAGGAGCTATTAGTTGGAGAAGTATCAAGCAATCTTGTATTGCTGAATCAACTATGGAAGCCGTGTATGTTGCGGCTTCAGAGGCAGCAAAGGAGGCATTATGGCTTAGGAATTTTCTCATGGACTTGAGAGTGGTTCCAACAGCTCGATCGGCTATGACACTGTACTGCAATAACATCGGGGTAGTTGCCAATTCGAAGGAACCTAGAGCTCACAAGAAGGGAAAGCACATTGAGCGCAAGTACCACATTATTCGAGATTTCGTTGGTCGAGGAGACGGGTGGTTACAAAGATAGCATTGGAAGACAACCTGGCAGATCCATTCACGAAGAGCCTTGCAGTGAAGACTTTCAATAAACACGTAGATGGCCGGATTAGGGTTGAGATGTATAACTGAATGGCTTTAGTCTAAGTGGGAGATTGTTAGGATAGTAGAGGGAAAGCCTTGTTTTTATCTACATGAACTATTTAATTTTGAATAAAGTTTATTCATTTCAGTCATTTATGATAATCAATGCATGTGTGTTTCTAGTACCTTAAATTAGATATTGATTAATTGTTAATTGATTAAACGTACAAGTCTATTATTTTAATAGTATTCGAAATGGTGTGCTACGGCGTACAGAGAGATCATTTCGAAAGTTCGTTTAGAATATAAAGATTAAACGTTCACAATCTATATGTAATTGGACTAACCATTGGTAAATGATTGTAGCACAATATTTTAGTGATTGGTCTTGATCACGGTAAACAGAGGATAACTTTTTTAGTTATCGTTTTGACTTATTGTGCTAGCACACCCGGCATGTGTTGAACAGGAAAAAGTGAAATATTTGTTTCATCACTGATTAAATATGAAACTATATTATTTCTAGGTTTACGAGAAATTACTTAACCTCTTAATCTCTAGATAATCAACGTACACATTTAATTGGTGATCTCTACTTTGATGTCACAATGGGAGAGATTCCTATATTGAGTCAAATGAGCCCTAGTGCGTTGGGTAAAGACACTAAGAATAAATAGGTGAAAATTTATTATCGAAAGGAATTCGCATCTCTTAAATATGGGATTGAATAATGACCCTTGAGTAGCTTATGAGTTTTGTTTATGTCAGAAACTCGGCCGAGTGGATTTCGTATCCGACATACACAAATAAGTTAGGCGGGAAAGATTCAGATAATATGCCAAGCTATTTTATTTTTCAGTGAATAAATTAATTGGTGGTCATTTGATCTTGTTAATGCGAGGAGAAATTAAGTAATGATAAACGGGAGCTCGAAATGTAGTTTTGTGAATACAATTGGGAGTCAATAATTATTTGGTATTGGAAAATAAATAATTATTTAATATTTAATTAAATGAATTTCTTTTAGAATTTGGATTTAATTAATTGTTAAATTGCCCGTATTGTATTTTCTTCTTTAGTCCCTATTGTATCCCAATAGATATTTCTAATTCATTGAGAAAATAGAATTAAATCAGGTAAATAAGGTGAAAGGTAAATTGGAAAATTATTTGGCTTATTTTAGCCTATAATTTTCGGCTATAGCAAGAAGGGGAAGAGAAGGGATTTTTCCTTGGACTCTTTTCCTACTTGGACTCCTTCCAGAATATTTGGAGATAAGATGAAGGAAAATTGGAGTCCTTTAGGACTAAATTTTCGGCCCCTATGCTAGAGTTGGAGGAAGATATAAATCTTCAATCCTTCTCCTAGTGCAACTCTTTCTAGACCCTTATATATATAGTACTTGATGGAAGAGAAAAATCACTTGTTCCATAAGATAGTAGTGGCCGATTTTTTGCTAGAAAACTAAGCAAAAATATTTTCTCTTCTCTTTCATTATTTTCTTAGATTATAGAGTTAGATATTTTTCTAGGTACAATCCCACAATCGTAGAAAAATAAATTCGGGATATACAATAGAAGATTAGAGGTTTATAGAGCAGAACATAAATCCCGAATTTTTTGAGCAGTCCTGCGAAGAAATTCACCATAAATCAACCGTTAATCGGATATGCTCGAAATTTATACAGTTGCTTCCTAATCTTTAGTTCTACAATCCGTCTGGAGGATTTCTCGATCGAACCAACGGTCGCCGAGATATGCTCGAAATTTATACAGTAGCTTCCTAATCTTTCCGTCTGGAGGATTTCTCGATCGAATCAACGGTCGCGGAGATATCGGTGAAGGAAGAGGACTGGAAATTCCTGGACAGCACCGCATCGAAGGTTGAAGGCTTGATGTAGATCCTTGTCCCTGCGCCGAAGATAGTTTGGATCTGCTCTTCGAAACGTAGGTCCATAGATTAGATTTATTCCGCTTTAATTAAATCAAATATATGCATGCTAATTAAGATTTAAAATTCGGCTAATCTAGAACCTCATACGAATTTTCATTAGCGCCTTGGCTTCACATCCCAATACCCCTCCCCTAATTAATTATATATATTCTTTAGCAAATGATTATCGTACCTACTAAAGTATTTTGGTAGAGCAACGTCACTCCATATTATAAAAATGGCACTTTACAAATAAACCCATCAATGGGTACTTATTCATAAAGAGGTCCACACAATAAAAATTTTGACAAAAAAGTCCACACATGCTGAAAATGTATAGTGGGAGGTTTATGCAATCCTGCGATTGCATATTCTTCTAGATATACAGTGTATGCTTTTACATCAGATGACGGCCCCATAGATTTGTTCTATGGAAGGGAGAGATGTTGAGTTGCGAGTCTTTGAGTCTAAGAGGGAGATTCTTAGGATAGTAGACTAAAAGTCTCGCTTTTAGCTAGATAATTTTATTATTGAATTAATAAAATAGTATATTATCATTTTATGAGAATCTGCACTAGGGTATTCAATGCATTTAATTGAAGGTTTGTCAATTAATTAAAAGCATAAGTCTAATATTCTAATAATATTCGACATGGTGTCCTATGGCGCACAGAAAGATTATTTAGAAAGTTCGTTTAGAATATAAAGATAAACGTTCACAATCTAGATGGAAATGGACTAACCATTTGTAAAAGATTGTAGCACAATATTTAAGTGATTGGTCTTAATCACAGTAAAGAGAGAATAACTTTTGTAGTTATTGTTTTGACTTATTGTGCTAGTACACCCGGCATGTGTTGAACCGGCAAAGTGAAATAATTGTTTCATCACTGTTCATAAATGAAACTGTATTATTTCTAGGTGACAGTAAATTACTTACTCTCTTAATCCCTAGATAATTAACGTACACATTTGATTGATGACCTCTACTTTGATGTCATAGTGGAGAGCTTCCTATATTGAGTCAAATGGCCCCAATGCATTGGATAGAGACATTAAGAATTAATAGGTGGAAATTAATTATCGAAAGGAATCCACATCTGTGAAATATGGGATTGATAATAACCCTTGAGTAGCTTATAAGATTTGTCTATGCCAAGTTCTGGCCTGGTGGATTTCGTATCCGACATATTCAAATAAGTTAAGCGGGTAAGACTCATGAAAAGAAACTATTTAATTTATTTAGCAGTGAATAAATTATTTGGTGGTTATAAGATATCTTAGTGTGGGGAGAATCTAATTTATGATCAACCGGAGCTCGAATGTAATATTTGAGAATATAAATGGAAGTTCAACAATTATTTGGTAGTGGTAAATAAATAATTATTTAATGATTAATTAAATGAATTCTTTTAAGAGTTTGGATTTAATTAATTATTAGTTGTCCGATTTAAATTAATAGATGTATTCGACTTAATTTAAGAAAATAATTTGAATTTTAAAAGATTAAATTAATTTTGCGTAGACCCCGCTTGTGTTGCACAACCATGCACCAAATTCCCTTATGCTATAAAAAAACTTGCATAAAATCTCCTCTATACTTAACGGTGTTAACTTTTAACGGAAAAGGGGATTTCGTGCAAAGTAAAATGAAATACAAGGAGATTTTACACAAGAAAAAAAACACAAGGGGGTTTGGCGAAGGTTTTCCTTAATACAGATGGGTTTTATGTTGTTTACCCCCATATCAACTTGAAAAATGATACATATAAAATATAAAATCTCAGCAGTTTAATTATTGGGAGGATCCGTATAATTTGCCAGTAGTTTCAAATCAAGAATCCCAGTAGTTTCAAATCGAAAATAAAAAAGAGGTTGTGAGTGCCAATAAAATTCATGAAAAGTGTGCAAGCAGAACAAACCCAAGTCCTAGTAGCCCCGCTAAATGGTGATTTAACATAGATTCTACATCTTGAAACCAAGCCAATTTTGGGGCCGCTTTATGATAATGAAACCAACCAGCAAAAAGCATTAACGCGGCAAAGACCAATGCACCGATTGCGGTACAATAGAGTTGTAATTCACTAGTTATTCCAGATGCTCGCCAAATCTGGAAAAAAAAACCCAGAGGTTATTTGTATTCATCGGAAACCCCCGCCCACATCACCATTCAATATTTCTTGGCCCACTATTGGCCAAACCACCTGGGCACTTGGCCCAATGTGAGTTGGATCACTTAGCCACGCTTCATAATTGGAAAAACGAGCACCGTGGAAACACATGCCGCTCAGCCAAAGAAACATGATGGAGAGTTGACCGAAATGGGCACTAAATACTTTTCGAGAAATCTCCTCCAAATCATTGGTATGGCTATCGAAATCGTGAGCATCAGCAAAAACAAAAAGGCTGAAATACACGTACTAGTAATCACCGATCTCACGCACTAACCAAAATATAATCCACGGCGTTGAAATATTTTTTGTTCAATTATGCTTAGGGTTTAAGCATAATACACAGGTCTGGAATTATATTTAACGATATATATATATATATGTATATATATATATATATGAGTAAAAAGCAGTTTACCCCCTAAACAAATGCCCGTTTTGCACTTTGCCCCCCAAACAAAAAAAATTTGCACGTTCTTACCTAAACTCCGCTTTTTGTTGCACGGTGGCTCAAAATTGGAATTTTCAGGCCATTTTGACCGGAATCTTCCACACGTGCTTTTCACGTGAGTTTTAAAGGGGCAAAAGAGTCTATTCACTTACCTTCTTCATAAAAAAACAAAAAAAAAAAAGATTGCAATAAATTTAATTCACGTGAGTTTTTTTTTTTTTTGTTTTTTTATGAAGAAGGTAAGTGAATAGACTCTTTTGCCCCTTTAAAACTCACGTGAAAAGCACGTGTGGAAGATTCCGGTCAAAATGGCTTGAAAATTCCAATTTTGAGCCACCGTGCAACAAAAACCGGAGTTTAGGTAAGAACGTGCAAATTTTTTTTGTTTGGGGGGCAAAGTGCAAAACGGGCATTTGTTTAGGGGGTAAACTGCTTTTTACTCATATATATATATATATATATATATATATATATATATATATATATATATATATATATATATATATATATATATATATATATATATATATATATGTATATATATGAAGGAGGGTGTTGAGGGAATATGCTAAAATATTTGAGGGTAATTTAGTATTTTGAATGTTAAAGTAATTAAACAAAAAAGATCTTAAATAAATGGGGAAATATGCAATACCCCCATCATTTGAAAAATATTTTGATTTAAACTCAATTGACTTTAAAGACTTTTTCCATAACCCAAATCCCAATTTAAATTAGTGAGACCCCCCTTATCAGATATGATAAGACTAAAATACCCCTATGGGTTAGGGTTTTAATTTTATTCCTCATTCTTATCTATATGAGGGGTTTATTGCTAATGACCCCTAAATAAAAAAGGTAGGGGTAAGTATTTTTTTTTTTTAAAACAGCTTATAAGATGTCCAACAGCTTATTTTTGAAATTTTAAAGATCTTAAACATCTTATCGGATGTTTTGAACCACTTATAAGCTTAGCCAAAGAGGCTCTAAGTTGTTACATCTTATTTTAGGATTAATTTTTAGAGTGTTTAGATAATAAGTATATTTCCAATTTTTACTCATGATTATAAGATCTTAAAACAAAAGATGGGGTAGAGGTATTTTTTTAAAAAAGATCTTATTTGCTCTCCAACAACTTATTTTAAAAAATTAAGATTTTTTTTTTTAATTTACCAAACACTTGGGAAGAGCTTATAAGCTCTAAAACATCTTATAAGCTCCTTTTAACATCTTATAAGCTTAGCCAAACACCCTCTAATTTTCAACTGCAATTATCTTATATATAAAGAAAAAAATACTAGAGTAACCTAAGAAAACCTAATGGCATATTTGTAAAAAAAACTATTTAATATTGGGAAAATTAGAGAAAAGCCCCCCATCTAGGAAATATAGTTAAGGAAACTCCCCCTCCCAAAAATAATTAGAGAAAACCCCCTTATCTAATATTCCACACATGTTGATATTTTTATAATTCCAAAACTACCCTTAATTGTCTATTATACTTTTTCAAAACTCTAATCTTATTTTTAATTTTATTCCGCCGCGTTTCTCTCTTCTCTTCTTCTCTGCGTTTCTCTCTTCTCTGTTTTCTCTCTTCTCTATTTTCTTCTTTTTTTTCTTTTTTTTCGGCAATCTTCTCCCCGTTGTTGCCGCCACCGCCGCCGGAAGATGGAGAAAGAAAGAAGAGGAATCACTCGTCGTCGGCGTGTGGAGGAGAAACACTCTTCCTTATTGATTTCAATTGTATAAATCATTTATAATGTTTGTATATTTTTTTGTTTTGTAATACATAGTTGATTTTGCATTTTTTTGCAGTTGTGATTTTTTATTTTTAGATGCAGATTCTTAATCGACTATGATTCACATCATAGTCGATTAATATGCTTCATTGACTCCAATTTTAATTTTTATTTTTATTTTTTGTTTATTGATTCAATTGTATAAATCAATTATAATTTTTGTATATTGTTTGTTTTTGTAAAATATAGTTGAGTTTGCATTTTTGTAGTTGTGATTTGTTATTTTTAGTAGCCGGTTCCTTAATCGACTATACTTCATCCTAGTCGATTTAATATGCTTCATAGTTGATTAACATACCTGATAGAGAATAAAAGTTAAAAAACGAAAAAAATTAATAATAATAAATTAATAATAATAATAATAATAATAATAATAATAATAATAATAATAATAATAATAATAATAATAATAATAATAATAATAATAATAATAATAATAATAATAATAATAATAATAATAATAATAATAATAATAATAATAATAATAATAATAATAATAATAATAATAATAATAATAATATATTATTAAAAAAAAAGGAAAAAAAAAAAAAAGAGAGAGAGAAAGACACGGATGGGTCATGGGGATAGTGTGTAATGTGGAGGGACATAAATGGAAAAATGGGTGGCTGAAATTTGGAGTGGGTTTTTCTCAACTTGTGCAAAATAGTTTGGGTCTTTCTCTATTAAAAGAAGTATTGAGGGGGTTATATCAAAGAATTTTTTTTATTTTTTTTCTTGTAGTCATTTTTTTTCCTAATTACTTCACATCAGATCTCGACTAGCACAATCCTGGTCCACAACAGTTTATTTTATAATTATTATTATTATTTTTATCTCCTATCATCGAGTCTATTTTCATTTATTATTCTTTGCTTCATTTATTTAAGGGAAAATTACCAAAACCCCCATGAGGTAAGCCTAAATAACGAAAATCCCCCCCACGTTCTCGTAATTACGAAAACCCCCCTGAGGTATGCAGACATCTTACAAATCGCTCTAACGGTGTTAAACTCGATAGAATCTTTTTGATTCTCCCGAATATTCCTCCGATAATACCAATTTTGCCCTTGTACACGAAATTACCCTTAGGGGGGTAATTGTAAGCATTTTATTTAATGAGGGGGGTCATAAATATATATTCTTCATGAAATATATAAATGTCTACAAAATACTTATTTTTCTTAAATTAAACCCAAATATAATCAATCATTATGAATGTACAATGTATTTTTATTGGATTAAAAAAATCAATGGATGAGATTTCAAAATTTAATTATTTTTTATATATAAAATTAAATATTTTACAATTCGAGAAATACAACCATGCATCATTCAAGCTAAAAGCATAAATCCGTATGAATACTCCTCTGGATAAATAAAATCAATTAAAATATATAAATAAAAAAAATAAAAAAATTATAATATCAAATTATCAATACAAATTACAAAGTAATAAATAAATTTATAAAAGCAATAAATCATCAAGTGAAAGGGATGTCAGGGGGGATTTTCGTTATTTAGGCTTACCTAGGGGGGTTTTGGTAATTTGCCCTTTATTTTTTACATATTTAACAGAAGGATATAATAGACATTTCACGTTTTCGGTTAAAATAATTCGGTCAACCGTTAGTCAAGGGGGGTTTTCGTAATTACGAGAACGTGAGGGGGATTTTCGTTATTTAGGCTTACCTCAGGGGGGTTTTGGTAATTTGCCCTTTATTTAATGATCAATTTCATATTATAACAATTAAGTTTATATATGCCTGCATGGGTATAGCTCAACTGGTTTCGGAGGTGGTAAGTTGGTACAATTAAATTTATATATTTTTTTTGGGAATGAGTTTGTATTATTAAATTTGAATAAATATTAATGTTGTTACCAATATTTCTAATAAATTTTATTATAATTGTTATTGTCATGTATTAAACTAATTATTATTTTCACTTTTAAAATGTTATCTTGTGCAGTGCATCGCACGGGGGAAATGCTAATACGAAATATAAGGATATAATTTGTTGGTTAAAACAATCAATAAAATTAAATTAAGATCTACTATAAAAGTCTCAATTGTACGTTGACCAATTAATTTTGGGGTCATTACAAATAAGCCATCAATGGGTACTTATTCATAAAGAGATCCAGACAAAAAACTCATTTACAAATAAGTCCACACATGGTTCAGATTTTTGTAAAAGACTAATATAGCGCCTCATACTTTAATATGCTCCAATTTCACCATTAATTTAATTTAACCTCAACTTAACCCTAACTTTCACAAATTATTCAATTTTGACGCAAAACGTTTTTTTTTTCAAAAAAAAAAAATTTGGCCGCCGGATACTGACGGTTGACTTTTCAATTTTTTTTTCTTCCGGATTTTTTCGCCGGTTCCGGCGTTGACTTTTTCGATTTTTTTTTTTTTTCAATATTGATGTGGTTGACAGTAATATTAACTATATTACTGTTAAACACATAAAATTAACTAAACTACAGTTTAACACAGTAATATTGTTATATTAATCTCTAGCACAGTAATATTAACACAACAAAACTCATTATTATTGTGTAATATAGTAATATTACTATGTTGACCGTTCAACAAGTGTAAACGTAATAAAAACCCAAAAGAATTAATATTACATTGAGTGACAGTAATATTACTATAACAGCAATAATATTACCGTCTACCACAGTAATATTACAATAATAGACAATAATATTATTACGTTACTCCGTGAATAACTCAAACAAACAAAAAATCCAAACAAAATAATAATATTGATGTGGTTGACAACAATACTACTATAACAACAGTAATATTACCGTCAACCACACTAATATTATTGTGTTTACAGTAATATTACAATAATAGACAGTAATATTATTACGTTACTCCGTGAATAACTCAAACAAAACAAAAAACCCAAAAAAATAATAATATTGATGTTGTTGACAGTAATAGTATTGTGTTTACATTTTTTTTACTGTCAACGACAATAATATAATTACGTTGATTTGTCAACAAATCAAACAAAATAAAAAAAATAACAAAAAATAAAAAATAATAATATTACCAGGGGCGGCCCTGGCCCAGGGCGAGCAGGGCCCAGGCCCAGGGCCCACTTTTCAATGGAGCCCAAAAAAATATATATTGTTGTTATTATTTTATTATTAAATTGTTCTTTTCTCATCTTCCAACCCCTCTTTTCTTTCTCCCTTAACTTTTTAACCCCCTATTTCTACATTAATTTTTTGACACAATCCATTTTGTCATTTATCACTCTCTATTTTTTTCTTACCCAATAATCTCTTCCGTACCCCTTCTCTCTCATTTAAAACTCTAATTTAATTTTTCTTGCACTCCTATATATTTTTCTATTGTTAGTTTCTACAATTTAAACTCATTTGTTATTTCCATATTATTGGTTTTTTTATTTCTCAAAATTAAATTAATTTTTTTAAATTAAAAAAAAAAATCGAATACCCATTTTTATTTAATACATCCATATTTCTCTCTCTCTCTCTCTCACACACACACACACACACACACACACACACACACACACACACACACACACACATATATATATTTTTAAAAAAAATCGGAATTTAGGGCCTCAATTTTATGTCTTGCCCAGGGCCTCCAATCAACCCGGACTGGCCCTGAATATTACGTTAATTTACTGTCAACGGTAGAAGAATTACATAAATGTATTGTCAACGGCAGTGTAATTACGTTAATTAACTGTCATTGATAGTATAATTACGTTTATTTACTGTCATTGACACCACAATTACGGTCATTGTTACCGGCGGACGAAAAAAAAAAAAAAAAAAAAATACACTTAAAAACATTTTCTTCGTTGGATGATGACTTTCATTCTTTTTCAAGTTTACGTGTTTCGATTTTTTATTTTCAAGGTACATAATTATGTCTTGTCTTTTTCAATACCAATCCATTTTCCAGAGTTGAATTTTTTACATGGTGTTGTGACATTTAATGTTATACACATTTTTTAAGTGTTTTTTTCCCCCTAAGAGTACATCTTTAACACGGGACCTGGATTTTTTATGTTAGAACTAGGGTTGGACATGGGTCGGTTTTAATATCGGCCAACCGATTCACGTTCGATCTGGATTTTTTGGCCGATATATAATATTTAATGGGCTGGTAATTTTAACCGACACATATGCATGTATAGATATGTCGGTCGGTGGTTTTCAGTTTACTCAAAGTCGGTTGGTTGGATAATATCGGGTCAATCAACTTTTTTAATTATAATAATTTATTATAAACATTTAATTGTAATTCTTATTTTTTTAACGTTGAAATTATACATAAAATAAGTCAAACTTAAAAACTCGAAACACAAATTTATAAACCTTTACGTACGATTTCTATTATTGTTTATATTTCGTATTTTTGTTTATATATTTACATACTATAGACGTAATTTTTGTCGCTGACAGTAATTTAACTGTTAATTTACTTTTTTTTTTCTTAAAAAAATATTTTAATTAATATTACTGTCTTGACTGCTAACTTACTATCTCCAGCAGTTATTTAACCGTCGGTGACAGTAAGTTAACTGTTAATTAACTTTGTTTTTCTTAAAAAAAAATATTTTAATTAATATTACTGTCATGGCTGCTAAGTTACTATCTCCAGCAGTTATTTAACAGTCGGAGACAATAATTTAACTGTTAATTGACTTTTTTTTTTTAAATTTTGTTTTTTTCTTAAAAGAAATTGTTTTAATTAATATTACTGTCTTGGCTCCTCAATTACTGTCTCCAACAGTAATTTAACTATCTGAGACAGTAATATTATTGTATTAAATTAATTTTAGGGTAAAATACACTTTGCACCCCTGTACTACGTAATAGGTCGCATTTACCCCCCTATAGTATTGAAAACATCATTCACCCCCCTATTGTTATATACTATGTCAGTCAAAAGTGAGGTGACACGTTGACCATATCTATTTTACTTTTTAGGACAGTTTTACCCTTTTACAATATTATATATATATATATATATATATATATATATATATATATATATATATATATATATATATATATATATATATATATATATATATATATATATATATATATATATATATATATATATATATATATATACTATTTCATACAAAAAATAAATGAATTAAAAAATATATATATAATTATAGAAACAATTATGAAAATCTTAGTTGCAATTTTTTATGTTAATAATTATAAATTCATGTATATATGTTATATTTATTTCAAATAAATAATAGAAATTGCTAAATAATGAAATATGCTCTAATAATTTATAAAATATTAAAAGAATAAAATATATATTTAATTATAGAAATTCATAAAAATATATTATATGTATATTCTAAAAAAAACTATATAAAATTCTAAAATTTCAGATTTCTATGTAATATAGAAAAATATTTTTTTGTTTATGAACATATATATTTATATTAATATTAGAATTTCACATTATCAAATTATCTTTTTCCTTTTTCTTAATTTCTTCTCTTCATCATCTTCCAAAATAAAAAATAATCCCAATTCCCCAGCACAACCAACAATCAGCGCCCCAACCCGAAGAACAATCCCAAGAATGAAGAACCCATCATCAGATTTTTGTTAATTCTTTTATGTTCTCTACAATTTTCTCTACAATTTTCATCACTTTAACCTTGATCAAGAACTCATCATCTAATTTTTGTGTTTTCATCCCTGCGGAAGAACTCACCTTGGTGTCAGCCGTCGCCCGTTGGGAGTCTGCGGCGGCGGCGGTGGAGGTGGTGACGCGTCATTTTCCGACCGTAATATTACTGTCTCCGACCGTAATATTACTGTCTTATGCAATAATATTATTGTTTGGGGCAATAATATTAGTAATATTACTGTTCGGGAAAATAATATTCATAATATTACTGTGTCAAAATATTAGTAATATTACTGTTCAGGAAAATAATATTCATAATATTACTGTGTCATAATATTAGCATATATACAATATGTTTATTGTACTGAAAATAACTACATGTAACTATAGTACCTATAGTAATTCGTAGTTATGTTCGTTTTTTTTCCCCATATTTTTAGTCGATCAATTGTATACACACACAAATATTGGCTTATACAAAATAAATTCATAAAACCCAAACAAAAATTTACAAATTTCAATATTTTTATTATAAATCACCTCAGAACCAATAAAATACAAATCAAAAATACATAAATATATGCATATGTAACTACATGTTACTATAGTAATGTATAGTAATGTATAGTAATGTATACAGTCTGTTGAACAAAGCAGATGTTATAACTTCAAACAAAAATTATGACACCTTCAAGACAGTGACTCCTCACCCCCCTGGCCTCCTTCCAAAACCCTAGACGCCGCTAATAACCGCCCACGGTTCCGTGCGCCCACAAATGCAAAAAAATATAGAAATAAATCTGAAAACATAAAAATAAACGAAATTACCATCAAAATATAGATCTCGACGAGAGGAATCCAACGGTGTGTAGCCCGTCAAATTTCGACGGGTGGAACACAAAACAAAGCACCAGCAAGACCACCGTCGTCGAATAAAAAAAATTGCAGAAACAGATCAGCGCTCCAAAATGAATGAAATCACCACCAAAAGAAAGAGCTCGACGAGAGGAATCCAACGGTAGTTAAACCATCGAGTTCCGACCACCGGAGAGGGAGTTATGACTCCGGGAAGCAATTTCGCCGGTGGGAGGTTTGTGGAGGCGGAATTTGAATCTGGGAGAGGAAGAGAGAAACTGAAATGTGTTGGGCTACGGTTTAAAACTGATTTTAAAAAGGTATTATAGGAACTTCGGGGTAGCCCAGGGGGTATGTCAAAATATTTTCGAAATGAGGGGTATCCCCTAGAGTGTAATCCACTTGGTAGTTAGTTCTATATAATTTGGAAATGAGGGGGTCTACAAAATAATCCCTTATTTTATTTATTTATTACCTGAATTATGTAAGGTTAATAAAGTAATTTTACATGAAGTACGATGGAGTACGACCTGTGTACGATCTATTTTTACTGGGTTCGTACTTTAATTTATAAATTCATAGCTTCGTACTGGATCGTACTTTAAATCAACGACTATAAACTTTTACTAAATATTTTCTACGCATCAGATTAAATCGTTTGGATCCTAGTAGTACAACCCCTCTCGGATCCTAGACAACTCCATCTTACATATTTATATCTTGTCTTCTTCAATACCAATCCATTTTGCAGAATTGAATTTTTAACACGCTGTTGTGACATTTAATGTTATACACATTTTTTAAGTGTTGTTTTCCCTAAGAGTACATCTTTCACACGGCACCTAGATTTTTGATGTTAGAATTTGGGTTGGACATGAGTCGGTTTTAATATCGGCCGACCGATTCACTTTTGATCCGGATTTTTTGGCCGGTAATATTTAATGGGCTGGTAATTTTAACCGACACATATGCATGTATAGATGGGTCGGTCGGTGGTTTCAGTTTACTCAAAGTTGGTTGGTTGGATAATATCGAGTCAATTGACTTTTTTGAAAAGCTCGTCAAGCAGAATGTGGAAGAGGCGGCGGACACTTGCGTGGTCGTAGGAGGGGTGGAAGGAGAGGGGATGGGAGGAGCGGTGGACAACAACGAGGATGCGGTGTAGGCGGGCGAGGGAGCTGCGCAGCCGGCAGAGATATTGGATAAATTAAGAAACCTATGATAGAGAAACTAAAGTGGAAGTGTGTGAATTTGTGTGTGTTTTTTTTATTTCAATGGGAGAGATGGGTTTATTGAAAAATAGCAGGGACTAAATTGAAACTTTTGAAAATTTCATTTTGGATACAAAAATATTGGGGTCATTCTATAATTTTAAAAAAAAATTAATTTAAAGGGAATGTAAGTCTTTTCAAGCTGAAAAACACACTCCCACTCACATAATTGGCGAGCGTATTACACGATCATGGGCTAGGGGGTTTCATGGCTTTGACTATATTTCATAGGGGGTAAATGGTAATACGTTTAATACAGGGACTTTTCCGACAATTAGACTTATCACAGGAGTGCGGGTGGCACTTGCTAAAAACTCTTTTTTATAATGAATTTATAATCATTTTTTTCTTCTCACTCATCTCCCCTCTCTCTTATTTCTTCTTCCTCATCATTTTTCACATGTCACTTTTCACGCAGAAGCCTCCCTCCTCTTCTTCGCTTCTTTTCTTTTTTCTTTTTTTTTTTTTCTATGTTTATACGCATATACTTTCCACCACTTTTTTTTTTTTTTTTCTTCATTCTTTCTTTCACCTTCTTCCTTTTCTCTTTTCTTCAATCGATAGATATGGCAGCTACCACTTTGATTGGGTGAGATACGACCCAAAACCGCCTAGATCTGTACACCCACAACCTTTTACCGATAAGATTCAGTCACCCCGGCCACTTTCGAGACAGATCCGACAATGACACGTCCTTTTGAGTTAAAACCCGGTTCTTGGACTGGTTCCCGGGTTTTCCGGTTCTTACCGGTCGAACCGATATTTTGGCCATTTTGGATTTTCCATCTAATCGGATCGGATATGGCGACGGTTCGCGGTTGAACCGGTCAGACCGGCCGATCCGGTCCGATTTTCAAAACATTGATAGAAAGTATAGTCAATTTAAGGGTAGTACGGATAACAATATAAAAAAATAAATAATTCATGATTAATATTATTATAAAGTGATATTTAATATGAGAAAAATATTTTTTGTCCAAAGTGACTATTGATATATTGTTGGAAGATGATTTATTATAGATATTCAAGGATAATATAGTACATTAGATAAAACATTCTATTAGGATTAGTTAAAAGATTACAAATTGAATAAATTTGTATTGATATTTTAAATTTAGGTTTTTTAGATACAATAATATTTACCGTACATATATATATATATATATATATATATATATATATATATATATATATAGGGACGGTCCGGAGTATTTGGAGGCCCGAGACGAAAAGAAAAAAGGGGTAATGGCAAATAGGCCTATGACAAGGGCACTTAATTAATAGAGGGACATCCAACTTTTTTGTCTTTCAAATAAATCCACCTCATTCAAACGTATTTGCAAATAAGGAAAATCCTTTTATATATACCAAAATTACCCCCAATTCATTGAAACCCAATTTAACTCTAATTTCATGATTTACACCCCAATTTAGCCCAATTTCATCAATTAACAAATTTTAACCCTAATTTCAATTTTGACGCCAATTTTGACCCGCCACCACCGGAGACCGCCGGTCGCCGCCGTTGACCGGCGTTGACTTTTTTTTTTTTGGAATTTTGTTTTTCCTGAAATTTTTTTCCGGCCGGTCAACTGCCGTTGACCGCCGGGTCTCCGACGTTGACTTTTTTTTTTTTTATTTTTTTTTATTTTTTATAATTTTGTTTTTTCTTAAAAAAAATATTTTAATTAATATTACTGTCTTGGCTGCTAAATTACTGTCTCCGGCAGTTATTTAACTGTCGGAGACAGTAATTTAACTGTTAATGGTCTCTTTTTTTTTTTTCCTTCAAAAATATTTTAATTAATATTACTTCATTCGTTGCTAAATTACTGTCTCCAGCAGTTATTTAACTGTCGGAGACAGTAATTTAACTGTTAATTGATTTTTTTTTTTTCCTTAAAAAATATTATTTTAATTAATATTACTGCCTTGGATGTTAAATTCACCAAAATTACCCCCAATTCAATGAAACCCAATTCAACTCCAATTTCATGATTTACACCCCAATTTAGCCCAATTTCATCAATTAACAATTTTAACCCTAATTTCAATTAAATGCATTTTGGTCCACAAAAAAAACAGTCTCTCAATTAAGCGCATCCCCATGTCTTTAGTCTAAAATACCCTCAATAATATAATTCTTATCAATTCCACCCATTATACTCTAACTTCCTTAATATTACACATTGACCCCGAATTTAAATAAATATATCACATTAACCCCCAAAACTTTTTTTTTTCAGAAAATAATTTTTTTTCTGAAATGTTTTTTTTCCGGCCGGATTCCGGCGTTGACTTTTTTTTTTTTTTTAAACTTTTTTTTCCGGAAATTTTTTTCCGCCCGGTCAACCACCGTTGACCGCCGGTCTCCGACGTTGACTTTTTTTTTTTTTTGAATTGTTTTTCTTAGAAAAAAAATATTTTAATTAATATTACTGTCTTCGCTACTAAATTACTGTCTCATACAGTAATATTACTTTTTGGGACAGTAATATTATGAATATTATTTTTCCGAACAGTAATATTATTAATATTATTGTCTAAGACAGTTAAATTACTGTTGGAGACAGTAATTTAACATCCAATGTAGTAATATTAATAAAAATAATTTTTTTTAAGGAAAAAAAATTCAATTAAAAGTTAAATTACTGTCTCCGATAGTTAAATAACTGCCGGAGACAGTAATTTAGCAACGAATACAGTAATATTAATTAAAAATATTTGTTTTAAGAATAAAAAAAGTCAATTCAGAGTTAAATTACTGTCTCCGACAGTTTAATAACTGCTGGGGACAGTAATTTAGCAACGAATACAGTAATATTAATTAAAATATTTTTCAATGAAAAAAAAAACAAAAGAGTCAATTAACAGTTAAATTACTGTCTCCGACAGTTAAATAACTGTCGGAGACAGTAATTTAGCAGCCAAGACAGTAATATTAATTGAAATTGGGGTTTCAATGAATTGAGGGTAATTTTGGTATATATAAAAGGATTTTCCTTATTTGCAAATAAGTTTGAATTGATTGGATTTATTTGAAAGACAAAAAAGTTGGATGTCCCTCTTTTAATTAAGTGCCCTTCTCATGGGCCTATTTGCTATTACCCATATATATATATATATATATATATATATATATATATATATATATATATATATATATATATATATATATATATTAAACATAAAATGCTCAATAATGTACCAAGTACTCAAACATCAAACAACCTTATTTCCATGCTTATTAGACTCTATAGTTTCACAGGAACAGCTTTTAGAGGTATGGCCTTTTGAAGAGTAAGTCCAAATTTATCATCCATGTCAACTTCCTTACAATCTCCATCTAACCTCCATCCGAAACTTCCAACCAAATTCGCCAACATGAGGTGCACCATTCGATAAGCCAACGGCAAACCCGGGCAAATCCTCCTCCCCGATCCGAACGGAATCAGCTCGAAATCTTTCCCCCTGAAATCTATCTGCCGGGCATCCATAAACCTCTCCGGCGAGAACGATTCCGCATCCTGCCACGTGTCGGGATCTCTGCCACTCGCCCACACATTCACGAGGACCTGCGCGTTTTTTGGGACGATGTAGCCGTTGATTTCAACGTCGGCGTTGGCCTTGTGGGGCACCAGCAAAGGGCCGGTGGGGTGGAGGCGGAACGTCTCTTTAACCACCGCCTGTAGGTAGGGGAGCCGGGAGATGTCTGATTCTTCAACTTCTACATTTTCTCCAACGGTGTCCCTGATTTCTTGTCTGACACGACACATTTTATGAGGGTGTTTTAGTAATTCCGCCATCGCCCATTCCACTGTTCCACTTGTGGTGTCCGTTCCAGCTAGGAATAAATCCTAACAAATATATCAAACTTAAAATTCAATTCAATAATTACTCAACTTAAAATTCAATTCAATAATTACTCAAAAAACTGAAATAATTAATGTTTAAACTTTAAACTAGGTCTCTTTTCACATGAAAAATAGCAAATGAAGTATTTTGGGTCTCCAACATACCTCTGTAAAAATATGTAAAATATTTAAATTATTTACACAAAGTAAAATAAATAAGATATTACATATGTGTGTATAGTTTTTCGAAATTAATTGTAGAAATTAAATTTGATTGAAATCAAAAATTTTAAAAACAAATTTATATAAGTCCAATTTCAATCTAAAAAAATCGGAAATTAAAATTTCGGAAACATGAATAAAAAAAGTTGTTCCTAAATCGGAACAGGCAAAATTAGAAATTTCATTCCAACTTTCAGCCCTAATAGTAAGTCAAAATTTTGGTTTTATTAAACTAAACTCCAATGAGGTTTTAACCAACCAAGCAAATATCATTTAATATTGAGAAGTTTGATTTGATTTCCAAACCTAGTTGACTAATTAAGTTTACCTAACAAAAAATAAAAAATATAAATAAAAATATATAAAAAATAACAGTTATAGAACTACTTTCTATTGGGGAAACAAGTGCAGAACTTACCAGCAGGAGATGCTTGATCTCATTTTTGGTTAATTCATTCTCATCCCTTCGGTTAATTTCAATCAAGGCCTCCAACAAATCTTGTTTCCCACTTTCACCCCCAGATTTGAACTTATCGTCAATTATCCCATCAAAAATCACAAACAGCTTCTGGAAATAAATCTTTGCTTCTTTGAGGATTCCCTGAGGATCGACCGGTTTCAGAATGGGGAAATAATCCGCAAAATTCGGTCTACCGGCGCATTTCATCACCCCCCAAACAACGTCCTTCATCTCCTGCGACGAATCGGAATCGAACTCCGGCGCGAACTCCAACGAGAAAAGAGTCGCCGACATCAAATTCAACGCCGTCGTGAATGCGGCGTCACCGATATCCACAGCCCGGCCCGTGTCGGCGCAGGCTCCGACATAGCCGCGGAGCTTCTGCAGCTTCTCTCTCCTCAAATTTTGGCTGGCGTCCAGCCTGGCGACGGAGAACATCTGCTCTTGGCATAATTTTCGGAGCTTCCGCCATCGATTCTCGGCGGGAAGCCACGCAATGGAGGATTCGTGGTGGCTGAGGATTTCGGCGGCGCAGGGAATTGTTCTGCTGGAGAAGATTAAGTCGTGTGTTTGAAGCACTGCTTTTGCAGCTTTGGGGGAGGAGATGATTACTGTTGTTAGTGTACCGAGCTTTAGTGACATCACCGGCCCGTATTTGGCTGCTAATTTGGTGAGTGATTTGTGGGGTTTCGGCCCGATATCCAGGATGTTGCCTATTATGGGGAATCTATACGGGCCTGGAGGGAGTTTGGATGACTTTCGGGCCCTGGAATTGAAAGTAAGAATCATGGTAGATATCCAAATGATGGATAAGACAACCAGAAGAAATGTTGGAAAATCCATGGGAGGGATAGAAGAAATGAAATGATGCTTTCTTTAGTTTTCTTATTGTTTCTTTTGCTCTTCAATGGTGAGAGTCTGAGCTGCAAGCTTTGAATGGTATGTATATATAGTCTATAGACCGGCAGTTGGGCGGTGATATAGATTAGATAAATTTGTGGCGAAGATGAATACGTAATTTTGCTATCCTCTTGTTTGCTTTTTTTGAATATATTTCTGGTGATAAATTACTCACACGTTTTTTTTGCGTGAGATGATATAATTATTGACAAATATACTACGCCATTTTTATAAGAATAATAATAAATTGACATATAATATATTCGTAACATAAAAATAAAAATTCGATTTCTCTACTGAAGAGAGCCAGTCGGTCGATTTCTTTCATTTTATTCTCAATCGATTATGCTCCTATCTAATATATTTGGAGATGAGCTCTGGGTCCAGCAACAACGTCAGTGGAAGCGCATCTCACAAAACATTCCGTGAAAACAACTACATCCCAAACGATTTTGGTTTTTGTGGTTGCAATTTGAAGTTGGGTTTGCAAACTTCTTGGTCAGATAAAAATCAAGAGGGTCGATTTATCTCGTGTCCTCGAAGAGGTGTAAGGATTGCGGATTTCTGTTGTTGTGGTTCAATTTTTGTATTTTGGGGTTTCAAAGTATTAGGATTTCAATTGGGTACTTTTTTGTTTACGAAATTGCAGATCTCACTATATTGGGGATCTTTTGATATATAACTGTTATCATTTAAATGAAGTTGTTGTTCATATTGGTGGTAGTCTGATTGTTAGGATAGTTGACTAAAAGTCTAGCTTTTAGCTACATAATTTTATTACTGAATTAATAAAATAGTTTATTATTATTTTATGAGAATCTGCACTAGGGTATTCAATGCATTTAATTGATTGTTTGTCAATTAATTAAAAGCATAAGTGTAATATTCTAATAGTATTCGAGATGGTGTGCTACGGCGCACATAAAGATCATTTCGAAAGTTTGTTTAGAATATAAAGATAAACGTTCACAATCTACATGGAAATGAACTAACCATTGGTAAAAGATTGGTAAAAGTTCATCTCTCTAGATTTTAAGCTACCAATTAGGTCGTCCAGACGTAGAGATGATGTGTCTTTGGCCTCCTCAATTGCAGTAACTGTCATGCTGAATCTTTCTGGAAGAGTTCTCAATACCTTATTCACTAGTGTCTCATTGCTCAAAGGACCACCTAAGGATTGAAATTCATTAGCTAAATCAATCAATTTCTCATTGTATTGAGAAATTGTTTCAGTTTCTTCCATCCTTAGTCTCTCAAATTTGGAAGAAAGTAATCTGAGCTTAGTTCTTCTGACACTGTCTGATCCTTCACAATGTAGCTGAAGAACCTCCCATGCATCCTTCGCAGAAGTGCACACTGAAATCAATTTAAACATTGTTAAATCTACTGAGTTAAAGATTGCATTTAACGCCTTTGAGTTTTGATTGACATTTGATAGATCGTCTGTTGTCCACCGTAATTCTGGTGTTGGAAATACATCCCCATCCACATCTGTGATAGTTGGTGGCTTCCATCCAGTAAGAATAGATCTCCAGGATCTCTCATCAATGACTTTGATGTACGCCCTCATCTTGACTTTCCAGTAGGTGTAGTTTGCCATCAAGTACAGGAGGTCGCATAGAAGCAGTCATCTGAGTATCCATCACGAATTCGTTTCTGAAAAAATAGGAACAAACACTTAGTATACGTCAAGCGTTGTGTCACGGACTTGTTCCCTCAACAACGAACCGTGCGGCCTTAGCTCCTTCTCGCCCCTCGCGATAGCTAAGTCAGCCTCTCCCGAATGTGTTGCGAATACTAAGATGGAAAACGAAAGAAGAACTTAAGAAGATAAGAGAGTTTGTATGAAAGTACTTTATTGCTTAAGTGCTTGTTGGATTTTTGTTGGATGATTACAAATGAGGACTCTACCTCTATTTATACAAGACCACCTCCTCAATGGACGGTGGAGATCGATATGATCTAACGGTTGGGAGTGGAACACTCCAAAGAATCCCTAAAATGTCTCTACCTACCACCACCTACCTCTACCTACCTCTATACATTTGGGCCAACTTGGGCCTAACCCTATTTGGGCTAAATGTTGGACTCTTTAACCTCCCCAACCCAAGGGAAACTGGCAAGGGGTTGGGTCAAAACTAGCGGGCCGTGACATCCTCCCCCGCCTAATCCGGCGACGTCCTCGTTGCCTCGAACAAGTGGAGACGATCTTGAAATTGCCACAAGTCCTCCTTCGTCTCCCACGTTGCCTCGGACTCGGGTAATCCCTTCCATTTGATGAGGTATTGAATACTCGGTGAAACTCCCCTACGTCGCTTCACTTGTCGGCCGAGCACTTCCTCGATCTCCTTATCGTATGACTTAGTCATGATGGGTGGTGCTCGGTGCGACTCTCCTCGGCTCGGGTCTTCCTTGTCTTCGTGATAAGGCTTCAACATACTCACATGGAAGACCGGGTGGATTTTCAAAGAACTTGGAAGTTCTAGACGATACGAAACTTTACCGACCTTGGCGATCACCGGGAATGGTCCTTCGTACCTTCGCACAAGTCCCTTGTGCATGCTTCTCAACGCCTTGAATTGTTGGGGCAATAGTTTCACCATCACTTGGGCCCCAACGTCGAATTCCCGTGGTCGTCGTTTGTCGTCCGCCCATTTCTTCATTCGTCGTCTAGCCTTCTAAAGGCTTGACAGAGTGGTTTTCATGTTATATAGCTATTATACAGAGCGGTTTTCATGTTTATATAGTTGTTTATACAGAGTGGTTTTCATGTTTATATAGAGTGGTTTTTATTTAAAAAAACTGGAAAGGAAAAAAAAAACTATTTACAAAAAAAAAATTGAAATTAAGAAAAAAGAAAAATCATGAAAAAACGAAAATAAAAATAAAACTATTTTTTTTAAATTAAAACAAAAAATATGAAAAATATAAATAAGAAAAAAAATTAAAATAAAAACCGAAAAAAAATAATTACAAAATTTTCTTTTAAATTGAAATAAAGAAAACCATTAAACAAAATAAAAAAAAAGAAAAGGAAAAAAAACTGAATTGGCGTGATAAGCGGAATAATTTTTAGAGAAGATTTGGGTGTAGATTATGTGTATAACTTTTTTTAAATTAAATAATTATTAATTAATAGTTAGTGGGGGCATATATGGGTTTTCAGGCCCATTGGATTTATCTCAAATATCATTTATAAATAAAGGATTTATCAAGAATTAAAATCCCAATTAAGGCTGTTTGGCATATAGCCCCTTATTTGAAATTCGTCGTTGGCTCGTGTTTCTTTATCCAGGTTTTGAGCGTTGAGTTGGATCTCTGGTTATGGGCATTTGGTGTTCAATGCCCGTCTCTTCAACATCATCGAACACTCTCCATATATTATTAACTTGACCGTTGGAGTTCTATCTGTGGATTGTATCCCGTTTCTGGTTCGATGATTTTGGTAGAAACATAGATTATATTTATGCCTGGCAGATTCTTTTGTTCTCAGGTTTGAATATTGAAAACTCAAATCACTATGAATTGCATGGACTGCGAACCGTATTGGATAATATCGTAGTTAATTGATAGAACTTTCCTACAAATTATGGATTAGATGTTAATAATTTAAGGGGAAATGGCAAATAGGCCCATGACAAGGGCACTTAATTAAAAGAGGGACATCCAACTTTTTTGTTTTTCAAATAAATCCAGTTTATTCAAACTTATTTGCAAATAAGGAAAATCTCTTTATATATACCAAAATTACCCCCAATTCATTGAAACCCAATTCAACTCCAATTTCATGATTTTCACCCCAATTTAGCCCAATTTCATCAATTAACCAATTTTGACCCCAATTTACTGTCATGGCTGCTAAAATACTGTCTCCGGCAGTTATTTAACTGTCGGAGATTTCTCTTTCTTTTGATTTTTCATAGCCATTTTATTAAACAACAAAAGGGAAAAAAAATTATCTCTAAAGAACTTCTCTGCAATACAAGAAACTTGATAAACAAAAAAAAAATAGTAATTTAACTGTAAATTGACTTTTTTTTTTCTTCAAAAATATTTTAATTAATATTATTGTCTTTGCTACTAAATTACTGCCTCCAGCAGTTATTTAACTGTCGGAAACAGTAATTTAACTGTTAATTGATTTTTTTTTAAATATTTTCATTAATATTACTGTATTCGTTGCTAAATTACTGTCTCCAGCAGTTATTTAACTGTCGGAGATAGTAATTTAACTGTTAATTGACTTTTTTATTCTTACCAAAAATCTTTTTAATTAATATTATTGTATTCGTTGCTAAATTACTGTCTCCAACAGTTATTTAACGGTCGGAGACAGTAATTTAACTGTTAATTGACTTTTTTTTTCTTAAAAAAAATTATTTTAATTAATATTACTGCCTTGGCTGCGAAATTACTGTATCCAACCGTAATTTAACTGTCTTAGACAATAATATTAATAATATACTGTTCGGGAAAATAATATTCATAATATTATTGTCCCAAACAGTAATATTATTGTCTGAGACAGTAATTTAGTAGTCAAGATAGTAATATTAATTAAAAAAAAATTCTAAAAAAAAAAATCATAAAAAAAAAAAAAAAGTCAACGCCGGAGACCGGCGGTCAACGGTGGTTGACCGGCCGGAAAAAAAATTTCAGGAAAAAAAAAGTTTTCAAAAAAAAATAAATAAATAAAGTCAACGCTGGAATCTGGCCGGAAAAAAAAAACATTTCAGAAAAAAAAATTATTTTCTGAAAAAAACAAAATTGGGGGTAATGTGATATATTTGTTTAAATCCGGGGTCAATGTGTAATATTAAGGAAGATAGAGCATAATGGATGGAATTGATAAGAATTATATTATGGAGAGTATTTTAGACTAAAGACATGAGGATGAGTTTAATTGAGAGACTGTTTTTTTTTTAACCAATATGCATTTAAGTCCAATGTGAAGGGCCTTTTTGGCATTCGTCCATAACTTAATTTGCATGATTCACTTATCTGGAATCTTTTTGGCTCTGTCTATGTGGCACATTGAGGCTAGTGTAGAAATTGGAACGAAAATTTTCAACTTACTTCAATTCACATCTGAAATTTTGAAAATTCAGAATTTTTGGATTGGAAATGTAATAAATAAAAAACATTTATTTTTGTCTTGATTTTAATTTTCAAAAATAATTCTGAATATTCTATTATTTTCTAAAAATATATTCAGCCAATATACATATATACATGAAGCCTAAATAATAATACTAAAATGGAATGGGCCTTGGGGATAAAGAGAAGCTGAAGATGAAGGGAAGCCCGATCGGAAAAAGAGGCCAACTGCCTTAGTCTTGGGCTTTGTGAAGGGCTTTAAAGTCAATATGGACCTTGACAACTAAGCCCGTATCACACACACACATATATATATATATATATATATATATATATATATATATATATATATATATATATATATATATATATATATATATATATATATATATATATATATATGTGTGTGTGTGTGTGTGAACCACAAAATGAAATTCCTAAAAACAAATGCTGGATTTGATCAGACAATTTTTTATTTTGGAATAAGTATTTTTCATTACATTTTTCGATTTTTTTTGGAATAAAAATAGAATATATTAATCGCTTCTAATTTTTTCGTTTTGTTTTTGTAAAAAGGGTTTATTTGATAGTTGTGGAGTAGTAGTAGCATGTATGGATAAATTGAGTGGAAAAATAAAACAAAATGAAAAGTGATAACAGGACATCAACTATGAATTGTGTAAAGGGAAATTGACCAGACACCCCTTATTCTGGACTTATATGGGTAGAGATCATAATTGCTAGATGAATATAGACATGGGTCATTTGATTCCAAAAATTAATATAAATAAAATAAAATAATTAGTATATAGACATAAACACCCTCAATTAATAAGAAAACAAATCTCATATATTTTCTCTCCAATCTCACGTTTGTCTAACCCTATATTTAATCACTCATTATCTTCCTCTGTATCTAATCTCACGTCTCTCTCTCGGTTCTTCTCTGCCTTCTTTTTTTGTCTTCTTCTGTTTCTTTATTTTTTTTATGAAGAAATATTATAGAGAAGGAGAAAAACAGGGATGTGAGATAATTTATCGATGAAAGAATTAAAGAGGACAACAAACATCCCTCCCCTCTCCTAAAAAAATTCAGAAATCCATAAAATTGTAGCCAAAATTCGCATTGTGTCTCCCGTATGTAGAAACCTTCCCATCGTTTGTTGTTAGCAATTTTCGATTGCAGGTTGGTTTAACTTCGTTTGTTGTTTGAAGAATTGCATTTGGTGTTGAGATTCGATTCCTCTGGTTTATAATTTGCAAGGTATGTCTTAAGTTACATTTTACAAACACTTTGTTTAATGTTTTTGCTGTTTGCAACGTGTTTCATAAACAATTTCTTTGTTGCTGTTTTTAATGATGATGATTTTTTTTCCAGTTTGCTGTTTGCATTTGGCGAATTCATAGGTAATTTTTTTGTTTGCAATTTAATAATGCAAATTCTGGATTTTTTTTTTCAGTTTATTGTTTGTATTTGACGAAATCATAGGTATTTCGTTATTTGGAATTCAATACCACAAAATCTAATTTTCAGTTTGGTATTTGCAGTTCACAGAGTCATAAGCGTCGCGGGAAGTCCCGGAGTCATCTGTAGCGTTTTTAGAGTACGAGTTAGGAAAATAAATTACATTTTTTTTGTGTGAATTGATTTAATTTTTAGTTAATAATTGGAAGAGAGATTTTTGGAAATTTGTTTTGATAGAGAGATTTTTTAGGATTTGATTTGGTTTAAACTAAGGGTATTTTAGCCACAATAAATATAATTAATTTTTTAAATTATGAAAATTTTGACTTGGATTTATACACATAAATTATAATATAGAGGGACCTATAGCAAATTGCCCCTTGTGTAAATATCCAGAATCCAACGGTTGACGACAGCCATCCGCGGAAACTCGGAGCCGTTTTCACCCAATACTTTGGAATCTAGGGGCAATATGCCAAACACCCTTCATTGGGATTTTAATTCTTGATAAATCCTTTTTTTATAAATGATATTTGAGATAAATCCAATGGGCCTGAAATACCATATATGCCCCCGCTAACTATTAATTAGTATAATTATTTAATTTTTTAAAAAATATACCCATAATCTACACCCAAATATTCTCCTAAAATTATTCCCCTCATCACGTCAATTCAGTTGTTTTTCCTTTTCTTTTTTATTTTGTTTAATGGTTTTCTTTATTTCGATTTAAAAGAAAATTTTGTAATTATTTTATTTTTTTATTTTCGGTTTTTTTTTAATTTTTTTTTCTTATTTATATTCTTCATGTTTTTTATTTTAATTTAAAAACATGATTTTATTTTTATTTTCGTTTTTTCGTGGTTTTTCTTTTTTCTTAATTTCAATTTTTTTTAAATGATTTTTTTTTTATTTTCTTTAAAGTTTTTTAAATAAAAACCACTCTATATAAACATGAAAACCACTATGTATAAAAAACTATATAAACATGAAAATCACTTTGTATAACAACTATATAACATGAAAACCACTGTGTATAATGATTATGTAAACTTGAAAACCACTCTGTACAACAACTATGTCAACATAAAAATCACTCTATATATAAAATTATATATAAATCTGTACAAAATTTATTGAAAACCACTATAAAATTGTTGAAAACCACTATAAATTATCAAAGACAAAGCCTGTCATTATGAAAACCACTCCGTATAAACAGCTATATAAACATGAAAACCACTCCGTATAAAACAACTATATAAACATGAAAACTACTTTATATACACAACTATATAAACATCGAAAATCACTATGAATTCTAACAAGAACACATCAAAAATTCTGCGAAAAAGAAGATATAAAACCACTATAAAGGACACTCCGTATATTTTACGGTTATTGCTCGTACAATCACCAGATGGCGCATTGTTGCTGATGTATCGAAAGAATTTTGCAGCAGCCGTCCACGAGCTGTGGTATTAAAACACATCAGACCAAGTTCAACTTCACACACATATACAGGAAATGAAAAATCGAAAATAAAAAATCTTATAAGTTAATTATGGCATTGGAAAGGCTCTCATTTGGAATGCAAGAAATAGGTTCAAATCACACAACAAAAAAAGAAACCACACAACATTCGTATCAACTGCACTTAATTCGTAACCACATGACATTTTCAAAACCACATAATTAGCACGACGCGCCCTGACAGTTGTACACTCCTAGCACTCCACTGTACTTGTTCATGTTCCATATCTTCAAGAGACTAAAACATGTACATCAACAAATTTTTACTTAGAAAACAATAAAAATAAATGGTAGAATTGGGCGACTACTTATATACTTGGTACCCATCAAATTAAATAAAATCCCTATTCCGCCACACGAGTTTCTAAAATACAGAGAGGTGCTAATAAAAATGAAATGAATTATGAGAATGCTCTGACCTAACACCATCAGGAGTAGGGTCGGAAAATAGGCAATCCTTAGTCGGTCGATCGGGCAAGCGGGCCCGGAGGATGGTACCATCGGGAAGAACAAGCTTCCTCAGTAGATCGAAATTATGCTTCCGTGGTTTATCGTTGTTACAAACAATAAAATGACATATGGAAACAAATCATTACCGTAATCATATATGTATCGATCGTGAGATTTATTTAATTATCTAACATAGACAGATCCACCACTAAGAGCTCTGGCCGATCCATGGTACTCGGCCGCAGTGTGTGTATCGGCCATAAAAAACTCTTTCATATATATAATATATAATATAAAATATAAAAGAGCACAGCTCCTCATACCAGAGGATGAGGAGGTCGATGAGGGTGTGGTCTTCGATGAAATGGTGTGGTCGTTCGGTGGGGCCGCGAGGGTGTGGGTGTGGTCGTCCGGTGGGACCGCGAGGATGTGGGTGTGGTCGTTCGGTGGGTCGCGATGGTGTGGGTGTGGTCGTCCGGTGGGGCTGCGAGGGTGTGGGTGTGGATGTGGAAGTGGGTTGTGGAGAAAAGAGGGAGATGGGAGAAAAGAGAGAGAGACGCTACGGGTTAGGAGGATTTAATTAGGTTAAAATTTTGAGAAAGGGTAAAATAGGTTATTAATAACATAATCTACTATATAAAATGCAATTGGATTTATCTTAAAAAGGGAGAAAAAAAAAAGGATCTAGTTTAATGAGACAATGCATATGAGGGAGTTTTCCCTAATAATCCCTGGAATCTAACCGCGCACAAACACACCCACGCGCCTCCACTTCTTCAGCCACGCGCGCGCACACACACACACCTATGACCTAACCCACTAGATCCCCCTCTTCTTCTATTCTCCACTTCTTCTTTAATGTACTCTTTATGTATCCTCCATTCTTTCTCCTTTTCAAACCTCTCTCTCTCTCTCTCTCTCTCTCTCTCTCTCTCTCTCTCTCTCTCTCTCTCTCTCTCTCTCTCTCTCTCTCTCTCTCTCTCTCTCTCTCTCTCTCTCTCTCTCTCTCTCTCTCTCTCTCTCTCTCTCTCTCTAAAATTTTCATTTCTTCTCTTTGAGACCCTTTGAAAATATCTACATGTCCAAATAGATAATCTGCAGGGAATTAAAAAATAATTTAATATCATGAGCTGCAATGGTTGTAGGGTTCTTCGAAAGGGTTGCAGCGATACCTGTATTCTCAGGCCCTCTTTGCAGTCTATTGAAACCACCGACGCTCAAGTCCGAAGTTTCACTATCTCCAAACGTGCTCACCGTGGGGAGTTTTAAATATTAATGTCGACGCCTCGCTCCAGAAGGAATCTACATATTACAATACATCACAGGTTGCAAGAGACACCAACGACAATTGCATCTGGTGGAGGGTCAGGAAGCTTCTGGGTCGTTGTAGAGGGTGAAGCTCAAGCAGTTACACAAGCACTCCTCACAGCCTGCTCTCTCAATTGGAACGCAATCATAGTGGAGGGGGGTTGTTTGGTGGTAATGGAAGCCTTGCAATGTAAGGCCCACGGTGCTATCCTGGAACATTGTTTAGCTTTGGCTCGTTCATTTTCCTTTTGTTCATTTTCTTTTGTTAAGATACACGACAATTGTCTTGCTCACAATTTAGCGTCCTTGCATGTTTCGGACTACGTTAAAGGGACTTCCCTACCTTCTCATTTGGTCGTGAGTGCCTAATATATTATCGATTTGTTTAAAAAAAAAAAAAAGCATGTCTACCACAATGAAGTCAACCATAAAGTATCAAAAATTAACTACAAAAAATATTGAAATACCTACAAAAAATTGAAATTAACTATAAATTATTGAATCAACTAAAAAATAAAAATTCTTATAATACTATGGTCTTTAGTACATTGGAAAATATGGCATTGACAAGTGTCCTAGATAGGTATCACAATTAGACTATAGAAGTTATCAAGTAATGACATGTGTAATGGTGACTAAGGCATTCTCATGCCTATAAATACATGTATACTCTTTGAATTAATAAAATGGCAATGAGCCTTCTTTTTTCTTCCAACTTCTTATGTTTCTTTATTTGTTAATTATCCCACTAATTAGTGTGATTCTCTATTATATTACATTATTTTGCCTTATATGATGAAATATATATGCATACACAATATTTATTATATACAAATAGCTTTTCCACTAACCCTATCACTACCAAAAAACAGGGCTTTTGTGACAGATATGTTGTGACAGTCTAAATCCGTCACCATTAACGACCGAATGAGTGACAAATATGTGACCGAATGTACTAAAGAAATGAAGAATTTTTTTATGACCAATATGTGACGAATCGGTGATGGATTTTGTGACAATCGAAACTCAGTCACATTTCTGTCACAAATCTTCTAACGGAAATTGGTTATGTCACAAATACGTCACAAACTTTTTATGAATGTACGAATTTGATTAATGTTGGTCACAGATCCGTCACAATACCATGTCCGTCCCAAATCCGTCACATACATTTCGGTCACAAGGCCGTCACCGTTTAAATTTTGTCATTAATCTGTCATTGTGTTTATCCTGCCAGAAGTCATCACATACATTTCAGACACAAATCCATCACAGTTTATGTTTCGTCATTAATCTGTCACTATGCTTATTGTTGTGTTACTTATTATTTTAAATTTAGTAAATTCCCTTTAATGCTGCACTAATATGAATAAATTGAACATATATGTTTCTTCATTTTTTTTCTTCTTCAAAATTATGACATAAAATAAATACATGATATGATAAAATATAAATAAAAAGTAATATAACAATTTAAATTATTACTTAAATATTATGTATTAATATTAATGTACTTGAATGTTACTTTGTTTCTAAATTGACAGTATTACTTATTTTTATAGTTTCGTACTATACTACTAAAAAATAAAACTATATTATTTTTTTCTTATGTTTATATTTTGTTTCGTGAAAATATATAAAAAAAAAATTAAAATATCACACCCACAATAAAAGAAATTGATAACATACAATTATCAAATTAAGTTTTAATTATACTCCATATTCTAATAACAATTGATTAACCCCCAAGGCCCACTAATGGGGTTGAGGCCCACTAGTCCCACTACATAACTCAAAGAACATCGGGCATTACAAAACAACACAGTACTCCCACACACTCACACATTCGCGCTACAATTAGGGCTTGGGGGTGGGTTTTGCAATTCGATTTTCTCAACTCTAACATTAGATTTTCAGGATTTTGTGGTGGCGTAATTGATTTCTACTACCAGGCAACAACACATCCTCAACGGCGTAATCGATTTTTGTTGTTTGTTAGGCAACAACACGTCGGCGACGGCGAACCATCGTCATAGTAAGATCTGCTATACCTTTTTATGTTTATTGGGTGATTCGTTTATAGGTACCTCTTTTTTTTTTTTTTTAAATTTCCGATTGATGTTTGAACTAATGTTGTTTGTGGGATATTTTAGTTGGAGGCATCTACAAATCAGTAATTGAATTACAGGGTACCAATGTGCAGTTTACCGTCAGAGATCTTTTGTCGTGTTTTTCACATTAAGCTACAGGTATAGCTTCTATGTTTTATACATTTCAGTTCAGAGAATGATAATATATTTTTTGATTGACAAAAGTCATTCAACTACTGAAAATTTAGGTATTCTATTGAGTAGTTGGGCGAAGCGGAAGTATTTTATAAGGTAAATGTTTCATCTTTAATACTCCGTAGACAATCTTTGCTCCTTGAAAGGGATTTTGTTTAAGTGTATCAACCAATAAGCTTGTTTATTGTTCTCTAATTAACTATTTGATCAGAATGTCATTATGCTATGTTCTTTATTTATATGTAGTACTAACGACTCATCCTACTCGGTCCATTTTTTTAAGTCTTTGCTGAAGAACATTGTCGTTTATTCCCTTTATTTTGATCAATGATGAATGATTTGATTAAGGTGTACATTTTTAAACGATGGACAATTTTTGTACGTAATTATAACTAGATGATGTCAAATAAAATATGTTAGATGTTATAATTATTTGGACCTTGAGGCCCGATGCATTTAAATTGCTGCAAAGAAGCTCTGCACCTTCTGTTTCTTTTCCCTCTACACACGTGTACATTAAAATACTTATAGTACAAGTTTTTTTTATCGTTGTTGTTTTAATTTTATATGGAATTATTTGATTTTTTTTTTTTCGTTGCAGGATATTCAAAACGAAAACTAGTACATAGAAGCTACTGGAACTGGTATATGTATGCGACTCAAGATTCAATCATCTCAAAAACCATGGAAATGGTTGCTTGAGGGTAAGATTGAATAATTTTACTTCTAGAATCAAGAGAACAATACGACACAATCCTTGTACACAAGCACAACACCATCTCAATCGATTCCTTAAGTGATTATGTAATAGATTTCTCTATGTATGTCCTAGTTATGTTCGTATGATGCAGTAAATTACTTTTATTTTGAACTTTTCAGTAGAAGTAATTTTCTTTTGGTGATTTGTTTCATGATAATTAAGTTGGACTTGGTTTAATTTTAATCTCCTCCTTTTTGTGTTAGATATTCAGACGCAGTTCAGATTATTCATAGAGTGATGCAGATGTGGGACTATTGTTCGGCATGGACCATATGCTACCCCGATACGAGATGAAATTGTCAAATTTGAAAGATAGTCAAAATTCAACTGTTGAGTGATCAAGGTATGTGATGGATAGAAAGGTAGAATATGATTTCACGGCCTGCGGATGTTGGAAGCAAAAGAGTTGGGCGAAAAAGATGGCAGCGACTGAAAAAAGATGGAACATAAATGATTGTAGAACACAAAAGAGAACAATGTTTTGTAATAAGATATTAATTGTGGCTTGTCATTCGTAGTACAGTTTTAGCTGTTTTAGCTGCAGATATAGAAATATTGTAAAAGAAATGATATTTTGTTTTAAGATCATTGACACTTCGTGGTATTTTGTTGTTTCTGCGTTACATTTTTTTTTTTTGGTTTGAATGAAATTTTAAAAATATTTGGAATACAATGTCTAAAATATATTATACGAAAAAAAATATTAATATAATTGTCATTTTAATATTATTTGTGGAATTGTGACGAAAACTTCTGACGTGTTTGTGACAGCTTGACTGATATTGTGACTAAAAATTTGTGACAAATGTATGTGACAGATTCTTTGTGACAGTATATATGACGGATGAATGATGACAGATTAATGACGAGGATAAATTGTTTGTGACAGAGTCCGTCACAAAATATGAGGGCGTTGACCAGCATATTTGTGACACGATAATTTTTCGTTGTGACTGAATTTTTCGTCACATTATTGTGACGGATTGAAATTATCTGTCACCAAATAATTTAGTGACGAGGCCTTTTCTTACGGAACCATTCAGTCACACATCCGTCACAAAACACCATTTGTGACAGATTTTCATCAATTTAGTGTCAAAATTGGCTGTCACAAAAGCCCATTTTTTTGGTAGTGTATTTTGGTGGATTATTCCATATATCATTAACACTCATGAGCTAATGAAAATTATTTCACAACACGTTGTTAGCACGAAGTTCTGCTCGAAAAAAGGTAGCTTATGTAAGTTTGTTTATGTTATGTTATTTTATTTGATAAAATCCAGATCCTCGATATCAAATGGTAAAGCGAATACTACGGTATTTATACGCAACTAATTTTCAGAGGAAAGGAATGATGTATATCTATAATTATGTGCATGTTGATTTATGAGAAAAAAAAAAAAAAGGTTATTATCTCTCGCCTCGACCATGAATTTTCAACTTGCATTACATGATTTTGATTTTGTAAATTTAGAAACTTGTGATTGGCATGTGCAATCTATTTATTTAATAATCTTGTTTGAATTAGCAAAAGGAAATGTGTTGATTTATATAATGAGAAATGAAAATGATTCTGTCGCATATGAGTCCAAATAAATGGTCGATTTAAAGGCTATATGATAATTACTCCGAACATAATGTTCGTAGAGATGGTGGACGTCGTAGTCCCCAATAATGGCCAATATAGAAGCCGTAAATATAACTCCTGTTGTGATGTCCGTAGAGTCACTAAAAGTCTAAAAGTTGTGATTCCCCTCAAAGGCAAATGAGGCTATTAAAATAAAATTAATTGGGTGCAGTACCCATATAAACGATGGACATTTTTATTAAGGTTTGATTGAAAGGCCATTATAAAATTAAATATGAGATTAGGCCTACAACGACGAAGTGAAAGATAGTCATCTTCAAGATCTTGTTAAATTGATCAAGGTAGATGTAAATATTTCCGCCCAGATAATCATTTGGTAAAAATAAATTAAAACTCATGAGTTTATTGCCTACGAAATATATTTTGGCATAAGAGTAAAGGTTATATATTTGAGATCATGCATGATAATATTTTTTTAATGATTACGATATAACTCTCTCGATGTAACAGTTGTCGAGATTGAATTTATTTATTTATGAACATACCTCCCTCGAACGATATATACCCGAGGTTGAGCCTATAATATTTTCTCGAAATAAATATAAATGACGTCAAATTTAAATACTTCTCTCGGATGATTTTATTCTCGAGATTGAGCTAATTTCTAAGATAAAATGTATATATCTCTCGGACGACATATGCCCGAGATCGAGTTTATAATATCTCCCTCGGACGAAACATTCCTGAGGTCGAGCTTAATTATATATTCCCCAAATAAAAATTTACGACTCTCTAGCTCGGACGAAATATCCCCTTGGAAGAAATATTCCCAAGGTCGAGCTTATACACCCCTGATGATATTGGTAATATTTCAAAGTTAATTCGATATGTCTACTAATTGTGCAACATGTACATATCTCTCTCAAATGTTCAATTCCCGGGATCAAGTTTGCAAAACTCCCTAGAACGAAAACATTCTCGAGGTTGAAATTATATATATCTCTTGGATGTTAACTTCTCAAGATTGAGTTAGTGTTTTATGGAAATATTATTTAATATGGATGTACATGTGAAACACAAACATAATAGACTATTGTCTATATATTATAATTCCGAACTTTGAAATTGAGTTATATATCTTTCTCGGACTGATTCCCGAAATTAAGATAAACTACATATCACCCTCGAGTGACATATTCACGAGGTCGAATTTTAGAAGTTCTCCTTTAGATGAAATATTCCTGAAGTAAAGTTTGCATATCTCCCATGAAATATATATATTCCCGAGGTTGAGTTTAAATCTCCCCGGACGATGTATTAGTCTAATTGAAAATTTAATATATTCCAAATTTTATTGAGTGTGATATTGCGCAAAGCACGAACTAAAACTAAATTACTTTCCGTAGAGATTATGGCTCCGGGAATAAACAATTGGTCTGCTTATTAAAAGCATTAGCTCTTGTATTGTATTGTGTCCTAATTCGAGTTTTCAATTACTATACCCACATGTCATATAAACTGGTTAATCCTTAAATATTCAGGTTTTGGCATGATAGTATGGGGACGCCCATAAAATATAATGATGTGTAGGAATACATAAGATACTAAAGGATATTTGTTAAACGGTGAAGGGATCCCAATGTCCGAAGAGTATTTATGTGATTTATATTAAACATAGATCTCGTTATATAACCTTTAGTGCAAAAGGGTTGATAATATTTATGGACCAATACAACCTTTCAAGTGCACCAATATCTTAAATATTTATGATTTGTGAGAAGCATCTTATAGATGGTCTCGCATGTATTTATTATATACGTGCAATATTATTTCGCATATTTTCTGCACAAATTACTATACCCCGGGCATATGATAAGAGATAGTGCCAGAGAAACTCGATCAAAAATAATTTTGATAAGATTGTGCAGTACATGGGATAAATATCAGTACCTTGTAGCACACGCTCACACCCATATTGATTAATTCAATCCACTGAATAAACGGGTCATCATAATAAACATGCTACATATAATTCTGTAGAGTTTAATCTCTCAAGGAAGGCAATTATAATTTTCTGAGATAATTATGCCAGTGAACCACATTCAAAAAATAGAATGTCAACAAAACCGAGTTTGGCCTAAATGCGAGAAAGCGGTTAAATTGTGATTGACTTTCCTAGAGAAACGAAATAAAATATGGGTTAGTTGTACAAACTCCGGACAATGTAAAATTCTCTGGATATAAATGGGATTTTGTTCGTTAGAGGAATAATGACAACAAAATTGTACGATATAATGTCAGCCTTATTATTCAAGAATTCTCCTGATGATATGGGATTAATTATGATAATATGTATTCACACATAATGTATACAATCATTTTTCGTTTCCTAGGGTTGTCCATGAGGGAATGGACATACGTCTAACAAATATTCTAATGTCATCTTTATAATTCACTAAATTTTAATATTTAAACTCCTGTGGATTTAAAATGCGTAACGCAAAGACGGAGTGATGATATGTTGCACTCTTTTTCGCTTTTGTTTGGTCATTTCCCATGTGGTTTTTTCGACATAAGGTTTTTAACGAGGCAACTTATGATTTATAAATAGCCTATTTCGGAGGCCTATATTATTTGTTTCAGGGAGAGCACATAATGTTATGATGTGTTGTACTCTTTTTCCCTCTTGACTGGTTTTTTTCCATAAGGTTTTCCAGCTCAAGGTTTTTAATGAGACAACCTACAAATTGATTGACAGCCCATTTTGGGGGCTTATATTGCTCAATTCAGGGGGGCAAAAGTCGTTGCACTCTTTTTTCCCTAACGATTGGTTTTTATCCCATTGGGTTTTCCAGCTAAGGTTTTTAGGCAGCTTATGCACACGACTTGGATTTGAATCATGCACTATTTTTCCCTTCTTATCGGTTTTTCCCACTGGGTTTTCCGGCTTAAGATTTTTAATGAGGCGTCAATTCAATCGATACAATAGTACTACGTCCAAGGGGGGGTGTTATAATAATATGGACTTTAGCACATTGGAAAATATGGCATTGACAAGTATCCTAGATAGATGTCACAATTAGACTATAGAAGTTATCAAGTAATGACATGTGTAATGGTGACTAAGGCATTCTCATGCCTATAAATACATGTATACTCTTTGAATTAATACAATGGCCATGAGCCTTCTTTTTTCTCCCAACTTTTTATGTTTCTTTATTTGTTAATTATCCCACTAATTAGTGTGATTCTCTATTATATTACCTTATTTTGCCTTATATGATGACATATATACATACACAATATTTATTATATACAAATGGCTTTTCCACTAACCTTATTTTGGTGGATTATTCCATATTATATATCATTAACACTGATAAGCTAATGGAAATTATTTCACAACAAAAATAACAGAGCCGAAATCAATTACGTAATGAAAACAATTATATAGTTGTGCGAGACACACAAACTAGTAAAACTAAAAGGAACCCACCACAATTCCATCAAAAACAACTATATATTCGAGCGGAAAAACTAAAAAAACATCATATACTATAACGTAAACCCAATTTTTTTTTAAAATAGCAAAATATTATTTTTATGAGTCGGAACGATGTTAGATAACCAAAGTCTAACGTGGTTCATCAGCTATGCTCATGAGTTTTATTCGTCGGACCGTTTTGCTTGAGGTTGTGTTATTGTTCTGGACTCAAATACGAATGGACCGTTTTGCTTGAGGTTGTGTTATTGTTCTGGACTCAAATACGTATGGTGTATGTAGAATTAATTGCTTCTAGTTAATCATGTGGAGCAAATAAACATTCGAAATCCACCAAAAAAATAGAGAAACATCTCAGAAATTATACCACATTCGAACTTATTTTAAAGTCTAGCTATTACATACGTGTATACTTCGTGAAAATTATAAAGTGCTAGTAAAACTTGAAAAAAACTTTAATAAACCGGAGAAAAACGATCATTATGCAAAAAAAAACGAAAAATGGGTTCAAATATAATTCAAATAGATCTCACACTTTTAGAAAACATTCCAACCGACGGAATCCTCATGATGTTTCTATGAATTGATAAGAAGTTTCTGAAACTTTCCTAACATAGCGAAATTTGATTCTAATGAGGCGAATCACCGACTTCTGACGTTACTCATAACTTGTACTCATGAGTGTTGTTTGTCGGGCAATTTTGATTGTGATTGGATTTTTGTTCTGGACTCAAATAAAACTGGTGTATTGAAGAATTAATTAAATCGAATTAATCATGTTGAGCAAATAAACGTTCGAACTTGCGAAAAACGTCCGAAATTATACCACATTCGAACTTATTTGAAATTCTAGCTATTACATATGTATTTATACTTCGTGAAAGTAATAAAGTGCTAATAAAACTTAGAAAAACTTTAAAAAACCAGGAAAAACGATAATTTTGCAAAAAAATAATTCAAAACCTAAATCTAATAGATGTTGCAATTTTAGAAACAACCCAAGTGATGGGATCCTCAGTTGATGTTTCTACGAATTGATATGTATTTTCTCAAACTTTCTTAGAATAACAAATTCTGAATTTTATGAGTTCGAACGACTTCGGACCACTAAAATGTGACGTAGTTCATGAGCTACGATCATGAATTTTATCTGTCAGGCCATTTTTATTGCGGTTAAGTTTTAGTTCCGGACTAAAAACCACTGGTGTGTGTAAGAATTAAAACCAAATAAATCTTTGAAATCCATTGATGAAAGAGCTAAAAATCTCTGAAATTGTTCCACATTCGAACTTAGTTTAAATTCTTGTTATTACATACGTTTTATACTTCGTAAAAGTAATAAAGTGCTAATAAAACTCAAAAAATCCTTTATAAATCGAGAAAAAAACGATCATTTTTCATAACAATGCGAAAATGAGTTCAAAACTTATTGTAATAGATCTCGCAGTTTTATAAACAACCAACCTGCCAAAATCCGCATATGATGTTTTCACGAACTTATATGAATTTTCTAAAACTTTCCTAAAATAGCAAATTTTAATATATATGAGTCGAAATGTGGGATCACCGAAATCTCACTTGATTCATGACCTACGCACATGAGGGTTGTTAGTCGGGTAGTTATGTTTGGGATTGGGTTTTTGTTTTGGTCTCAAATAAGACTGGTGTGTGTAAGAATTAATTATGTCGAATTAATCATTTGGAGCAAATAAACATTCAAAATCCAACAAAAAAAGAGCGAAAAATATTAAAAATTGTACCATATTCGAACTTATTTT
The DNA here is from genome assembly GCF_056151865.1 of Erythranthe guttata. Lineage (NCBI taxonomy): Eukaryota > Viridiplantae > Streptophyta > Magnoliopsida > Lamiales > Phrymaceae > Erythranthe > Erythranthe guttata. The sequence continues at coordinate 23,321,747 of NC_142540.1, read as the reverse complement.
TAATTCTAGTTATTATATATGTATTTATACTTCGTGAAAGTAATAATGTGCTAGTAAAACTCAAAAACCCTTATTAAACCGGGAAAAACGATCAATTTGCAAATAAATACGAAAATGAGTTAAAAGTTAATTCTAATAGATCTCGCAATTTTAGAAAGAACTCAACTAATAGAATCATCGTCGGACGTTTCTATGAATTGATATGAATCTTCTAAAACTTTCATGAAATAACAAAATTTGATTTTTATAACCCGAAACAACGTCGGATAACCATAACCTGGTGTGATTGGTGTGATTCATGAGCTCTGCTCATGAGTGTTTTTCGTGCAATCGTTCTTCGTAAGATATGATTCTTGTTCCGACCTCAAATACGACTGGTGTATGTAAAAATTAATTACATCAAATTAACCATGAGAACATTTAAAATCCACCGAAAAAGAGCAGAAAAGTCTCTAAATTTTTACCACATTCAAACTTATTTAAAATTCAAGATATATGTATACTTCATAAAATTAAATAATAACGTGTTAATAAAACTCAAAAAAGGTTAATAAACTGGGAACAAACGATAATTTTGAAAAAAAAAACATAAAGCGAAAATAATTTAAAACAACAAAGTCTATTTCTAATAGATCTCGCAATTTTAGAAACAACCCAACTGAATTGGAATTGGTTTTTCGTTTCGGACTCAAATAATTTTGGTGTGTGTGACGCCCACTACCGAAATTCACTGTACTTTTTTTTTTTTTTTTTTACAATAAATAAATACAATGACTTCCGATAAATACAATAATCCTAAATGGTCCAAGAGTCGGGAAAAGAACGATTTACGTTCATTGAACCACTGTAGAAACAAATCAAATGATTTACTGAATCATAATAGAAGAAGTGGTTCCAACTATTATATAAGTCAATATGTGAAACGATTCACCATTGATAGAGAATCGGACTGAAACTCGTTGAATTATTCACATTGTATTTATCAAAAGTCATTGTATTTATTTATGTAATGAAAAAAAAAAAAGTACATTGTATTTCGGTAGTAGGCGTCACAGTGTGTGTAAGAATTAATTACAAATTAATCATTTGGAACAAATAGACATTCAAAATCTACCAAAAAAAGAGCGAAAAACATCGTAAATGGATTATTTTAGGGACCCATTTATATGAAAATTATATAACTAACCACCAAAAAAATTACACCCTGGTGCATACTCCCTCCATTTTGAAATTAATTTGCGAGATCCCCATTGCCCACCCTTAAGTACCTAAAATGCCCTTTTATAATCATTTTTAAACCCTAACCAACTCACAGTCTGTCAGAGTAGGTGACCAACAAACCAACTTGTGACTGTGGTCTTTCGTTTATTATTCTAATAAATAATATCCCTTTGTCCTTTTTTTTCGTCCCTTTTTTATTTTAGCATTTTATACACTATTATAAAAAAAAATTCATTTATACATACATAATATTGTAAATTACAAAAAATTAAAAAATACTATTTTTTCAAAAAAAAAATTTAATTTCAATTTATATACTTTTTAATAGGTCTGTAGTAGACTATGGTATACTACGGTGTACTATAGTATACTATGATGTACTGTGATTTACTATTCCAATCGTCACCAACAACTCCCACCTGTCACCAACCCTAGCAACCATTGCAGCCGCCGCGACGTAGTCACCTACTAACTTTCGAAAAACCCAGACTATCATTTTGAACCAAAAACAAGCACAATCTCTTAAAATATAAGAAAATCAAATGCAAATTGTAAAAATATGTTTTCAATAACATCTCCACCACAACCACAGCCCCCGGCCGCACAAACCCCTGCCGCTGCCACCAGGACTCCGCTCGCTGCCACCACGACTCCCGCTGCCGGTCTTCGTGCTACAACTGGGGAGAGAGAGAGAGAGAGAGAGAGAGAGAGAGAGAGAGAGAGAGAGAGAGAGAGAGAGAGAGAGAGAGAGAGAGAGAGAGAGAGAGAGAGAGAGAGAGAGAGAGAGAGAGAGAAATTTGAATTGGAAAAACGTGAATGTATAGATTATAGGATTTTGGGTATAAAGGTAAGATATGGATAAAAAAAATAAAGATGTGGCTCATATATTATTTCAAACTAATAATTTAAATAAGGATTTGAATTTGTCATCTAATTTAAATTGATTTCATTTGAGGACCTCATAGCATATTACCTCTTTATACAAATGGTTACTTTCTTTAAAACAAAAAAGAACTTTGTTATGAAAAACATATACCTCAAATGTCAATGGAATGTTTGAATACCGGCCTTCAGGGTTTTTAAGTGGGCTCGCATATTAGGCTTCACAATAAAGAATTTCACGATTTGTCGATTTGAATATATATATATATATATATATATATATATATATATATATATATATATATATATATATTAGACATAAAATATATGCTCAATATTGTACCAACCCAAACCTCAAACTGTTGAATAGTTTGCGGAGATATATGAATAAGATTAACAAGGAAATATTTGAAGAGCACGTATCTCCTGCATATTTTACTCTTGTCAATACATGGTTAATTACAAGTACAAACTCAAAACTTATTTATACTAGTCTAGGTGTATGAGGTACATGTATTGAATATATAAGATTTATCAAGAATTCTAGATACACATTTTTCTAAAGATTCGTGTACTTGCCTACTCGTGTATACTATCATACATTATAAATGCATATAGATATATTTCTAGAAAGAATACCACTCTTTAATGTGTTTTTTTCGTCAGCTTCAATATCCTTCGAATAGAAATCTTTATTCTCATTCTGAAAATTAACTAGCAAAAAACAAATACTCTTTGTTTTCTTATTCTGAAAATTAACTAGCAAAAAACAAATACTCTTTGTTTTCTTTTTCTGAAAATTAACTAGCAAAAAACAAATACTCTTTGTTTTCTTATTCTGAAAATTGATTAGCAAAAAACAAATACTCTTTGTCAAATATCTATTTTGTTAGTTTGTGCCTTGGGGTTTGCCGTTGTGGTTGCAATCCTTCTCCAAGTGTTTTGACTTGAAAATACTACATGGAAACTACATGGGAATACATTCTTACTTCTCATCACGGGAGTTTTTACACTTTTTGCACAAAGTTTTTACCGACAAACATGGGAAGAGGTTGAGGGATTCTGGAACTTGCCATTGAATTCTCTTTCTTTATTCACGAGGGATTCTAGAACTTTTCATGAAATCTCCTTCTTTGTTTGATTTAAGATGCGTAATCCTTTGGGTTTTTTTCTTTTTCTTCAATCAATTGAATGTGTGATCAACTAATTCAACACGACCCCTTTTTTTCTCAAAAGATTTTTTTTTAATTCCCTAATTGAATATGAACAAACGGGCTTTGATACCACGTTTAATATTTTGCAGCCAATATATGAACAAGATTAACAAAGAAATACTGATGATTACATATCTCTTACATATTTTACTCTTGTCAATACATGTTGTTATTACAACTACAAACTCAAGACCTATTTATACTGGTGCAGGCATATGAGGTACATAATGTGTCTAAAGATTTATGTACTTACCTATTCATGTATCATATCATACAATATACATGCATGTAGACACATTTCTAGAAAGTGCATTATATTTCAACACGAACAACCTTATTTCGATGTCCTACTAAACTCTATAGTTTCACGGGAACAGCTTTCAGAGGTATGGCCTTTTGAAGAGTAAGTCCAAATTTATCATCCATATCGATGTCCTTACAATCTCCATCTAACCTCCATTCAAAACTTCCGACAAAATTCGCCAACATGAGGTGCACCATTCGATAAGCCAACGGCAAACCCGGGCAAATCCTCCTCCCCGATCCGAACGGAATAAGCTCAAAATCTTTCCCCCTGAAATCTATCTGCCGGCCATCCATAAACCTCTCCGGCGAGAACGATTCTGCCTCCTGCCACGTGTCGGGATCTCTGCCGCTCGCCCACACATTAATAAGAACTTGCGCGTTTTTCGGGACGGTGTAGCCGTCGATTTCGACGTCGGCGTCGGCCTTGTGGGGAACCAGGAAAGGGGCGGCGGGGTGGAGGCGGAACGTCTCTTTCACCACCGCCTGTAGGTAGGGGAGCCGGGAGATGTCAGATTCTTCAACTTCTACATTTTCTCCAACGGTGTCCCTGATTTCTTCTCTGACACGACACATTTTATGAGGGTGTTTTAGTAATTCCGCCATCGCCCATTCCACTGTTCCACTTGTGGTGTCGATTCCAGCGACGAATAAATCCTAAACATATATAAAATTCAAAAATTCAAGCTCAAAAAATGAAATAAAAAAGAATTATTATCTTCAACCCAAAAAAAGAAAAAAATCTTATCTTAAGTTTGTCAAACATGTGGGTCACATGGTTGACAATGATTTTCAAATCGCGTGACAATGATTTCACGTTACATACTAATTAATTATAATAAATCAGATCTCTCGTTTTCCTATTGTCTGTATTTAGTATATTTTTGTTAAACAAGAAAACAAAAATCGAACCGATTATGTAACTTGCGGTTGAGTTTCATTCTATAAAATATTGAGCCAAATTCGAATCGAACTCGATTATCTTAATTTTAGTACATATTTTTATAGTTTTCTTTTTTATAATCCAGTTCCAGATCTACCAGAGTTTTTTACTGTTAACGGATTAATTAGTTTAATCTTCTACCCTAGGTACTAGGATATTATTTCGGTAGAATATCCTCTCGATATATTTAAAATAGTTGATTATAGTGAATATTTTTCATCGGACATAATATTTTGTAATATAACTAAATTTAAAAGAATTTAAAGAGTTTATTCGGATATGTTTTAGATTGGAAATTGTAAAGAATAAATGTAGTTATGTAGATAGTTAATGATAAATATTGTATGATAATTAATTTTTATCATAAAAAGTTCTATAGCTACTAAAATATGTTCTAAAAGAGGGATAAAAATTAAAATTAAAATTAAAATAATGTCCATCATTTCCCATATATATATATATACAAAATAAAATAATAATAAGTTTAGAACTTACTAGCAGGAGGTGCTTGATGTCATTTTTGCTTAATTCAGCTTCATCTTTTCGGTTAATTTCAATCAAGGCCTCCAACAAATCTTCCTTCCCACTTTCACCCCCAGATTTTAACTTATCTTCAATTATCTCATCAAAAATATCAAACAGCTTCTGGAAACAAATCTTTGCTTCTTTGAGAATCCCCTGAGGATCGACCGATTTCAGAATGGGGAAATAATCCGCAAAATTCGGGCTACCGATGCATTTCATCACCCCCCAAACAACGTCCTTCATCTCCTGCAACGAATCGGAATCGAACTCCGGCGCGAACTCCAACGAGAAAAGTGTCGCCGACATCAAATTCAGCGCCGTCGTGAACGCGGCGTCGCCGATATCCACGGCCCGGCCCGTTTCGGCGCATGCTCCGACGTGGCCACGGAGCTTCCGCAGCTTCTCTCTCCTCAAACCCTGGCTGGCGTCCAGCCTGGCGACGGAAAACATCTGCTCTTTGGATATTTTCCGGAGCTTCCGCCATTGGTGCTCGACGGGGAGCCACGCCATGGAGAATTCGTGGTGGCTGAGGGTTTCGGCGGCGCCGGGAACTGTTCTGCTCGAAAAGATTAAATCGTGTGTTTGAAGCACTGTTTTTGCAGCTTTTGGGGAGGAGATGATTACTGTTGTTAGTGTACCGAGTTTTAGTGACATAACCGGCCCGTATTTGGCTGCTAATTTGGTGAGTGATTTGTGGGGTTTCGGCCCGATTTCCAGGATGTTGCCTATTATGGGGAATCTATTCGGGCCTGGAGGGAGTTTGGATGACTTTCGGGCCCTGTATTTTGATCCTAGTATCATGGTATATATCCAAATGATGGATAAGAGGACTAGAAGAAATGTTAGAAAATCCATGAGAAGATAGAAATGATGCTTTCTTTGAGTTGAGTTATAAGCTTTTAGATCACCTCTATTTATAGGCTATGTACATGTCTCGTTTGGTTGGAGAGATTATCCATGATTAACTAAACAACCGGACTATTTTTTTTATTTTTTTGGTAAATTTAATAAACAATACCATCCCTGACCGACTCGAAAATATTTATGATTTTTTTTTTGTTTAACCTTTACAAGACAAATAAAATAATTGAATTTTTATTACATTATTTAATCTCATTTTCATAAATCATATCTAAGCCATGACGTAGAGTTATCAAATGAAACATTGCTAATAATATATACTTTTCAGGGGAACATATAAATCCGGTTGGACCGGTTCAACCGGATTTGGCCCGAGTTTTTTATTTGTTAATTATTTTATCTATTTTAATTTTTAAATTTATATTTTCTATATATGTTATTTTATTTTTCACACTCTCTTCCTTTTTATTATTAACTTTTTAAGTATATAAACTATTCCTTTTATTATCTTCCACACCCATTTTTTTAATATATTTTTTATACTTATTTTTTTCTTTTCTATCATCTCTCCGCTCTCCACCTCTCCTCTTATCACCTCTACCCACATACTTCCACCGTTGACTGTTCTTTTGTTTTTTTTTTTTAACGTCCGCAGCTAAACGTTGACCTTAATTGAGCTGTCATTAACGGTAATTATACTGTCACTGACAGTAAATTAACGTAATTATACTATCAATGACAGTACATACAGTAATGTAATTGTACTGCCGTTGACAATACATTTATGTAATTGTACTGCCGTTGACAGTAAATTAACGTAATAATTTTTTTTTTGTTTTTTTTTTCAAATTTTATTTGATTTAATTTGTTGACAAGTCAACGTAGTTATATTACTGTCGTTGACAGTAAATAACTGTAAATACAATAATATTATTGTCAACCACATCAATATTATTATATTTTTTTAGTTTTTTTTTGTTTTGTTTGAGTTATTCACGAAGTAAACTAATAATATTATTGTAAACACAATAATATTACTGTAGTTGACGGTAATATTCGTGTTCTTATAGTAATATTGATGTCAACCACATCAATATTATTATTTTGTTTAGGTTTGTTTTGTTTGAGTTATTCACGGAGTAACATAATAATATTACTGTTTATTATTCTAATATTACTGTGGTTGACGGTAATATTACTGTTGTTATAGTAATATTATAGACACTGACAGTAATACTAATTTTTTTGGCTTTTTATTATGTTTACATTTGTTGAACGGTTAACATATTAATATTATTCTATTACACAATAATAAAGAGTTTTGTTGTGTGAATATTACTATGCTAGAGATTAATATAGCAATATTATTGTTTTAAACTGTAGTGTAGTTAATTTTAATGTGTTTCACAGTAATATAGTTAATATTATTTCAATCACAACAATATTGTTGTTTAAACGGGAACAAGAAAGATGTTACAGAAAGAAAGTTAATAAATCGAAAAAGTCAACGCTGGAAACCTGTGGCGGAAAAATCAGGAGGGGAAGAAAAAAATCAACACCGGACACCGGCGTTGACCGCCAGTCAACGCCGAAAACCGGCGGAAAAATCAGGGAGAAGAAGAAAAAAGAAAGTCAACGCCAGAGACTGGCGGTTGATTGGCGACAACAGCGGTTGACCGGCGGCAACGGCGGTGACAGACAAAATTGTTCATAAAAATGTGCTTTGGGTCAAAATTGAATAATTTGTGAAATTTGGGGTCAAATTGAGGTTATATTAAATTAAATGATGAAATTTGAGCATATTAAAGTATGAGGGGCTATTTTAGTCTTTTACAAAAATCTGGATTATGTGTGGATTTTTTTGTAAAAAAATTTATTGTCTAAATCTCTTTATGAATAAGTACCTATTCATGAACTTATTTGTAAAGGGCCCTAAAATATTTTACCTAATGCACTATATTATCCTTCAATATGTATAATAAATCATCTTCCAACAATATATCAATGGTCACTTTGACAAAAAATATTTATCTTATATTATATATCAC